>NC_045430.1:212445427-212781677 GCF_902635505.1 Sarcophilus harrisii | reverse complement strand
TTTAATTTTATTTTTATTTATATTTTATTAATTTTATTTTATTTATTTAATTTTATTTTTATTATATTTATTTATTTTATTATTTTTATTTATTTATTTTATTTATATTTATTTTATTTTTACTGCATTTTTACTGTATTTTGTAAGTTTCTTGAGGGGAGGGAATATTTCAGTTTTGTCTTTGTATCTCCAGTGCCTATCATTGTGCCTGATACATGGTAGGTCCTTAATAAATACATGTTTATTGATTAATGGGGTTGGAGAAAATAAAAGGAGGGATGAGTATTATATGCATAGTATTTGTTGCTTCCCAAATGAACAGTAGATTAAAGGGAAAATAAGATATTTTAGACCAATGTTCTAGAGAACCTTTTAAACATGCACTCCATCTATACAAAAAATTAAATGAATATGTCCCCTACATGTAGATTTGTAAATTATATGTCTATCACTATACCAATAATTATGTAAGTTATAAAACAAAAGCAAAAATAGAAATAAAAAAGGAAATCAATTTTTAATCTAAAATGGATTACGTACCGGTGAAGCTAATTGAGTAGGGAAGTGACTGGCAGTTGCATGAAAGATAGATTGAAATGAGATTTGAAGCAGGAAGATTAATTAGGATGTTACTGCAATGGTACAGTGAAAGATGAGGGCCTCAGCTAGGGAAGTGGCCCTGTAAGTGGACTATAGGGAACAGACTGGGAGATTATTATGGTGGTAGAAAAAAAATCTGGCAATGAATTGAATATGTGGATTAAATAAAAAGGAAGAGTTGAGGATTACACCAAAGTTCTGACCCAGGTGACTGGAAGGATGGTGTACCCTTAACAGAGAAAATTCAGAGAGGAGTGCATTTGCTCAGAAAAATAATGTGTTTGATGCAGATCACAGCCTCTTCATACCTGCTCCTTCTAGGCTATTTATTTTTTCTCTCACATACATAAATACTAGACTTAAAGTAGGTGAATTATGGAATGTGTCTTATTAGCCAATGCTTGGCAGTGGAAAGCCAAGTGTCTGTAATCCTATGGCAGATGTGATGCGAAAGAAGTTGGGTGGAGGAGGTATTTTGCCTGGACAGGCAGTGAAGATTCTTTGGTCACAATCTACATACTCTGAAAAGTTTAAGCCCAATGGAGCTGGGGGAGATGAACAGTAGGAATGGGCAGAATTGGAGGAGGTAATAAATTCTAAGAAAACTGAGGGAATCACTTAATTGTGTTGGAGACATCCACAATTGATTGTCATGAGTACAGTGTTTTGAAACCCGCTACTTCACGCTAGATTGATAATAAAATCTTTGGAGTTATCTTATGGGGTATCCAAATTATTTCAGATTTAGAGACCATTATTTTAGACAGCAAAATATTTGATTTTTATTGCTCTTAACATTATCCTCTATAAATATGGCAAAATGTATTTGAATAAAATTAATCAATGAACATTGATTAAGCTCTTACTATGTACCAGATACTAAAGGCTAGAGATACAAACATGTATGCTTTATTAAAATATAAATCAAGCACATGCCAATCATGTGAAAATATTATTAATTCTATTGCCAAGGAGTTGCCTAAGCCAGGCCATCACTCAGATATTAGGAGGAAACGTTTATGCAGGCAGCTGGTAATGAAAATGGATTACTTAGAGCATTACTGTGCGACTTTTTAAAAAATATATCCATATGTTGGTCTCCAGGTGGATTGATGTTTTTAAAACCAGAAAACTATAGCCAAAGCCTGTAATTTTAAATTTGATGCCTGCCTCAGACTTCTTATTCAAACTTAGATATATTCTTAATAGGGTAATGACCCTTAAATAAGGAAATGAGAAGCCAGCATATTCCACAGGAAATAAGTGCCTGAAAGTAGAAGTTAATCTTTTCAGTATTAAAAAAAAAAAAAAAAAAAAAAAAAAACCTCACTTTTTAAAAACATATGAACAAAGGGAGCTCAGGAAATAGGATTATAAATAAGAGAAGGAAGCAAGTAATAAAACTAAATGCCACCTGTTTTCCTTGAAAATTTACCCAAGACTAAGAAAAAGTTACACTTGAAGCTTAATGCTGATGGGACATGTTAAAACCATTAGGATAGACATAGATAATGATGGACATATGATGCTGAGAAAACTGGCATGGACCAAAGGAGGACAGCTGAACATTAACCCTGGAGTCTGCTGTAATGCATATTTGTAATTTTCTTGGAGAAAGGGAAAAGGTCTAACTTTATTCCATGTAGGAAGTTTGGGGACCTTTATTCAGATTGTGGACCATTTCTTCATTTAAAGTTTTCTCTGAGGATCATCTAGGTCAGGAACTTTTTCTTGTCTCACAAATTCATTTGGCTGACTGGTACAGCCTAGGGATTCCTCTTTCAGGAGAAAAAATGTTTTAAATGCATAAAATAAAATAGAAGATGGAAAATTTTATTATACTGGGATATAATTGTCAAAATCTTAAAAAAAGAAAAAAAAAGTTGCCGAACCTCTGTCCTAGGTCCTAGAAAGTCAAACTAAATTGAGTCTTTGGCAAGAAATCTTTTGACAGATATATAAGAAGTCCAGTATGGAGTTGAGCCAGATGCTAAAGGAGGAGATGAACAGGATGGTCAAAGGTGTTGCAACACATCCATATTCTTTTAGATAAAACATACAAGTTGTGTCATGACTACTTGTGGTGCCTGAAAGATCCTAAGGTTTGAGTTTTAATCTAAGCAGAGTGTCTGGCTTTTGCTCAAATCTAGTTATTTCTTCTGCTTCTCCTCATTCCACTTACTATTTCAAGTGGGGATTTTATTCTTTTCTGCATTTCATGAATGCAGATATAGGTACGAGGGGTGGAGCAAGGCAGAAATGCATTGGACAGAAAGTGGACTGAATGCCTCAGAGATGGACTCTACAGCACAAAGATCTGACTTCTAGAGAGACCAACTTGAGGATGTGTCATTTAACTGCCTCTTTGAACCTCTTCCAGGATCAAAAAAGTACTTGGAAAGGGTGTTGAGAAAGATGCAATGACTGCTGTGGAGTGATGGGCCATTACATTGGCCACAGTCACTCAGCTAGGAATCTCAAAGCTTTCATTGAAATCATTGGATTTTATGATCTTTTCTCCTCAAGGCAGCTAAGTTGCCAGGGTGAATAGAGTTCTCAACCTGGAATAAGGAAGAACTGAGTTTAAATTCAGCCTCAGATACTTACTAGCTATATGACCCTGGACAAGTCACTTAGCTTATATTTGTTTTAGTTTCCTCATCTGCAAAGTAGGATAATGATAGCCTCTAGCTCCCAGGTTGTTGCCAGGACCAAATAGGATAGTTGTAAAATGCTTATCATGGTTCCTGGAAGATAGTAGGCACTTAATAAATGTTTATTTCTTTCCTACCTTAATTCTCCTGAAAGGGATATTTAGATTATCCCAGACAAGAACGCTTTCTTTTAACTTGTCTTGTTAATGGATGGAATAAAGTAAGAAAAATACAGGAAGAGTCATTTTGCAGGATATTAGCAGCTATTTCTGCCTGCTCAGCAACCTCTGCATAACAATCCAGGACTGATTATAACATACAAGATCATTCTCTAGGCAGGCTAGCTGCCTTCCTCCCATCCCCACCCTTCTCTTGTCAGAAATATAGCTCTCCCAGAACTGTTTAAGAATGAATTTCTTGCCTCATCAAGGCACTAATTGCAAATTGATCTGTGGCAGGTAGTTACTCCCCCACTCATCAGGCAGTATGCAATAATTTCTGCCAGAAAGGCAGAATAACCATACAGGAAGAGGACTAGACTGGGAGCTCAGAGAAACTTGGGTTCAAGTCTCAAGTGACCCTGTCACTTGCTAAATTAATTTCTAGGGCAATATGAAAAATCACCTTGAGCCTCAGTTTCCTCAGCTATAAAACAAGGCATCACACAACCTGCAATATTTACTTCACAGAGTTGTTGTGAGGATCAAATAAAGTGCTGAGCACTTTGCAAAGATGAAATCATAATATTTGCCTCAGCTCTCATTACTGGCAAAAGGAGTACAGAAAGCTGGTTTTCGTGCATTTCCTTAATGAGCTGTGTCCTCTAGTTGATGGCTGATTGTTCAACTATTTCTAAGGTCCTGGAATATGTTGACCTTGCTTATGAAGTCAGGTTAGAGACTGGTTTTCTTTGATCTCAAAGCCTTGAAACATGATGCTAAGGTTATTAGCAATAGCAACCTACCCTTTCCTGCTGTTGTGACTCATTTATTTTTACCACCAGGTTCCAGCAGTGCAGAAGTGAAGGAAAACCGCAACGTGGGCAACTTGGAGGCAAAGCCACTGCCATCCAGTGACCACTCAAGAGGAGGTACTTCCAGCATCAAGAGGAAAAGACCCCTAGAAGAAGGGAACAGTGGTCATTTCTGCAAACTCCAACTCATCTGGAAGAAACTCTCATGGTCGGTGACACCAAAGAACGCCCTGGTCCAACTCCACGAACTGAAACCAGGTTTACAATATAAAATGGTTTCTCAGACAGGACCAGTCCACGCTCCTGTCTTTGCAGTAGCAGTAGAAGTCAATGGATTTACCTTTGAAGGCACAGGACCCACAAAAAAGAAAGCCAAGATGAGGGCAGCAGAGTTAGCCCTGAAGTCTTTTGTCCAGTTTCCCAATGCGTGTCAAGCACATTTTGCCATGGGGAATGGTATCAGCCCATCTACAGACTTTACCTCTGACCAGGCTGACTTCCCAGATACTCTATTCAAAGAGTTTGAACCATCCCCTCCAAGTGATAACTTTTCCAGCTGCCATCCCGTCAACACTGAATTACTCTCAACAGCTTACCGACAGGGGAGGTTACTCTACCACAGGTTGGACTTGATGGGACATGCAAAGCCCAAGTCCAAGTCAGCCTTCCAGGGAGAGAGGGAAAAAAACCCAGTGGTAGTGCTGAATGAACTGCGCTCAGGGCTGAGATACATCTGCCTTTCGGAAACAGTGCAGAAGCAGCACGCCAAGAGCTTTGTGATGGCAGTGAGAGTGGATGGGAGGACATTTGAAGGCTCAGGACGTAGCAAGAAGCTGGCCAAGGGTCAAGCAGCCCAGGCTGCTCTTCAGGCCCTCTTTAACATTCGGCTGCCCAGCCACATTCCCAGCAGGAGTAAATGTAACCCTTTGCCACAGGTGAGAATTCTCAGGTAGCTGCCACCCAGGTGGAAGAATGCTAAGATGAATGTGAATTGTTATTGTTCTTGCTGTAATGGAAGGGGGACCAGGCAGACCACTCTCTTCCAATTACCGTAAGTAGTGTGTTACCGCCAAGCGCATCCTTTCCAGGAAAGCAAGCCTTCTTCCCAGGACACAAAAGGCATCCTTCTCCCCTACTCCCAGTCCCTATCATTAGGAGCAATTTGCAGGCTTTTTGGTAAAAGGACAGTGTAAATGTGAAGAAAGGAGAGAGAATGTCAACGCTCTAACTTGCCAGAGGTAATGAGGGAATTAATGAAGCCAGGTAATTTTTGTAATGATGCAACTGACTACAAGGGAAGATACAATAGTACAAGATAAAAGAGAGAAGGAAAGCTTGAGAGGGAGAAAGGAAAAAAAAAAAAGCTGTTTATCTACGGGATAAGTCAGTGTGTACACAGATTATTAACTGCTTCTTTCTATTAATTTGATTTTGAGGTATATTTAAGTCACAAAGAAAGGCTAATTTCAAAAATCATGTTATGATTATAGTATTACCATACTAATATTACATATTCATATTATGATTACAGTATACTATATTAATAGCATTGACTCCGTTTTTTTTTTTTTTTTTTAGCTAAGAAAGCATTTCAGAAGAAAACAAAAGCAAAAAATTAGTCAGTTGCTTTAATCTTTGATTCAGAATAGAGCTGGGTATTGCATATAAAAGTCAGTTATAGTTTATGGCTTCCATTTTTTCCACCTGCCCCAACTTGATTAATTCTGCTCCCCTGGAAGTCAGGAACTATGATGGAGGAAGAGGCTAAAATGGACAAATCTAAGTCAAACACACAGGAAGGCAGACAACTGAATTGGACCACTTATTTTCCGAAGGCATCATTTGGTTACATTTAGAATGTCTTTCTCATTGCTCTCTGCTTTGTTCAGTTAGGGGTGTGTGGCCACCTAAAGATGAATGCATCTTTTCCAAATGGCAAGTGGGGTCTTTCAAAAGTGACAAGAAAAAGGAATTTAATGATTAGGACTGAAATTGTGACTTCACTAATGCTCTGGGTAAAGAACTTTCTGCCAGTGCATGCTGGCCCCTTCTCTGCAATTTAGAAAAGCAGAGAACTGCCTAGAACATTGAAAGGCTGAGCTCAAGAAGCCATTTCCTGTTAGAGGCAGGGCGATTCTCTCTGCTCCTAGTTCCAAGGCCAGCTCGGTCTCCACTTTGCCATCCTGTCCCCATGACCTCAGACATCCCCTTGTCAATTTTTTTCAATTTGTAGATGAACAAACCAAGGCTGAATTCAAAAGAAATGGCTTGCCTAAAATCAGACTAGTTAGTGATATGTGCTTTCTCTTGGAGGAAAACATTACTTTTTTCTGAATTTTTCCAATCACCATTCTATTTTGCAATGACCTGTAGAAAGAAGTGCTTTTCATTAGTATTAACCCAAAGAAGACTCAAATATAGACTCAGTAGTTTAGCTCCAGTCTTTGAACTGGATTGCACTTACTGGGGTTCCTTTTGGTTAATCAAATGCTTAGTATGTCTCATAGTGTTTTGTTTCCCCTCCTTTGGACCAAGAGAATTATATAATTGGTGTAGGATGTCCCAGTGAGCAAGTTCCATCTGTCAATATCTATGATTATGCAAAGATATCTATTATGCAACTTAAAGTCTCAAATAATTGTCTGGGGGCACTGGCAAGTTACCCAAAGTCACATAGCCAGTATGTGTCATAGTGGGACTTGAATCTGGGACTTCTATCTAATCTATCATGCTGCTTTTCTTTCTAAGCATTAATATATAATATTTTACCAGAGAAAAAGTAGTGAAATAGTAAATTGGACAGTTGGTCAATAACTATTTATTAAGTACTTAATTTATTATGTGTCAGGCACTATGATAAGCACAGAGGATTCAAAAAGAGACAAAGGACAATCCCTGCCCTCAAGGGGTTTACAATCTGATGGGGAAGATCAGCAAAAAAACCATGTACAAACAAGGTATATATAAGATAAATAGAAAACAATTAATAGAGGGAAAACATTAGAATTGAAAGGAATTGGGAAAGAATCCCTATAGAAGGTGACTTAGTTGGGACTATAGTTAGGGCTTAAGGAAGCCGGAACAATAAGGAGATAGAAATGAAGTTGCGTATCCTTCTCAAATAGAATTGTTCAGAGCTAAAAGGAGGACATTGTCCCTGGACTGAAGAACAGGTGTCAGGAAATAAGTTTCAAAGAGATTGAAAAGTTAGATTATAAAGGACTTTGAATTCCAGACAGAGAATTTTGTATTACCCTGGAAGCAATAAGGACTAGTAGAGTTTATTGAATATAAAGGGGTAACATGGACAGTCCTGCACTAGAGGAAAATCCTATGGACAGTTGAGTGGAAGATAGATTGCAGTGGGGAGTGAGTAGAAGCAAAAAGTCCTGTGCACAGTGTATTACAATAGTCCAGACCTGAGTTAAAAAAGGTCTCTACCAGAGCAGTCTCACAGGAGAGATGCTGCAAAGGAGAAAGTGACAGGTCTTGGGAACAGATTGAATGGGGAAAGGTGGATGTGGGAATGATACATAGTGAGGAGTCAAGAATGATACGTTTTGAGCCTTGGGAACCAAAAGGTTGGTGGTATCCTCGACAATAATACAAATAAACAAATAGATCTTTCAGAAGGGGATAAATATTGGCTTTGGTATGTTCAATATTATTCACACTTGAATATTTTTAATCCCAGACCCTTCTCTCTTAATTGTAATCGATGTCTAGAAGATCCAAGGCTAGATTTAGATCAGGAGAAAATTGATAGTTATTGAGTGTCACCTGAAACAATCTTTGATGGCATAGTATGCAATCAATCTATGTGATTTTTTTTCCTTGTTCCTTTTGTCATTCACTTCATTTGTGCTCCCATCTCCTTCCTCAGCTTTCCCCTTCCTTTCCCTTATTTATGTTAATCCTCTCCAATTTCTGTGGCATACTTACCAGTACCACTTCAGCAAAGTACTATTTGGCCTCATTATTGCCACTAGCAACTACAAAAGATTGCAGACTTTTGGTCCCTGAATTGTGCCCCTTAAATTACTATCTATATAAAGAAAAAGAGACTATTTTAATTTTTAGAATATATCTTATAATATTTGTATTATTTATAATATAATTATAATAAATAATCTAATAATTAAAATAATTAACTTTTACTATAAAATTATTATAAAGGCCAGTGATCTTTGTTAACTTCAGCAGCATGAACAAATACCAATCACTTCCTGAAAATCATCCAGCGGCTCCGAGTTACCATCAGGGATGTCATCCTTTTCTTTTGATTCTCAGGTCTCCTCCCAGCTAAGCTGATCCTTCCTAAAATGGGAGGCAAGTTGGGTGCTAAGCTTCATCCAGAACTGGCATTTTTTTTCTACAAGGAGAAATGTTCCTGCTATCTGGCTGTCTCTCTAGTCCCCTTCCTCCTCTCCTCTCCCCACCCCAGCCCGGCTGAGAGATGAAGGATGTCAGGGAATTCGGGCCACGATGCCTTTTTCTTTCATGTTGTCAGCTTGGAGCTTTCACCATGAAGGAGCCGGGCACTGCTACTACTTTGTAATAGTCATTTGACCCCAGCATGCGGCACATCAGTTAAAGCCACCACCGCTAAATTATATTTTTCTGACAGTCCACTAACCACCTCGACTAGATGATGAAGGGCACATTGCACAGAGTGGGTTGCAAGCTATTCATCACGCCCACTGGCACCTCTGCCGCTCCAGAAGGCTCATTAACCTCCTCTCCAGCGTCCCCCTCACATGTACCCCTCGTTCTGCCCAGCTGGGTGCTGTGCTAGCCATGGCAATGGTAATCAGAGCCAGTTGCTGCCACTAGTTTTACTGAATTGGTATTCTGCCGGGGAAATGGAGTTTTGGCTTAAACCTGAAAGGGGGGAAGAGAGGAATACTGCACTAGGAATCAATTTAAAAGTTGGTTCATTTTTCCAAGCTCTGTTCTCTATTTTTGGTACTCTGGTCATACAAAGTTTACTTCCTACTAATCCAAAGTTCTATGATGCTTCAGGAGGTGAGTCTTTCAGTGAAATCACAGGTCCTCCCCTTTCCTCTCCTCACTGTGCAGTATAGCCCTCCCAGGCTCAGCTAGGACCATATCAGTAAAAGCTAAGTACTTTCTCAGAATGATAGAATTTCAGAATTGGGGGATGGAACACTTTCTAGTAGTGTCTCTGAAACAAAAAGCACTGCTACTCTTTATTTTTTGATTCCCTGTATTTAATTTTGAGAGAAAAATCTCATAGGTCTTTCTAGAATGGTAATAAATTGGGCTTTAGAATCTTACCTAAATAGGAAGTGAGAACTATAAATGATGATTTCTCATCCATTGCAAAGTCTCTTCTTTGGTATTGTTATAAGGGTGAAACTAGGAAAAACCTGGTAGGCAAGCAAAGAAGGTTTCCGTAGCTGATCAGTTATAAGATGGTTGGTAGAATCTAGAAATACAGATATTTACTAAAGCCTTAAAACAAGTATGCAGAAATTCCTAAATTTACCATTATTTAAAATGTTTAGAGATACCTCAAATGACTGAAGATGTGTAATAAGGTATAATTGCATAGGCAGGTAAGAAGAATACTTTTTAAACTCCTTTTCATTGAAGTTTCTCAACTGCCTAATTAGACTGACTTGCTTAGCATTTGTATGTTTCTTTAAAAACCATGATCTCAGAAGAGAAGTATTCCCAATACAGCCTCCCCAATACAGTACTCAGGATCCTGGTCCCAATCCCAACAAGGAACAGAGAGCCAGAAGTAGCAACAGAAGATAAATTTTATTTATGAATAAAAACAGCCTCTAGACCTCAGAAAGATAATCAGGTAAAGTGAATCATTGCCAGTACATACCTAGTTCCTAATTCTTGGAACCCATTCCTCCTCTGTGGCTTAGTTCCTTGATCTTGGGTATCACTGTAATTCTCAGGATCTCAATCAACAAGCATTTATTAAGTACTTACTATGTGCCAGGCATTGTGCCAAGCACTGGTGATATAAATAAAGGCAAAAGTAGCCCTTGATTTCATGAACTTCAAATTCTGATAAAGAAGACAATATTTAATAATTAATCCACATAAAATATATATGGAACAGAAACCCTAAAAGTGAAAGCTGCACCATCTGGGAAGACCAAGAAAGGCTTGCAGAAAGTCACGTTTGCAATGAATCTTGAAAGAGCTAAAGGATTCTGACCAAAAAAGTGAGGAGACAGAGCATTCCAGATAAAAGGATGGCTATCACAATAGTGCAAAGACAAGTGATGGAGAATCATGAGTAACAACATTTGAGTCACTATGGATGAATATAAATCATGCACAAAGGTGTAAAATGACTTGTGTGACCAAGTTGTAAATGACAAAAAAGATCACTTTATATCTGATCCTGAAAGGAATAAGAAGTCATTAGAGTTTATTGAGTAGGGAAGTGATATCTCTAGACCTATGCTTTAGGAAATCACTTCAGCAGCTATTATGAGCATTAACTAGAGGGGGATGAGACCTGAGGCAGAGAGACAAATTAAAAGGTCCCAGTAAAAAGCAACAAAGACCTAAAACAAGGGTGCTGGTGGGGTAAATAGAGAGAAGAGTACACATCCAAATATGAAGGCAGAAGCAATAAAATTTGATCACTCGAGTATTTGAGATGAGTAAGAATAAAAAGTGGATGACAACATCATGACTGTGAACTGAGGGAAGAGAGTGATGGCTTTAAGAGTATTAGAGAAGTTCAGAAGAGAGAAAGATTTGGTAGAATAAGTATATTTTTGCAAAATAAACTCTTCATTAGACCTGTCAAGTTGAGATGCCTATTGGACAATCATTTTGTTCAAAAGATAGTTGGTGAAGGGGCAGCTAGGTAGTGCAGTGGGTAGAGGAGCAGCTCTGAAGTCAGAAGGACCTGAGTTCTAATCTGATCTCAGATACTTAACACTTCCTAGCTGTGTGATCCTGGGCAAGTCCCTTAACCCCAATTGCCTCAGCAAAAAAAAAAAAAAGATAGTTGGTGACGGAGCTCAGAAGAACAAGGATCATAATAATAGCTAATGCTTTAAGGTTGTCTTAGACAATCTGAGAAGAGTTAATTTTGCAAACCTTAAGGCAATGGCTATTATGATGATCCTTAGATTTATATGTAAAGTCCTGGTCTCTCTTCTGAGCTCCAGGTTAAATGTTGTGGGAAAACTGGGACACTAATGCTTTATTGGTAGAGTTATGCACTATTCTGGAGAGCAATTTGGAACTATGGCCAAAGAATTATCAAATTGTGCACATCCTAAGGTTCACAAAACATTTTATAAATATGATCTCATCTTATTCTCACCACAAACCTGGGAATAAGAGCTATTATTATCTCCATTTATAGATGAGGAAATTGAGACTGAAAGAGGTTAAGTGACTTGCCCCTATGAATAGTCTGTACCTGCAGCTAGACTTGAATTTAGGACTTTCTGACTCCAAATCCAGAACTATGCAGTATAGCATAGTCGACATGGAATTGATAGCTGAACTCCAAAGCTAATAAGCTGAGATAGTCTGGAAAGAAAAGAGACCCAAGAACAGAGCTTTATTTATTACACTCTTAGCCAATCTCAGACTGTCTTTCCAGACAAGTGTCATTCTTATTTCAACCCCTAGTAATCTTCAGGATGCCCTGAAAAAATATGGCTATGGTTCTGTTCACATCAACTTACAACATTCAGAGCTAATTGAGTTAAGTATTTCTAAACTCATGGAGTACTCATCTGAGATGGTGGTATGAAAGTTATAGATAGTGGTTATTTTCTAACTCAATTCAACAAATTTTCATCAGATCTCTACATTGTGTCACACACTGAGCTGGTTGCTAGAGATACCACAATTAAAGGTGCAAAATCTCTGACTTGATGAAATTTTTAATTGTACTTAAGGCAGGAGGTAGTAAAGTGGAGAGAGGGAGAACAAGAACAAGGTGTACACAGATACATATAAAAAAGCAAAGTTTGGTAATGGCATAGGACAGATTAAAATAGATCTTGGAAAATTTGAAGATGAAGAGAACCTTTTCAGTTGGGGGAGGGATATTCAAGGAAGCAGAAAATGGGACACCCTAAAAACAGAGTATATATGAAAGGGAATAATAAAGAGTAATGTGAAATAACAATAGAAAGGCAAATCTGAAACACTTGCTAGCCATGTGATCCTGGGTAAGTTATTTAACCCTCTTTGCCTCAGTTTCCTCATATGTAAAATGAACTGGAGAAGGAAATGGCAAACTACTCCAATATCTTTGTCAAGAAAATCCAAAGGGGGTGATGAAGAGATGGATATGCCTGAAACAATTCAACAACAATTATTTGTAGTAGTTTAGAAAATATAGTGATACTGTAGAACACCACTCCTCCATGTAGAGATCATCCACATATTTCTTCCACAGTTAGAGGGAGAAAACATTCTATTTTCTTCCTTTTATCAGACCTAAGGCAAATTGAAGAGGCATGACTGACTGTTGGTTGTAATTAAAAGGCAAAAGAGCTTAAAGAACTGTTTGTGGTGGCTAACTTCTCTGATCAAGCCTCCAGAGGTTTTTCTGGGATGGAATTATGTCTTCAAATGTGGGACTTCAGTCCAAACTAACTTTATGCCAGCATCATGTTTAGCTCATCTTAGCCCATTTTAACAGCTAATTTAGCTAATCTGCCAGAAAGGTGATAAAATTGTGAGAATAAATATAGTAATTGAATATAATTGTGCTTTCTTAAAGTATCATTTGGACTCTTGGCAACTAACAGTAGTAACTTTGGATGAGAATAGTCAGGAACCCTGGAAATAAATACATCTAGTAGAATCCTCCCTTAGAATTAACTACAGACCAGGGAAGCTGAGGACTATTATGTAGTTAGCTATAGATGCAGCACAGGACACTAATGGGATTTTGTGGCAGTAGCATGTTTTTTTTTTCCCAAACCCCAAGGTGACCCCCAACTGCCTCTAACCAGTTTACAGATTGTTTTTCTAATCTTGTATTCCTACTAATCTATCTTACTCAATAGAAACAGCATCCTAACCACTGTAAAGCAAAATCATTAATTAATATTGCCATAACAAATTAGCAATAGAGGGGTGCTCACATTTTAAATGGACATAAATTAAAAATGAATAGGTGTGACAATCACATTTGCCTGACTCCGAAATGGCTTAACACTGTCTATGCTGGCATATACTGAGTGAATCTCAAGGCTGGTTCCCTGCATGGAGCTTCCGTTATTCAAACCCACATCTACTCAATTCATGCTCTTTGTGCTGTGGTCCCTCACAGAAATATAACCTCCTTTTTGGTTCCTTTCTGTCCTTGCAAAAGAACAGCATGATTTGAGCTAAGTGCCAGATTTGCCTATGGCCTCATTTCTAGCACACAGAGATCCCAACATCCCCTTTGCTCTGATTCTTTGTACTGTACAGGTCAGTTAACTTATATAACATCTTAGCCCACTATGGCTTGTGGAGAGCAATCATTGTGGATTAAAAAAAGATTCTTTTCTCATTCCCTCCAAGCTGTTTCCCTGAAAAGAGCTGAGTTTTCTAGAACCTAGCTAGCAAGGAGAGTTTTTTCTTCTCGTTTATTTGTGTCAGTTATTGTGGAGTAATTCATTATTCCTTCTATCTGTTGAATTTTACATTTATAGGTATATACCACCATTATGTCATATTCTTCCTCCTCCTCTTCTTCTTGGCACTAAGGTTAGTTGGTTGATTGATTGGGTGAATGAATGAATAAACAGAAGAACAAATTAATTTATTCCCTGTCTCCAGACCACTTCCTCAGAATAATCCCTCAATACATATCAACATATAGCAAATACCTTTCTTGTTGTTTAGTCATTTCAATAATGTCTGGCTCTTCATGCCCCCATTGAGGATTTTTATTGGCAAAGATACTAGAGTACTTTGCCATTTCCCTTTCTAGCTCATTTTCCAGATGAGAAAACTGAGGAAAACATGCTTAAGAGTCTTGTCCAGGTTCCCACAGATTGGAAGAGTCTGAGACCTGATTTGAACTCAGGAATATGCTTAGGATTAGCTAGGAAGCCTCTAATTAGAAGCCAAAGATGTCAATGACTGTGAGCATCATGAACTCTGGGTGAATGCAATGTGCCCTAGATAGAAGCCAAAACCATTGGCACAGAATATAACTGCCAAAAAGGAGACCGAGGAAGGAGGGCAATGAAGGCTGCAAGGTCAATAATGTCAGAGTACAGGGCCCACAAGTTGGAACTACTATTCAAGTGGGTCTAGTTTTCTATGAAAAACAGATTGAGTTGATTTGAGGTTGATGAAATGTGTCCAAAATGGCAGCCTAACTGTTATTTCCTCTGATTATATAATAAATTGAAAGAAATACATTTAGGACATTCACACTGAGTTATTTGCCATTAGAAGGTATAGGATTAGTCTGTCTTTAATCTTTAATCAAATCTTTAATAGGTTTACCCAGTTCCCTTTGTGACTGAAAAAGCCTACCTTTGAAAAGCAAAGTATATATAAGAAATCTGCACTTTCATGTCAGTTTTCTTTTCTATCCTACTATGTATAGGCAAATTCCCTTATCTTTTTATTAAGTTCAAAATAAAAATAAAATTTAAAAATAAAACGAGAGAGCAAGAGCGAGAGAGAAAGAAAGAAAGAACAAATCTACCCTCCTTTGTTCCTTCAAAAGAATAGTGACCAAGGTTAGAGATACAGTCTGAGGCCATGGGCCAGAGTGAAACTCACCAATCCAGATCTTGGCCTACTTCATAGAATACTCGTCTAAAGAACTAAGTAGTCATAGGTAATTTTAGAAAAATGAGCTTATTTTTCTGATGCAAGGAGCAGAAACCAAAGTAGTCTCTATCCTATGCAGGGAAACTTTTCGTGGATTGTGGAGAGATTTCCAGTAGGAGTCCATGAACAGACTTTTATCCACTAAACAACCAGAGAACAATGACTGTGACCTAGAGTCAGTACAACAGATATCTGTACAATCAGGCTGATAGATGCCGCTCATAAAAGTGTCTTTCTTCCTGGGAACTCGAGAGCACTTCTGAGATAAAATCTTGCTGACATTCACAAAATACTTAGGAAGTGAAATCAAGGTTGGTTATGAAGATACCCTTTCTTGCATCCTAGTAAACTTCTAGTATTTTCTCTTTAAATGTTTCTACAGTAAGTCAATAAACATTTAAGTACCCCACAAACACATGCTTTCCCATATCTTCAGAATTTCTCCTTCATATAAGTAAGGTTTCCTGGCTACATTTTTGTAACTTCAAAAGAACTTGTCATGATTTAAAAAAAAAAAAATCTTACATTTTAGCTTATTCTTATGAAGCAGCAAAATTGTTCAAGTGACAACATATTGTCGTGTTCATTTTTGCTAAGCATGAAGAACAGAGTTCACAGAGACCAAGGTGTAAAGCCAGGAAGAAACATAGGGCATCACCTAGTACTGTGAATCCTGGCTACAGGCATTGGCTGAGCAATCCTTAATACCATTATTTCTTGCCAAGTCTTATGGATAAGTGCCCTGTGAAAGGGCATTTTCTATTTGGAGGACTGTGAGTTTGGTCTTAGAATACAAACATTTTTCTGAAATAAACAAACTCAAACCAAAAATCAGTCTTCCAATATAGCACAGAATTATGGATGCAGAGCTCACCACCCTGATAATTGGAAAAATTTCACCAGTGTCTTCTTTAAATCCTTTTGAATACATTTCATCCTGATCATCCTTATCTAATCCAAGATCTACTAATGAATTTTCAACAAAGTATACCTTAGTTAATGTGTCCTTCCTTCCCTCCCTGCCCCACCTCTCCCAGATCTTCCTCTCTTCCAGTATTTGTCTACTTTGCCTACTTTACTTCCTTGCTTCCTACAAATACCCTTAAAAAGGGTAACATGTTGTAATAGTACCATCTTAGTGTGAATTACACTTCATAACTAGAATGAAAAACAAGAAAAATAAGATATATGCTAACAATTGGGAAGAGGACTTAGAAATGGAAGAGAGAGGTTGCCAAAGACAAAAATTGTCTATGTCATGATTGTAATTTTAATGAAACAGTTTACTCATCTGTAAAGTAGGAAATTAGATTTGAAATATATCCTCACAACATCCCTGGATAGGTTGTATTATAATTCCCATTTTATGGATGATAAAATTGAGGTTAAGAAAGGTTAAATGCCTTGTCCATAGTCATTGCATGACAAAAACAGAATTTGAACCTAGGGCTCAACTGACTTAAAGATTAGCTTTACTTTTAGATAGATAGATAGATATACATATAGATATAGATAGATAGATACCCACACACATACATACACATATGCCAGGATACTTTCATAAACTCTAGTGGCTCCCTTTTACCTCCAAGATTGAGAATTAAATCTTTCATTAATAGCCCTTTATAACCTGATTCCTTCTTATTTTCTTCAGACTCCTATACTTTATTCTCTTCCATGTTCTCTAAGATACAATACTCTGGATCTCTTTGCTTTTCCTTGCACACAATACTTCATTTCCCTACTGTGCATTGCTAGCTGGCCATCCCCTAAATTTAGAATTCTGTCTCTTCATTGCCACATTGTTATTTCCCTAATGTCTCCCAAGAATTGGCTAAAATACCACCTTCTACAAGAAATCTTCTCTCACTCCCCTTTAATGTTGTCCTTTCATCTAAGAATATTTACAATTTATCCTGTATATATCTCATTTGGACATACTTGCTTACACGATGACCTTTCTGAGGTCATGAAGTGTCTTTTGCCTTTCTTTGTACTCCCTTAGCAAAGCACCTGGCACATAGTATCTTATGATACTTGATACTTATTGACTAATCTATTCATAGAAGATGAAAAGGATTTAGTAGAATGGGTTACTTGGGTGAGGGGGAGCAGAAGGGAAAGAAAAGTGATGAAAGGAATAACAGTGTGTTATTTATTTATATATATTGTGTGTATGTATATGTATATAAAACAGACTGATATGACTTCCTTCAGGATGAGATTATACTGATTATTGAAAGGTTCCCTTTGTAAACTGGAGAAGAAGCTCAGACACTGTTCCGAGACTGGCATTCTCATAGTTGGGAGCTTTCTTTATTGCTTTCATAGGTCAGGTAAATGAACAGAAGGAGCTTCAGAATCTGTGAAGTTAGCTGGACCTCATTAAATCTGGAGGCTTCTTTAGATTTCATGTCATTATGTTGTGTGATGTCCTGTTTTTAGCTACTTATCACACTCCTTGAAATGTCTTGATTGCACTGACAGAAGTTAAAAATATGAACCTGGATCTCGATCCCTCTTTGATTGGAGTTTTCTAGGGTCCTCATCTGTTTCAGGCCACCGATGGTTTTTTTGAAATGTCACTCCCTTCTCATCTGTGACTGCTTTGCCTGATTTTAGAGCTGTAATTATTCATGCATCGTTCTTATTTCCAGCATCGGGGTGCTGCTGAGAAGCTGAGCTAAGTGTCTGGTTTTGTGACCAGGGACACCCTCTTGTGGCACTTCAGACAACTGCTCAGTCAGGCTCACTAGACACTGTGATTGACTTTTAAAAAGAACACTCAGAATCTCTAAGCAGATTCATCCAATCATATCCCAACACTCTCCAGCCACACCCGTGCTTCCTAAGAAATGCTGTCATGTGCAACAATTACACTGTTATTGTATGTAAAAAGAATTCCTGATTATTTTCTCCTTACTGTAGGTATGTTAATTTGTCCAGAGTTGCAGAGCTAATAAATGTCTGAGGCTGAATTTGAACTCAGGTCTTCCTCACTCCAAGTCCCCTACTTCACCACTACCTGTCTACAAAGACTTTTAAGAAGGATAACACATTGTAACAATAACATCTTAGTTACTCTCTGTGGTTATATAATACCTAAATATAAATGGCTTGGAAGATCTTCCTTATGGATATGACATAATAGGACTCATCCATTCATTCAATTAGGACTATTTCTTTTTTGGCTTTATGTTCTCTCACTGCCTAGCAAAGTACCTGGCCATTTATTATTCAAATGTTCTGTCATGTCCAACTCTTTGTGACCTTGTGGACCACACTATCTGTGGAGTATTATTGGCAAAGATAACAGGGGTGGTTTGTGTGGTTTGTCATTTCCTTCTCTAGTGAATTAAGACAAATAAGAAGTTAATAATCACATAGGTAGTAAATACCTGAGGCTGGATTTCAACTCAGGTCTTCCTCACTCCAGACTCAGTAGTTTATCCAGTAAGCCAGAAATTATGTTTCTAAGTATTTTATAAATTTTAAACTGCCACATAAATGTTAGCTTCAGTTAACACATAAAGAGTATGAATTCAGAGAAGAAAGAATTCCTCATGTATTAAAACTTCAGAAAATTGGTAAAGTCTGACTTGGGTTTTGAAGAATATATTAGATTTGAATTGATACAAAGAAGGAGAATGACTTTTTAGGACAAGGAATGGCTTTGCACTTGTGTGTATATGTATATTTGTGGGCAAAAAATTATTTCACAAAAGCAAAAATTTACACGGCAAGTCAGGAAAAAATAAATCAGTATATTTCATATAGAGTCATAGCAAGTTAAGAAAGGTCAGTTTGGAGGTTCTCTTGAATGTCAAACTTAGGACATTAGAATTAGTTAGACAGGAGTCACCAAACATTTAATAGTTTTGTGGTAAGGTTTTAATCCCTTCTGGCATATTTAAATTAAGATATGTGAATTTGATGCTGACTAGTAACTCAAGGGGAATCAAAAAGGTACAGCTGTGAGTGTTTGCTATCACCCAACTTGTAGGAGAGGAGGGAGGGAAGGTCTTCTCATATGCTATGTTATGTGTTCACTCATGAATGTGGTGGAATGAGAGACTTGACCTGCACTGACTGGTAGTTTTATCAAGTTTTAAGGAAGGGCATTTTTTGGAACCAGTAAGCTCTTATGCCAGTAAAATTAATCCATCCAGATCTCATCTTTGACAAGAATGCTGTAGATTAATCACTCTATCTGTTATTTCACTTCCTCAGCAGGAGATAGACACACATATACATTCATGTAGGCATTTGTATGTGCATATATATATATACATACATACATAATTTTTTCCATTGAAATCTGTATCCTTCATAGCGCTCACTCATTCACCCATAAAATATTTAGTTGTGAATTAGAAATGGTTTTCCCCTCAAAATGCTTATAGTCTAATAAAGGTCATAACACCTACATACAAATAACTTAAAATAATATACTAAATTCCATAAGAAAGAGGTGTTACAATGCTAGAAACATTTGGAAGAGACAGAAATTATTTTTGACAAGGAGCATCTAGAAAGATTTTATAGAAATAAAGATAGATTTAGAACTAGGTCTTGAAGGATGGATAGAATTTTAACTGGGAGAATTGCTGGGGAAAAAATGGTATATTCTAGATGAAGGGAATGGTGTGATCAAAGGAAGGGAAGTAGAGTGAATATATATTTGCTTAGGAAATAAATGTATGGTCTATTGTAGAGGGTTTTGAATGTAATGTTAAGGAGTTTGGACTTTATAAATAACTCAATATTGAGTCATTGAAGTTTTTTGAATATCATTTATTTATCAGTAAGTTTTATCTGGCAATATTGTACAGGGTGATAAAAGAGGCAGGTTTAGATGCAGGGGAAATCTATAGCTATAGAATTAGGAGATCAACTAGAAATTTGTGAAAAAACAATCCAGTACAGAGAGAGCCTAGGGAAGTAAACAATCTTATATGAATCACAGATACTTGTTGAGAAGAGAATAATGATTTTGGAATATACCTAGTTGAGAAAAAAAATTGGAGGGGATATATTGAACATATGTCAAGGGCATGAATGGTTTCTTATGAAAATCTAAAAGTCTTAGAATTGTACATATGGTAAAGATCTTCTGAGTGGAAATTAAAAGAATAAAAATATTGCTATAGGAATATACTACAATATCACCCAATCCGATGGAAAGTATACATGACTCCTCCACAAAACTAGCAGAGGGAAAAGACATCCTATAATTTTGCTAATAAGCAGAATGTCTAATTCTCAATTTACCTTATTGATTTGTTCATCCTTATTACTTCATCTTGTTTATAGTTATAGCTAACATTACCATGTTAATGTTAGCTAAGTGCTTTACAATTATTACCTCATTTGATCCTCACAACAACCATGGGAGATAGGAGCTGTTATCTCCATTTTCCAGGTGAGGAAGACAAACAGACATTAAATGACCTACTCAGGGTGGCTGGTTTTAAACTCAGGTCTGTCTGACTCCAGGCTCAGTGCTCTATCTACTGTACCACCCAGCTTACTCGATCTTCTGTATTGTTAGATATATCCCATCATTCAAAAACATTGAGAAAAGCATTCAAAAACAAAAAGACATTTTGGATCCACATTCTGTCCTCTAACATATAGCCTATATTTCTAGCTGTTTGCCACTACAAATAAGAAAAACATCATTTTTTCTAATCAGTCATAAAAATAGCACATTAGTATAATGATATATGTAGCAGATATCTGGATAGTTATTACTACTATATCTTGTCTTTGTGGTAGTTATATAATTTGTTATAGAAAAGCATCATCCATATATTCCATCTGGCTTAGTAGTCTTATGTGAAAATGTAATTATATCTCTGTTAAATATAAAATATTATTAATACTTTCAATAAGGTTCAAAAAATCAATTACACAAATAGAATAAAGAAAATAACTGGCTTAATAGTAACTTATATGATAAGAACTTGGAAACTGTAATCAACTACAAACACAGTATGAGTAATATTATATGATATGGCTACCAAAAATGTGAGTGTGTACTTAAATTGTTCTTAAATGTGAACTTAAATTGTATCTTGCTCAGAAAGTAGAATTTCCTTCTGTACTTATTGACATAATGAGAGTGTTTGGAATCTTATATTCAATTCTAGTACCCCATTTAAGAAAAAATTGACAAAAGTAATCAGGAGGACATTCAGAGGATAATTCAAAATCATAATTTATGAGTAATGCTTAAGGAACCAAGATATTTAAGTTAGAAAAGAGAATGTGTAATGAGAGACATGATTTTCTGAATAACTTCAAAGGGAAAAGATATACTACTGAGTGAAAATTACAAAGAGGAAAACCTTAGTTCAATATATAAACAAGTACTTGTTTAGTTAGTACTTAGGCCCCTTAGTAGTACTCTTAAATTTTAAGATTCTGTAATCATCTGAGTTCTAAAAGGTGGAGTTAGGGGTGGGAGAGTAAAAATATAAAGGGTATAGATTCAAGGAAATTTTTGAAGGCAGAGTTTACAAAACTTAGCAAATGATTGGGTATGAGAGGAGCAAGAGACAGGGAGCAGTTAAAAATAATGGCAAAGTGCTGAGTCTGGTAACAGAGAATGATGGTACCTTTTATATAAAAAGATCTGAAAGAAGAAGTAAGTTTGGGGTAAATTACAATAAATTAGATTTGGGACACAGTCTTACCATTGCACAAGTGTTATGGATTCTCTTAAAGGACTACAAAAGTTTTCAAGTATAAATGAGCTTTTTCAAATAATG
The DNA here is from genome assembly GCF_902635505.1 of Sarcophilus harrisii. Classification (NCBI taxonomy): domain Eukaryota; kingdom Metazoa; phylum Chordata; class Mammalia; order Dasyuromorphia; family Dasyuridae; genus Sarcophilus; species Sarcophilus harrisii. The sequence continues at coordinate 212,759,868 of NC_045430.1, read as the reverse complement.
CTCTACTACAAAGTACAAGCCATCATCATAAGAACAGGAACCAGACCTGTAATTTCGGTGGTACAGGCCATACATTTCCTCCTCTCCTAATAATGTAAGCCAGCCCCTCTGGAACTTAGAAATTTGCCTAAAATACTGAGAAATTAAATGATTTACCCAGGATCACACAACTACTATGTGTCAGAGACCATTATGCTGCATAGCCCCTCTGCAATCATTATGGCCCTCAAATACCAACAAAAGTGTAAAACAATACATTTTTAATTCAAATCATTAGATATTTATGAAGCACCTATTGTGTGCCAGACACTGCTATGTTCTGGGGACACAAAAATAGGCAAAAGACACTAATGGGGAAGACAATATGCAAAGAAATCTATAAAAAGCTAGCTATATACAGGATAAATAGGAAATAATTAACAAAGGGAAAGAACTAAAATTAAAAGGTGCTAGGGAAGTCTCTCTGTAAAATGTTCCATTCAATATTGTAATTACTTAGAGTTTACATGATCTCTTCTCTCTAAAGTATAAAGGACTCTTCATAAAACTTGAAAGTCAAATGGACAATAATTTATACACTGTCTTTTGGGGAAAGATAGGAAAAAAAAACATAGTAATATACCACTCAGCCTAAAGTATAGCTTTTTGTTTCTTGCTATTCTTTTCCCATATTCCCTAAGGCAGGAGGGGACTACTTTTTTAATGATCAAAGGATCTGCAGTTTCACTTGTGAGGATGACAGCCTTTGTTGGTATGGTTGGGTTCTCCCTGCTTCCTTTGAGATTCATTGTTACAGTGATAAGGAAAGGAAAAGCAAAACCCTGGAGAAGATAAAATGGGAGGATGCCAAAATTTAGATGAGCCAGACAAAGCAAAGTAGAAAATCCAATAGAAAAGGAAGAAGGAAAGTCATTAAGGTGCCAAAACTGGGGGTAAGGGTGAAGAAGGGGGAAAAAGGGAAATGTACAAAGGATTGACCAAACAGTTAAGCCCCCTTTTCCTCTTCATGAAGTATATTATTTTAATCAAAAATCCATACCCTCTACCACTGCCCTCTTCTCTAAATAAACTTTATCCTTACCCCACCCCCGATATTTCTATTTTCCTCTATATGCAATCACATCTTGCATTTTCTATTCAGATTCATGCATTTACAATCACTAATTTGTAGTTTTAAAAATATTCTTGGGCAACTAGGTGGCACAATGCCTGGCCTAGAGTCAGCAAGACTCATCTCCCTTTGTTTTAATCTAGCCTCAGATACTTATCAACTATGTGACCCTGGACAAGTCATTTAACCTTGTTTGCCTGTTTTCATACCTGTAAAAATGAGCTGGAGAAGGAAATGAAAAACTACTCCATTATCTCTGCTGAGAAAATCTCAAATGAAGTTACAAAGAATCAGACAAAACAACAATGATAGCAGCAGCAAAATATTCTGAAGACTTTTTCATATACATACATTATCTATAGTATATATGTATACATACATATATATATGTATGTATGTCTCCCCATATATATGTGCGTTTATGTGTATATGTATATATTAGATTCAATTAGATTGAAGCTCTTTGAAACCATATTCTTTTCTACCCTTTTTCTACCCTCTACCAAAGGAATGTGCTATACAATGTTTTCTCAATACAAGATACTGACTGACGGACAAAACTACCTCTATAAGATCAGCACATCTAAAAGATTTCCAACGAGGCAATGAACTGGAGAAGTATTTATTTATTAAATGTCTAATTACATGCCCAGGACTGTGTATCTCGAGCAGAGTTTCTTAGCTTTTTTGTATGTTGTGAATCTCTTTGGATATCTGGAGAAATTTATGGAACTTTTCTCTAGATGTTTTTTCAATAATTGAAGGAAAGGCCAAATTTTATGCAGAGTTTAGTGATGTAGGGGCAACTAAATGGCACAGTGGATAGAGCACCAGCCCTGAAATCAAGAGGACCTGAGTTCAAATCTGGCCTCAGACACTTAACACTTTCTAGCTATGTGACCCTGGGTAAGTCACTTCACCCCAGTTTCCTCAGGGAAGAAGAAGAAGAAGAGAAGAGAAGAAAAGAGAAAGATGTTACTCTTTCCCATCCACATAGACAAGAGTCCCTGCAATGTATTCACATACTCTTTCAGGGGCTGTAGTTACCACATTATGAATCCCTGGAATCTATGCTTTAGATGTCAGCTAAAACTTGAAATTGATCTACTTCAAACTACCCTTAAATGTCTACTTCCACCTAAAAGCAAGACGACCAAGAGATCTTTGGAAGACATTATCATCTGAATATCTTGGGCCCCAAGTCTGGAATACATTTCAAATCCAGAGTTAATTTATATTCCTTTAGAATGGGTAGTACCAATGGTTCCCTTATTCACATACCAGCAGCAGCATATTTTTGTGGAATATCTATATCTCGTTCATGTATAATCCATATTCTATAGTCCTATATCAATTTTTTTTTTCAAATAGGTATGTACAATAGTCTTATGTGCTCCTGTAGACACAAAGTTCTGAAATAGAGCACTAAGATACTGGTATGATTTTCGAATTTTTGTTACCTTCTTAAATGTCTTTCTCTATTTCCACTTTTCCCTCTGGGTCTCCCTCTCTTCTTTGTTACTATACTTCTCCCTATTTCTCTCCCTGACACTATTCTGTTTTAAATACTAATCCCTTCTCTCCTTTCTTCTCTGTTCCCTTCTTCCCTCCTTTCTCTCTTCCTTCCATCTCTCTAGCTCCTTCAGGGTGGAAGTGCTATGTTCAGCCATATCCCACTGTTGATGAACACAGAAGTTTTTACCTAATCATTTCCAATCTGAGCTAGTTTATCCCTCCTGAGACAACCTGGTGTCCCTTTCCTCTCAGGAGGTCACTATGTTAGTGCCAGACTTTGTATGGACAGGCCCTACTGCTTCTCAGAATTCCCAAGCTCAAGCCTGGAATTACAAGTGTGTGCTCCCATGCCCAGTTTTCTCATTTTCCTCAACTGTAAAATAAATGGACTAGTAATCTCTGAAGTCCCTTAAAAATCTAATGAGGAAAAAGAGGTAAAAAGATGTACCATATGTCAATAAATATGGAAAATATGGAAACATTCACACTTATTTGATAACATTTTAAAAACACAGCAGCCACATACTGCTAAATGATGATAGGCAATCTGTGGCATTTTCCCCCATATCAGTGCTTATTTTACTTTTTTTCCTCTACTGATGCTTTTCATTAAGAATGCAGGTTTTCCAAATCAAAGTATAAATGATTACACCTGGCAGATTTCATCATGATCTAAGCTAGAGACATTTGTGTGAATGCTGCAAGAGCTGTTTACTTTTAGTTCATCAGACTAACATCAACACCTGGCTGAGTACATAGCTCTTCTGTAGACCTCATGATGAAATCTGTAGACCTGATGAAAACAATATAATCTGAAAACCAGCAAGCATATTATAGCCCCTGTCCCTCTTAGGTCTTGCCTTTCCCTCTCAAACCATCAGCCGCCGTTCATATACACAAGATTCTATGTGGTTGGATGGGGATCGGCTGTGTGAAATCCAAGTCTTTTTTCAATAACATTCCTGACCCTTGTCTATCTATCTTTCTGATGATCCTCAAATTCAGTCTTTTTAGTATGGGGCTCTGGAGCTATTTTAGGATCCAGTTTCTGGCCCAGTCTATTGATTCTCCCCTCCTTCCTCATCTGGGTCACTGCTTTATTAGGTTAAAAACAATACATATAATTGTTTTTCTAGGCCTGGGGTAGAGACCTGTGTCTTACAGCATCCTTCAGATCAAATGAGGAGTCAGAGCTTAAAACCTTATGGTACAGTAAGGAGGGGAGCAGGGAGGGGGGAGGGGGGCAGTAAGGAAAAGCAAGCCAGATGAGTACTTAGGGGGTGTTAGAAATGAACTCATTATTCCTTGCTCTCTTACTTGTGTGTTCTCTTTCTTCCCCTCTTCTCTCCTATTTCTGTTCACCCTTTCTCCCTCTGCCGCTCACTAAATCACAGAGCTTAATGATGCATGGAAGATGATAATGTGGAACAATAGTTTGTAACAATAGCTCTACAATTAAACATTTAGAAGATGCATTTTTCTAAATTAATACACTCGGTGGAATTGTAAATTTACTGAAGTTCCCAAACCTGAGGGCAGATGGAATTCAAGGTTACCATAGAAACACCAAGCATAAAGGAAACATTTTTTTTTTATTTTTGGAATACAGGGCATTTCCCCCTCCCCCAACCTCTCCCCTCCTCAATCATGGCAATAATAATTACATCTAGAGAGGAAGTATCTTCCACATACCAAGTATAAATCTTTCAGTTTTGTCTCTTGAATGTCTCCTCTGACAGAAAGGTTGAATAAGAGACTCATCTAAGCAGGGTCATCATGTTTAAAAAAACAGGAGCACTTCCAGATTGACAAGCTAGAGACTGTGTTCATCTTTACAACTCTCCTTAATTTACAGGTTCAAGGGGTAAGAAGGATATAATTAAATGGTTTTCCGGTTGCCTGGACCTTCATGTAGGTATCTGAGAGCTTTCTTTCTACCAAAGAGAGCAGGGATTAAGCAAGAATATGAGTTTGCAAAATATCTCTGTTTGAACAGAACAGTTTAAAAATGCTTCTATGGACTTTGAATTAACCACTGCTAAGGAAAAAATCCAAAGTGGGCTCAAACCTCTACTCCCTCCCAACCCATACATATAGTAAGTTATAAAATATAGGTCTGGAGAGGAAAGATTATGCCAAGAGAAAAAAAAATCACTCCCACTCCCACCCACTAGAAAGGCAGGGATTCCTGTCTGCATGAGGGCATGTTTTACTGTGGGGGACTATTTCACTGATACACATACATGTATCCACACATAAACGCAGAGTTCATTTAAAATAGGCTATAATCCAACTGCCAGTACCTCATTTACACAACTGACCCACCTGGAATAAAATAATAGCTTGCAGCAAATCAGACCATCCAAATTTCAGATCTCATTTCTCACAGTGTCACAGAGCAAAACCACGTTTGGTAAAGTACGTTAGAGTCCACTCTAGCCAATGAATGAATCTTGTAACTTTTATTATTATCACGAAGTTATAAGACAAAGGCTAATGAAGGGAGGTTGTCACTCCAGCTATAGGGGATGTGTGTAGAAGTAGGAAAAAGCAGGACAAAGTCAGGGAAATGCAAGTAATCCAATTTATCTGAAGTACAGCATATATGAAGAGGAGCAAGATAAAATAAGACTAGAAAGATTGTGGGGGTTAGTTTGAAGGCAAGGCAGATGATATAATAAAAATTCTGATTTCTATAATTCTTTAAGGTTTAAAAAGCAATTTCTTATGAAGTTTACATGTTATTTCCATTGAAGAAACTGAGATTTTGAGAAGTTAATTAATGTCTGACACAAGATTTAAACACAGGTTCCATATGCTACCATGTCTAGCCTTCTTTCTATTATACCATGGCAAATTGCATAATGCAGAGGAAAGAGTTCTAGGTCTAAGGTCAGTGGATCTGAGTTCAAATTCTAGCTCTGTGTAACCCTGGAGCAATAACTTACCTCTCCAGTCAGCCAAATTTCATAGACTGAAAAATCAGAGATTTTAGATTAGATGAACTTCCAACTCTGGATTGATGATATTGTCACCATGCTTTTTTCTCCTTTGAACCAATCTATTGTGGGAGATGCTTCTACAATAGGACTTTCCTGTACCCTATATCCTGTATGTTGAGAGGGAAATGAATATATAAACTCAGGGAGATTTGGGTTCAAAGCCTGCTTAGGTCCTTACTAGTTGGATAATCCTTATCAATTAATAACCTCATCAGCCTCCTTTTCCTCATCTGTGTAATGAGGGGATTACAATTAATCATCTCTAAGGTCCCTTCCATCTCTAAATCTGTTGTCCTGTGATCGTGTACATCGTGTGTGTATATTTATAGATATAGAAATGTCCAGCAAGTACTCTCTAGACTCACTTTGCAAAACAAAGACTATATCTCTCCTTCAGGGTTTTAGTGATACCCCTCAAGTGTTGAGATATATTTATTCCAGTGCCACCATCTCAAGCCCCCTTATGGATGTATTTCCTCACTGTTAAACACTTCTCAATGAGTAGAGCAGGGGCTGAATTCGAAACTTAATTTTTTAAAAAATGATGAATGTTTAAAACAATGTTCTTATAATCCAAGTAATGCAGGCCTCATTTGGGAAGATAGGGAAGATACTAGTGGAAGGGAGGAAATGACAAATATGAGGTAAGAGGAAGAGAAGGAAAAAAAAAACAACTCCAAGTTTTTAGACCTAAGCAAATATACTGGTGCTCTCAACCAAAATAGGGAAGTTAGGAAGAGGGACCAGGTTTTGGGAGGAAGATGATTAGTTCAGTGTACACTGCATTGCTCCAAGAGGAATATCGTATAGGGCCTTAGGGAGCCATTCCACATCTCGTCTGCTTCCCCTAAGAGTTTCAGGGACATTTCAGATGCCGAGGCTGTCCATATCAAATACTCTCCCAGGTAAAACTCACTTTCACTCATTGCTGCAGCTCTGCCAGACATCTCAAGCTTAGCACCAGCTGTCTCACAGAGTTCAGTGACTGCTTTCTTCACATGAAGTTCCATCAGAGAGAGAGAGAGAGAGAGAGAGAGAGAGAGAGAGAGAGAGAGAGAGAGAGAGAGAGAGAGAGAGAGAGAGAGAGAGAGAGGAGAGGGGGGAGGGAGGGAGGGAGGAAGAGAGAGAGAATCAATTCAGAATTATTTTTCCCGCATACTCCAATATTTTCCTATTTAGGTTGTTCTCCATTATTTTCTAGAAGCATAAAGGTTTTATTAATTGACTTTTATTCAGTCAGCCATCATGTTCCTGGGATGTGCTTAACATGGGAAATATGGTGATATCTTTTGGGTCCCCTTTGAGAATGAAGGACAACAACCAGCCAATTTATTAAGCAACTAGGATGTGCTAATAAATAATAATAAAGATGGGAAATAAGATGAAAAACAAAAACTAGCCCTGATCTCAAGAAGCTCACAATATAATAGGGTAAACAACATGTAAACAAATATAAATAAACAAGATATAGAGAGAGTGTAAATTGGAGATAAACATGGGGAAGGGACTAGAATTAAAGGGGATCAGGAAAGGTTTCTAATAGAAGAGAGGTAATTAGATGAGACCTAAAGGAAGCCAGGATGACAAGAGATAGAGATAGAAAAAATGCCCACTGATAATGTCCCCTGCTAATAAATCTGGTTTTACTGGTATTTGAGCTCATAGTTTGGGGTCCTCATAGGCTTATCTGATTGAACTGTCTCATTTGTAGAGCTCAATTCTCAAATCAGTCTGTCTCTTTGTCTTCATAATGACATTCTGGTTTGACAATTCAATTCAATAAGCATTTATTCTTCATATGCTATGTCCAAAGGGTTGAATTAGATGCTAGAGATAAAAACATGTAAAACTATATAGATAGTGAGGAATTTATTTTTAGTGGAGAGTAAGACATATATAAGAATAATTATAATAGAAGTTAGAATCACAGGTATATGGGATCATAGCTGTTAAGCTGGTAGAAAGCACAAATACCATTTAATTGAACCCTCCCATTTTACAGATGAACAAACTGAGGCACAGGGAAATGAAGTGATTTTCCCAAGGTTGACAGGAAGTAAACATCAGAAGTGGGATTTGAATTAAGGTTCAGATTACAGAACAAGAGCACATTAGAGTGGACTAATAGATTTGCAAGGAAGAATCCCACCTGGCTGAGGCAAGCAGGGAAGGAATCTGGTGGCAGCAACCACTCATTAGCTCTTATACCATGAGGTACCCTGGCTTTGGAAGATGCATTTCAAAGCACAGGGAGAGCAGTCGACGCCATGCTCTTCTGAGAAAGAAAACATACCCCCTGAGTGTTGGTATCCTGAGGCAACGCCTCATATCTCCATGATAGTCACAATTCTGTCTCACAACTATCTAGTGATAGAATTAGAAACAAACTCGTGATGCTAGTTTTATGCTCTGTCCCCCATGTTATACTTCTCTGGGGCTGACTTCAGTAAAACGGAGACTTGTTGAAGACCTTAACTTAAAAAAGACCAAGGTTTCCCATTGCATCCAGGGCCGTCTCCAGTCATTCCGATCTATATCTGGCCACTGGACCCAGATGGCTCTGGAAGGGAAAGTGAGGCAGATGACTTTGCCCTTCCTTTCCTCACTTAAATCCAATTCATTTGCATGTCATGTATCATCTCCCTGATGTCATGGTCCTCTTCAAGAACTGAGGATAAACAACACTTCTTCCTGTATAATCCTTTTTCCAGGGGATGGAGGGGGGAATTTTACATAATTTAAAAATGAAATTTTTATTAGAAGACATGCTTTTTTACAACCCCTAAACTCAATAACCAACAACACTATTGTCTTTGCTGTCCAAACACTTCTAAGTCATATGCTATAGGACTCAGTTTTTATAATACCTCTTTCTATTCTATTTGCTGCATACAATCCTATGCAGAAATGGGATTCCAACCATATTCCACCCTGTGCTTCCAAACAAAGAAACCTAAAGAGAATACAGTTTTGACTCATAATGAAAATATTGTTAAACCCTATATTTATCACAAAAAAAAAAAAAACACAAGATAATTCAACTTAGGATAAGGGAATGATAAAAACAAAAGTTCCCATAAAGCATAAAGTTGGAATGATAAATGGAGAATGTATTGGAGAAAGTGATAATAGTATCATACACCTATAATGTTTCTTCATATTCTCACTTCTGTCTTCTCCTTCATCTCCTCAGGATTCATTCCCCAAAAATCCACTGCTCAAAGTAGACATAAAGATTTATTGCATTCTGTGGATGACTGTCTAGTTAGGTGGGTATTTGGCTTCACTCAGGAAAACTCAAAAATGATCCTTTTCAATTAGGGAATTTTTATTTGTAGAATTTTCTAAGTTTGGTCAAAGTACTAGGAAACCACAAAGAAATCTGTTTTGTCTCTTTAAATGCTTATTTTCTCATTTCTTCCATAAATCTGGGTAATCTTCTGATATAGTAGCAGGAGAAAAGGGGGTCAATTTTTAAAAATGGCAAAATCTCTTGTTCTAATTGAGGGGTTCTTAATTTTTGTGAAATCATGGATCCCTATGTCAGTCTAGTAAAGCCTAGACACCCCTTCTCAGAATAATGTTTTTTAAATTCATAAAGTACATAGGAATAAAAATAAAGGCAATTATATTAATTTCAATTATATACCAAATGAGATAATAATTTGAAAATGCTTAGTATGCTTTCTGGTACATAATAAGCACTATATAAATGTTTGCTATTATATAGAAATAAAATTACCAACACAGTAAGGAAAAAAATTCATAGACTCCAGTTTAAGAACCCCTTTATCTAATCTTTTGCAAGTTAATTCTTGCCAAAGATTTTTTCAATTTCTTCCCCATGAGTAAAGCTGTCTTTAGAGTTTAAAAAAATTTCTTTATATGAAGCCATCGAATCTTCTATTTTTCAGTCATTTTTAAAGCCAAAGCTACTGACTTGTTAGTTTTTTTTTTTTTTCCAACAGCTGATCTTGATGGGTCTTGCCATCCTAAAGGTTAAGTCATGATTTTTCAATACAACACTTTTCATTCTGTAGACACCTGGTCACACAATGAACAGGTGTTGGCCTTTTCTCTTTATTTCATTGTTTTAGTATTTTGCCTGCTTTTTTTCTGTTTCAGCTGAAACTACATGTTTTATTTGGCAGATCTAAAGAATTGAAATGGGAAAATGGGAAAAAAATAATGATAAAAAAAATGAAGTTTATCGGCAATGTAGTTATTAGGGACCAGAAGCAGTGAACTGAGAAGTGTCAATTGAAATAGTCCCATTGAAGATAGCTAAACTTTTGGCTGAATTAATTTAAATATGTACAGCTGAACTTTTGAGGGAGCGTTAGATTAAGTACTTATCAGCTGGCATGCTAGAAATGAGACATGACTGGGCCATTTTTAATGTATTTCTTTTTTTTTAATGAAAAACCCAGAGTATTTAGCGAGTCGGCTGCTTCTTTAAACTTTCTTCTCTTTGGTCGTGCTTCAATAACTGTTTCTCATTCTAGACCCTCCTTTTGTTTTACGAAATGATAATTCACACCAATGATTTTCATTCACTCTATAGATATAAAGTGCTTTGGTAAGATTGAACAGTAATGTCATGAAAAAACAACTCTTAACTAGGGTTGGTAAACTATAAGATGACATCCCTACCTTCTCTTTCCCACTCTAACCTTTGGATTTGTGGCCTTGATCCTCTTGTATTCTCAGTACCTTTTCTGAAGGGTCTTTCTATACTTACACTTCCTTTTCCTTCTACTTTCACCTCCCATTAACTTACTCTCCACATATAAAGAGTAGTAGAGGAGAATGGGCTAAAAGACATTAAATTCTACAAAATATAATGGATTATTTGGGTTATAAAAATACAAAGAACAAGATGACATTCACATTCTACAACAGAGCCAACACCCCTACCGCTGGAATACTAAAACCAATCCAGGAGCAGAAAAATGGGGAGCCTACACAAGCCAAAATGCAAATTCAGTCAGCTGATATGAATTCTACTGAGTCAGTCAGTCTTGTCAGCTGAATGATGTGTGAATTTAGATAAACAGCCAGTATGCTTTGTCTACTGGAATTGATCCATAAAACTTAAAACGATGTGTCTGCACACAATTTGGAATCAGAGAACTTAAGCAAGTCACATCCTCTTTAGGCCTCAGATTCTACATCTGTGGAATGAGAGGTTTAGAGTGGAAAAAAAGATTGACGATCTCTCCAGTCACTACAAATTCATGGACAAGTATATGCAGGACACAGTGCTAGGGGATAAAAGGAGGGGGGAAGGAAGGAAAAGAGGGAGGGAGAAAAGGAGGAAGGGAAGGAGGGAAGGAGGAAAGGAGAGAGGGAGGGAAGATAGAAAAAGTCCCTGTCCTCAAAGGTTGGCATCTATCAAGTATGGGAATATAAAGATAAAAATCATATACTCCATACCCTAAGAAAACTTACAAACTAATGATCTTAGCATGTACAAATACTACTTAAATTCTGGAAGATGATGTTTGTATAGCATGCCCTGAAGATTTCCCATTTCCCTATACTTGGTTCAAATATTTAACATTCATGCCAATCCAAAAGTACATAGAAATATATACTCATGTGAAAATCTGGAGGAAGAATATATAAAGTATCAATTCCCACTAGTTAACTGATTCTGTAAAAGACTAATCCATGGAGATAGATAGAGCTCAAAAAAAATCTTTAAATAGAAATGATTTTTTTTAAATCTTTATGGCTCCTTGGAATTAGTTCCAAGACATTTCAGTTCATTACTTCAGGCTTTTATCTGATGGTTTTCTAGTTACTAGAATCATTATCTGCTATAAAACTCTACACTCTGTTTACATGGAAAGTGAAGATTGAGAGAAGTGGAATCAATAGGGGAGAGATATACTGTACCTGTAATGTAAAGGTTATTGCCACTGAAAAGAGCTGATGAAGACTAGGGGTAATGAGCTGAAACATCCTAAAAGTAATTCTGAGCAGGGCTAAAGACAATAATATAACTTCACCTGATATGGATAATCCTCAGTGGACTGAGAAAGCACTTTTTTTCTGGAGGGGAGTGTTGTGGTCCACTGAGAATTTGAGTGAAATATGAGAAACATCTTTTCTGTAATGAATACCTCATCAGTCATAAGCAATAGAACCTAAATGGAGTTACAAAGGTCATTCTTTTTTTTTTTAATCACAAGAAAGGGTATACACTAGATCCTAAATTTTTTTTCATTTCCTTTCCACAGCTCTCCAAGGCCCCTAGATCACATTTCAAGATTGGTTCCCCATAATAATTGTTCACATGACACATATTTGCGGGGTACTTATTCTGTGTGACACACTGGAAGGTATAGTACAAAGGTGTGGCTAAAATGATAGAATATGACATTTGTGTATGTATGTTAAAAGAATATTTTAAACTCACTGAGAATTTAAATGAAATATATAGGGAATTATTTTATAATATGTATAATATATTACTTATATTATAATTATATAAAATACATATAACTAGGTGGAGCAGTGAATAAAGCACTAGACTCGGTGTCAAGAAATCTGACCTCAGACACTTAATAGCTATGGGACCCTTTATAATTATGTGACTTGTGAACAAGTTACTTTATCTTTGTCTGCCTCAGTTTTCTTATGTGCAAAATGGTGATAATAATAGTCCCTACCACACAATGAGTATAAAAATTAAATATTTGTAATGCACCTTGCAAACTTTACCATGCCATATAAATATTAGCTATTATTATTTAATTTAAAATCATTTTATTATGCAAATAACCCTTAATTTATTGGTAAAAGGCAGTTGAGAATGAATATGGAGAACCTATCTTGGTGTAAGGGAAATGGGTTTAATTCTTGACTCTGACACACAGTAACTATATGGAAATTTAACAAATCCATGTCTCCCAGATGACTTTCTAACAGTTTAAATGGTAGAGGGAGTTTCCACACCAGTAATTCTCTTCATAAGCCTTGATGTAAATGTCAACTCCAGGAATTAAGCAGATTTTGGATGAATATTATTAATTGTGCAAATGCTGAAAAAAAAAAGTTTGTTGCTTTTCAGTCATTTCAGTCATGTCCAACTCTTCATATTCCCATTTGGGATTTACTTGACAAAGATACTGGATTAATTTGCCATTACTTTTCCAGTTCTTTTTGTAGATGAAGAAAATGAGTCTACAAGAAAAACTTGCCCAACATCAATATATTTGAACTCAGATCTTTCTGCCCCCAGAGCTAGTGATCTATCCACTGCACCACCTAACTGCCTGATAAACAAAAAATGTACCCATTAGAGAATGTGGTTATTATTCATCAGCTCTATTATTTTCGGCTCTTTCCAACTCTTTGTGATATCATCTGGGCTTTGTTGACAGAAATATTAGAGTGGTTTGCCTTTTCCTTCTCTAGCTCTCTTTAGAGATGAGGAACTGAGGCAAACATGGTGAAGTGACTTACACAGGATCACAGAGTGAATGAGGCTACATTGGAACTCAAGAGTTTCTCACTCCAGACCTTATGCTATATCCATGATACCATCTAGCTACCAATCTATCAGTAAAGGAATTAAATATTCCCAAGTGTACAAATGTAATCAAAATCATAATCTCAAAATCTTCTGTTTGCTTTGTGTCTCAAATTCAAGGGGCACAAATATCACAAAGATAGTAGACAGCAAGAATTCTAGCTATCTTTTTTGTATTCATGTATACACAAAATGATTGATAGAAAGATAGATGGATGAATTATCAGAAGGATAGAATTACTAGTCCATTTCTTCCAATATCTAATAATCATATTGCATATATATATATATATACATATACTTCATCAAGAATCTTTAATTTCATTGTTATGAATATTCCCTCCCCAAAAATATATTGTGATTGCTCTATAATTTAGGAAACTCTCTTTGGGAATTCCTGTGATAGAAAATGGCATCCCTCTATAGGTAACTTGAATAGCGCCTTTGCACTTAGCTAAATTGGTTCTTAAACAAGGGGAGAAGGAGATAATATGTAACAAGGCCCTGGAAAAACAAAGACAAAAATGAACTATTCCCTGCCTTCAAGGAATACACATTCTCCTGAGAAGCTACAGCCCATGCACAAATAAATGTATACATGTATTCTTATATATGTATATATATATATATATATATATATATCTACACATATATGTGTGTGTATGTGTGTGTGTGTGGATGATCTCTTCATAAGCACTTCCAAACAATAATAAAAACATTCAAATAAGGAGCAAACCTTTTTTCTCCAACCTTGATTTAAAATTAGAATACTTTTTTTTTTTATCTTACCTATCTTCTTAGATTTTAAAATGTGATTATAAAAGATAGCTGGAATACTTGGTGTCCATTTTCTTTGTGATATTTTTACACCATCAATTTGGGACATAAAGCAAGCAGGGGATTGTATTTTATTTTTTCCTTGCATTCATGCTCTTGAAAAATTTTAACTACAGTAGCCATAGGGTACTCTCAAGAGAATGAATGCAAGCAAAAAAAATAAAATACAAATATAATGAGGCTGAAGGGGCACAGACATAAAGGAGACTGCTGGGTGTATCAAGCCGAGTTTACCTCTAACAGCTGGTTCCTTTCTATCTTGTTCACTTAAAGTGGGTAATAGCTCACAGGCAATAGCAATATATGAACCGTGTTGCAGTACAGCCAAGGTATTCATTTAAACTTATTGGTGTACTGTTGGTAAATCTGCTTCCCTCCTTTCTTAAGCTTTCTCTGGGTGAAATTGTGTCTATAAATTTTTTAATCATATTACTTAGGATTCTGGAAAACATCCCTCACTGCAAGGTTTTTTTCCATGTAAAGGATAAATTCTAAATATCCTGGGGTCACCCAAAACTTGACATTCACACCCTTACTTTTAAAATGACCATGTTCCCTTAACAGATTTTTCTATGGTTCCTTAGACTTTTCTGGTAATGATGGCTATTCAGTTGAAGAACTGGGGGTTTTCATTGAAAAGCAAAAGAAAAACTATTTCTGCCTTTTCAGATCTTGTCACACCTCAAGAGTAAGCCCACAATTGCCTCCAAAGTAACAGAGTAAAGGCAATATGTCCTCACAGGCCATCCCAGTCTACTTGGATAATGCACTATCTACATGAAACTAGTGGCCTGCTGTGCTCCCACTCCTAGACTAGCACCTTTCATATTTAACCTGAGAACTAGACCTCCACACCAAATTCTTTTTGAATACAAGTTCCAGTCCCTCGGGAAGTTAATCCATTCATCATTGGTGCTTTCTTCCTAAGATTCATCCATTGTTGATCACCGAGTATGTACAAACTTTATCGTTCAATATCAGAATCTACATGATCCTATTTGGGATTTTCTTGGCAAAGAAACTGGAAGAGTTTGCCATTTCCTTCTCTAGCTCCATAAGACAAATGATATTCCTAGGATCACATAGTTTCTGAGGCCATATTTGAACTCAAAAATAAATAAATAAATAAATAAATAAGGCTTCCTGACTTCATGCCCAGTGCTCTATCCACTATACCACCTAGCTGTCCATGTACAAACTAGCCCAGTCAATTCACTATATCTATTGATCTGGCAGTAGAAATCAGACCACTCTTAAGTTTCACAATCAATCCAGGCATCCGCTAAAATCATATCATGATCTGTCTACATTTCCTCATCTGGACCATCTTGATACTTTATCTAGCCACCTCTCTCTAAAAGTATTGTCTTATTTTTCTTATTAGAATGTAAACTCCCCGAGGATAGGGACTGTCTTATTTTTCAAAAATCTTTCTATCTACAGCATGTAGAACAGTTCAATACATTTTTTCATTCTTTTCAAAGTAAAAATCAAATCTTGTCTGATATTCAAACCCTTTCAAGATATGGTATTATCAATGCTTTTCCAACTCTTTCTACTGATTCTAAACTATAGCCAAATTTATTTACTTTCTGCTCTTTGAATCTAGAACTTAATTGCATGGCTTTATGTCTTTACATATGCTGTTGATTATAACTGAAACATTCTTCAATTCTGTTTTTGCCTGTTGAATTTCTAATCAACTCAGAAATCCACCTTAAATGCCATCTGCTTTGGGAAGTCATTGCTGTTTCCCCAAGATGATTCTAATCTTCACCTCAAATCTCACATAGTACCTTTTTTTGGTAACTAACTTGTCTCTCAGGTAAATATATGTACTATATTTATTGGTGTTCATCTTGACCAGCTTCTAGATGGTCAGCCTCATGAGGACAGGAGCTATGTCTTATCTAAACTTTTCTCCCAAAGTTGTGCACAACTAGGATATTGAACGAGTTGAATATACTCTCTCACAATCTGTTTGAACTAACATCTTTCTTTGATGTATTGTGGGATATGGGTGCTTGCTCAATAAGAGTAAAGAGCCCAATCCTTTTTATCTTGTAGAGCTTGGAAGGAAAGTGTAGTAACAGGATCTATACTGGCATTTTAAGGAGTGACTGCATCTGTAGAATCTGCTGGCTTAAGAGAACTCCACTTTGTGTCACCTTTACAATTCAGCTACAGTCTCAACAAAGTGGGATTGTGGCAAAGGGAGCTGACTTTTCTTATTACATCCCATTTTCATGTTGTTTTTCAAAGTGAGCAGAAAGGGAAAATAAGGGAGGAAATGAGGATAAAGAAGAAGATGGAGAAAGCAAGAGACCATGACTGAATATGAAAAAAGGAGAAATATTACCCCTGTCCGTGAAAGTACCCATTCAGTAATTTTCCATTTAATAATAGGTCATTTCAGAATTTTTTAAAAGTTTGTTATTTTTTTCCATTGTCATTAGTCAATCAAGCTTGAATTAATCAAATTGTTGATTCTGTGCTCTATACACACCATCATAGAACACAAGATTTCACAATGTAAGAACACAGCTGAAAGTACTCTAGCTTTTGACTCTCAGAGTTAACAGCCGGGGCTAGGATCTGGTCCTGCCAAAATGACATCTTCCCCCATGCTCACTCCCCAGCCTGGTCCACTATTCCACTCAGGTACCATCCTTAGAACTCTTGTGCTATGATGTGATCTCCAGAGAGGAAAAATCATTTAAATGAAAGATTATAATAATTGTAAAACACACCTTTTACTGTATTGAAATGTGTTCCTTCATTTGACACCATTTCCACCCACATCCACCTTCTCCTTTCCTCTCTAGTGGATTCATCAGATTTTAATCATCAGGCTCAATGACCCCAGCATGACTGCTTAGTATTCAAACAATGTGAAAAAATTAAAAATGTCATCTTGAATGAGACCAATGGTCTGTCTAGTTCAGTATCTTCCCCTACAGTGTCAGGAAGGAGGTTAACTCATGTAATATCCTCTCCCCCAGGTTAGGTTATATATTTGTATCTCTCATGATCATGTCTAATGCCTCCTTAATTATTCCTATCTGTGCTTTGTTAGATGAGTTTATTAGATTCTAGAGTTCATAATAAGAGTCTTTATGGACCCTAAACTAGATTTGAAAAATCACATCCCAATAAACCATACATTCCTTTTAGCATGTGATATGATTTATCACAAAACAAAGAGCTACATAGCACAGAGCATGAGCTTTTGGGGCATTAAAATTATATGCATTTGTAAAAAGTACTATGAAAAATGTTCTTCCTTGTACCTCCTCACATGCTGTGTTCTTGTCCTATCTTATCTAAACTTCTTATCTCCCTCAGTCTAGCAAAGCACTCAGCATCCACAGTAAGCATTTACCATGGATTACATCCACAATAAGAATTTACTGAATTGAATCAAATATCTATTTAGCAACACTTTCACAGTGTTCATTTTATTTGGGAGCAGGCACAGAAAAAGTGATTGTCAAAAAGATGATCTCATACTGCATTGTTATTTTAGAGTAAAACTTAGATCCTCCCAAGGATATTTAAAGATGAAAATGAAAGGAAGACAATGAATAGACAAAAGATAGAAAAAGATCTGCAAGTCTGTAAATTCTGTCTACCTCGCCTACCTCTTAGTTCTAACACTGCTACTATGTTCCGGGTCACTGTTTCATTTTTCACATGGGGCACTAAGCCTGACTATTAACCTTCCCCAGCCTCGACAAAAAACACCCCCCCAAAAAAAGTGCCAGTGGTAACCAAATTAAAGTACAGATAATACTTTATTCTTCTGTTAGAAAAGCAACTCAGAGCTTTTAGCCTATTGATGATGGTTTCATATCATTGGTTTCAATTTCCTATACAAAGCATGGTGCAATAAATGAATCTGTCATTTGTGAGTTGCAGAATTAGGACAGAATCTCTGTCTTCTGACTACTGTTCCACCATTTCCAACCGATTTACCCTTTGGTATTTCCTTTATTTTGTGGATATGACATGTTTTAGCTATGTGATTGAGCCAAATCACTTACCTCTGGGTCTCAGTTTTCTCATCTGTGAAATTAGAGGGTGGGACTAAATGGCCTTTGAGATTACCTCCTGTTCTAGCTCTGAGGTCCATTGATTCTATGAACTCTCCAGAGTTTCTAAAGCTAGAGGTCTACGAATCAATCAAAAGAAAATTCATCATGATTTGTTCTTTGACTCACCAATTGTTTAGGAGTGAGTCTTTTAGATTCCACTTAATTTTTAGCTAGATAATTAAGATTCCATGAGGAGAAAGCTGGTAATATGTGGCAAAGAATCACAGGCTAAATTATTACCTTTTTAAAAGGTTATCCAAAACAAAACAATAACTATAGACTTATATGCCTACTTTCTCCTTTCTAAAACAAGGTTTTAATAATAACCTAGATACATGCTGAAGGTATTCTTGTTAAAGGTATGAGAAAAGGAACTGACAGGCTTTCACACATGATATTCTACAAAAGAATACATCTTTACAACTCACTAAAAGGAGTAAAGAATACAAGCTCTCAATGACCACTGGAAGAATGAGTTATTACTATATATGCCAGTTTGCCTGTAATAATGATTTTTCACACCAGCTGAATTCCCAGTGGTCCCTCTGTATGGTAGTGGGTATGCACACGAGTCAGAAGAATTTCCAATACAGGACGTATAGAGAGCCACCTATCATAGTCTGCAGATCATGAATTGAGAAACAAGACTAAGTAATAGTGAAGTAGAGCTGTTAAGCCCTTAATTATCAGCCTCTTGCCACAGCTATTCCAGGTCATAAGGGAGGAACACTGAAGCTGCCTCAATTTCTTGGAACTGAATGGCTTAGAGATAATGAGGTCCGTGGCCAGACTTTGTGACCTGGGAGCTGTGCTTCAGATATTTCATGGTATTTCCAGGAAAGGAAGGAAAGTAGAGCAAAAAAAGTTTATAATCCCACTTGGAGACTTCAGTTTCAACATTTGAGTGGGTCCAATGTACACTGGAGTTCTGTCACTGGAAAAAATTCTTCAGTGGGAGAGTTCTAACATTTTGTACAGGTAAGGCTGGTGGTAGAGATAACTGGTTTTCACTAACCTCACCCTTCTTTATCACCTTCTGTTTCAAATCATTGATGGATAGGTATGGTGAGAAATAAGTACAGGGAACATCTTTTTATTTCCCCTATCATATGGGGAATTCAATATTTTGCTTTTCTGATTTTAATCAAGGTCACAATTTAGAGATATCATTTATCCCAAATCAGAATGTTTTTCTCTTCTTATATATTTAAATAATAATAGCAAAATTGATGGCAATGGCAAAAATAATATCAATAATGTATAGCATTTAAAGAGCACTTACAAAACTCTTCATATACATTTTTATATTTGGGCCTCACAATAACCCTAGAGGGTAGGTAAGATAGGTATTATTAATACAACAAACAGGTGCCTGAGTCAGACAACTGAAATGAATTACACACAGGAAGACCCTGCCAGAACCAAGAATTAGAATCAGGACTGCCAACTTTCAACCAAATATATTTTCTACCATACCACAGCTGCCCCCAATAATGAGTCATAATGTTAAAAGAACATTGTTGTTCTCAGAATGACTAGCTGCAAAGTGTTCTTTACTGAGAATGAGATGTTCCAATATTAACTTGAATCAGTTTATGTGTAGTCTTTGTAAAAGAGTCTCTAAAAGGAGATAGAATGACCTCGTTGAGAAAAAGAGACTTTCATGAGAGATGAGTGCAAATAAACAACCTAGAAAAATGGGTACTCCAATTTTAAACAATACCCAAGTTCTATTGCCATGAAACTGTACCATCAACAGAAAAATCAATACTCAGTATAAGATTTGATACCCCTTTGTAAAGAGAATGGGAGAAAATCCACATGGAAAAGTTCTGCATGAAAATAATCACAGAATCATAGATTTAGAGCTGGGACCATTAAGGCCATTTAGTCCATTCCCTCTGCCCTCCTTCCCACCACACACATACATTTTAAGGATAAGGATGTTGAGGCAGAAAATGGATAAGTGATTTAGCCAGAGTCATATTTTTCACTCTAAGTCCAGTCTCTCTATCCATTGAACCTCCTAGCTATGAAATCGCATTCGAAGACCTGTAAACAAAGACAATTTGAGATCCAAATAATTCATTTTTTTAAAACAGGAGTTATATGTTATACAGATGAAGGCAAAATCAGAACTGTTGTCTTAGAGATATAAGTCAAATTTTGAGGATTATGGTGGTAGCTAAAAGTAAAATATGCTGATTTTTAAGAAATGATTCTAGAACCATTACTAGGGTAGAACTGGTGTTAGGTTAGGGTTAGAGAGTGATTCACTTCCTATAGCAGTCCTGAAACCTGTAAGCCCTGTATCTTACCCACATCACCCCCACCCTCATTGACACATCATTGTAATACTCCCGACCCACTCTATTCCATTCCCTGCCCCCTCTTTTTCCATTATTCCACTATCTCTATTCATCCATTCCAAGGGTTTTAGAATTGGAATTTAGGGTTTAGAATTGGAATATCAAGCTAGATTGTCTATACAGGGACTCTTCTTCCTCTATGACTGAATTTGTTCCAGATACAATAAGTCCTAATTACAGCTCTCAATAAACCTGGCCATCCTATGTTGCCATAATGTTTAGAAGTCATTGGTCACTATAGTTCATCCAAGACAAGCAATCTCCCCCAATGGGTGCATATCAGAGAACTCTCTGAGACTTTTATAAGCTGTGCTTCCCTTCAAACATGTTTTATTAGGGTGCTTAACAGGAAGGAATGGGATACTTTGTCATATTTTCCTGCCATCCTCCCATGTTCTTATTTTTTCCCCTCTCCCAAGAAATTGTTTTTACCATCTGTCTTTTACTTTGTATCCTGCCGTATTATCTTCTCTTGCAGAAAAAAATTAATTTAGAGGGTGCAAAGGACTGACAGCATATCGCATCATGGATGTTCCCTTGCTGAATGACAGTTATACCCTCAATAGCAGAGTGACTAAATAATTCATTGTGAAAAACTCCCTTTTTGTAGACAGTTGTTAAATTGGAACTATTACTACATAAGAATTATCTGCTACTCCCTGGTCATTTTTCTCAGACTGAGTGTACATAACTTTCTTTTATTATTGATAAAGGGAAATCTCAAAGCCTGAGGACTCAGAAGCCAGCATCAGCAGTTAGGTAGAACTGGTAGAGACCTATAAGATGCAATCTGAACAGGAAGACCCCCTTATCTTTCCTCCTCTCCTTCTCTGCCCAAAAATGCCTCCTCCACTGGGGCTGCTGCTGCTTTCAATTCTTACCAATCATTTATTCCTTTAAGCTAAGCATTATGCCCTTCATGATTCTTCTTCAATATGGAGTAGTTCAACAAATCACTTAATAATAATAACTGAAATTTATATGATGCTTTAACATTTCCAAAGCTCTTTATATATTTTGCACTAAAACTTTGACGATACTCTGTGTTATTTCATTTGAGCCTTATAACAAGTAGGTGAAATAGGTGCTGCAGGTATGATCATCCCCATTTCACAGATGAGAAAACGAAGGCTTAGAAGTTAAGTGATCTGTTCACAGTTTCACACGTCAGAAGTAAGATTTAAATCCAGGTCTTTCTGATACCAAGACCAACATTCTGTCCATGAGGACAGAGGAAAAAAACAGATGATACTGAGAACTTTGTGAGAAAGAAAGACTCTGAGTTAGCAAAAGATAGAAATAGGAGCAGAAATGGGAGGTAGGGGTTATAGACAGTTAACTTTGCATACTTGGAAATTTGGTCCTATCAGTCCCTAAACTAGCCTAATTAACATTTGGGAACAGGTCCACAGAGATCCCCCAAAAGAGTAGGGGGGATCTAATTAGTTTAACTGAACTGAGGGACAATCTTGATGGGCATCCCAGCCAGGTTTCTCCCACCTTCTTGAGGAGATACCATAAGTTCCCTCTTTCCCTGATGTTCTGTTACTAAGATCAGATCCTGTCCCCCAGGAAACCTAAATATTAAAGTACAGCTTCTTCCTGCTTTCCCCATCCCCATCAACTTCTCTATTGCCATTATCACCAACAAGAGAGTGGAGGTAAAGGAACACTGATGAGAGCAAGGCTCAGCTCTGATACTTTTTATGAGCAAGTCATTTTATCCCAATTATTTAACTATCTCTTAGGGTTGTTGTAAAGAAGATTTTTTATATACCTTAAAGTATTTATAGGGACCTGTGATATTATCATCATCAATAAATACAATTGACTTCCTGCCATGTCTGGGGCATTGTGTTATTTCCTAAGGACAAGAACTGAACACAGTATTAAAGTAACACATAATATAGTTCAGAGGAGAGTACATACACACAAGAAAGTACAGTACAATACAAAATGTGACTTCGACCATATTGCTGTTCCTTCCCCAAAGATATCAGCTTCTTCATCCACAAAGTGGAGTAAGTGTTCTCTATAGTCCCTTCCAATCCTGAATCCTATGTGCTACTGAAATATAAAGTGATAAATGAGTGAATGAATAAAGCACTTGTTAAAGACTTGCTATGTGCAAGAGGCATTGGGGGAAGGAGAAATGTAAGTAGAGCCTTAAACACTCCCTACTGCCTAACAGTTCACATTGTGATGGGAAAGACAACAGCATATAAGATGCATAACTAATCGAAGCTTGATTTAATGGATTGGAAGCAGGAGAGGTTTATATCCAAATTACCTGTGACACTGTGTGATCTAGGCAAGGCCCTTACCTTCTCTGAGGCTCAGTTTCTTTAAAATGGGGGTGATAATATTTTTAAAACCAATCTCATAGAGCCATTATGAGGAAAATATTTTTCAACTTTAAATATAATATGTAAGCAAAAAAGTCAGTAAATATAATGGCTTCTACGAAGATTCTGAACTTCAAGTTAAATAACCACCTAGTTGATATGGGGGACAGGAAGGTAGTCCAAATTTTAGTTCTATGTATTTTAAATGTTCACTCTGAATCCTGAAATAGCAAGTTCATGTTATAAACTGTTGAAGCAAGAACATCTTTGCTAGTTCAAAAATCGAATTTCAGAATACTATATTTTGGTCCAAATCTAAAGAACTAAATTTCTTTACTTCCCCAATTGCTTGATTTCCTGGCTCAACTATTCTTTACTGACTATATGCCCTCCAACTAGCATGAATGATTTTTTTTCACTACATTGCCTGTCCCACCCCTGTTGTGTGATCTTGGTCAAGCCTTCTTTGACCTTCAGTTTCTTCCACAGTAGGACGAAAACATTAAACTAATGTTTAGATTTTCTCTAAAGTCCCTTCCCACCCTAAAGTTCTGTCAATAAAGGGTTTTTCGATCTGTGGTCACAAGATTCTGCTGACCCCTAATTCATCTTTCAAACTGTCTATACAAAAATGCCATTGGGGCAGAAATTCATTTTAAAAAAAGACAAGGTCTATCATGTTCAGTCACCCCCAGTTATTTCTACCTACAAAAAACAAAATAATCAGTTGCTGCAGTTGTTATTTTTCTACTTGCTTTGGTTCTGGGTTTACACAACCATACAGAACCTTAGTAATATTACTTGGATGGTTCACTAACTCATCTGTATTTGGCTCATTAGGTCATTTAAGAGGTATATTATCTCTTTTGCAGGTAAAAAGAAATTAATTTAAAACAGAAAGGGACTGTGGAGGTCATCTCATCTATTCCTTTTCCCTTATGAAATCAGGGCAGATGTAGACCATAACAAGGCATTTCCACTCTTTCTGTTCTAGTTTGCTTGCATTTTTGTTTATCTTCTCAGGTTATTTTTATCTTCTTTCTAAATCCGATTTTTCTTGTGCAGAAAGATAACTGTATAAATATGTATATATATTTATATATTGTATTTAACATATACCTTAACATATTTAACATGTATGGGACTACCTGCCATTTAGGAGAGGGGGTGGAGGGAAGGAGGGAAAAAGTTGGAACAGACATTTTTGCAAGAGTCAATGTTGAAAATTACCCATGCATATGTTTTGTCAATAAAAAACTATAATTAAAAAAATGAAATCTGGGCAGAAATATTCAATGTCTTGACCAGAATAGAAAGTTTGAGACAAGACTCAAAGCCAAGCCTTCCCACTCCTAACACTAAACTATGCTGCCTTGTGAATGTGATTCATGGAAATGACCACAAAAGAGTTAAGGTATAAGAAATGTATTAGGCCTTCAAAAGAAGGCCTCTATATGCATCAATCTCATGTGATTACAAAGGGAAATACAGGTGATGTACTGAGCAATATGAATAGGTCATAATTGATTATCTGGAGTTCAGATTTTCATGTTTCTGAAAAAAGGTCACTTGTATTTGCTGGCCAGGCCACCTAACTAATGTTTGCAAAGTGATACAGATGATCCAAACCACAGTACTTCCCTCTACAGCTATTTCCCCTGCCTTCGGAGCCTAAGAATTAGATATGATCTATAGAAGCAGGAGGCTGAAGATCAAGCATCCTTACTCTAGAATTAATTCTTCATTCTCTGAGGGCAATTATTTGAGGCTGTAATAGGCCATGCTGGAAACCAGCGGTGGCAAGAGAATGCTGAGTTAAAACAGCACCATTTTGCTTTTATGCATTGGTTTACCTGTATGGGCTGAGATCTGCTTAATGAGTCAGGCACATAGCTTTTTCGTTCTGAACATAATCTGATCCTAGATCTGTTCATTTTATATGTATTGAGTGAGAAGGAAAGTAGGAAAATGCCAGGTGGCTCCTGTGACATTCATTATTAATAAGTGGGAAGGAAGGTTCCATATGGAAAAGGATCATCCCAAGCTGGGGAATAGACATTTCAGATTGAAATAGCAGCCCAGATTTGCTGCTAATAGATATTTCTATTAATGTCTGCCTATTAGTTTACTTATCAATATAAAAGTTAATAAATAAGTAGATTTTATAAAGAGTTGATTTAAAATCAATGAATTAAGATGTCATGATTCCAATGATTTCTGAACAGCAGCAGATAAGGAAATAGTCTTAAGAATGCACAGACCTCATTCAAATCTAGCAATAAATTTTATTCTGTTGAGTCCCTCTGTGATCCAGTCCAGCTTAGGCAGTCACTCAGGGACGCCAACAACTTAAACCTTGATGAGTCTTTCATCTGGTGTTTGGGTCACTTTAAGGATTTGACTCCAGGCTCGTTCCTATATAGATCTGTTTCCTCCTTATGCAAGGCATGAACTAGGAGGATTATCAGGAAGGTGTGATCACACATAACAAGGACAACTAAGAGGTATGAAAATTAGTCAATTAATCACAAAGCATCTATCAAGTTTCAAGCATCATGATAGCTGCTAGGGACACAAAGACAAATATAAAATGGTCCATTCCACCAGGGAACAAATAATCAAGGGATATGAACTAATTAGCTAAGTTAAAATTATTTATCATCTACTATGTGACAGGCATTTTCTTAAGCACTGGAAGTGAAAATATAAAAAAGACCATTTCTGGTTTCTAGGAACTTACATTCTGATAGAAAGTAACATATATAGGGGACTTATTCAACCAAACCCATTTAAGAAACGAAGGGATTATAGTGGTATACCTATTAGCCAGTACTACTCTGTAAGGAGGATGTAATACTGTGAATCTCTAGAATGGTTCAGAATTGAATTGAGGCGGGAGAAAAGACAGTGAAAGGAGTCAGAGTAGTGATAGTCATATATAGAGAGTGAAAAGCACCAACAACTGTGAATTGTTTGCCTCTCATTCTTGTTATATGACTGATCCACTTCCCTTTCTAATTACTCATACCACCTTCAATATATTTTTGGTTTCACATTGGCTTTTTGGATTGGTTTGTTTGATTTGCGAGTTCCTTACCTTGGATAGCACACTACAGTCACCTTAGGCTATCCACATGTGTTTTCTTTGTTTGTGATTATAACTTTTATAATTAATAGTTAATAAAAGAGTCCTTTATGCCATGATTTAGGTCCCAAAAAATGACCTGATGATTTGAGTAGAATGGTAAAGAAATTTGGGGTAGGTACAGGAAATGTGCAATTTCTAAAGCAGCACAGTCAAATATCCTATTGCTATTCCAATTTAGGTCATTAACTAATGAACAACAACAGTAGCAATATATTCATATAGCACTTAAGAGTTTGTAAAGAGGCATCACAATCATTACCTTGTTTAATAACCATCCTGTGAGTTAGTTAATAAAAGTATCACTATCCCTATTTTATAAATTGGAAAAGAAGTTCAGAGGTAGATTGAGTAAAAGTTTGCTCTATAGGTGACTGGCACTTGAATACAGGTTTTCCTGCCCCTTTACCAGATGTTTTTGGCCATGTGATTGGCTAAAGGCTACAAAGGGAAATAAAAATAAAGAAATGATAGTTAATTCATTCATTAGCATTATTGACTGTCTATGTTGTACAAGTTACATAAGTTTAGATAAGTATAACTCTGCCCTCATAAGGGACATATACACAGAAACTAATATTACATAATGCAAAACAAAATACTATATGAGGTCCATCTAATAAAAATTACACATTGGGACTTGCCATCTATAATCAAAAGATGATTATACCTCTTACTTATAATTAGTATTTTTATTGACATAAAACACTATTAATATCAAAAACTTTTTTTTTTGTTTTCTCATACTTTTTGTTTTCCCTAACAAAATATGGCAAAATCTTAAAAACCCTAGTAGGATTGTATCCCTTTATAATACTGCTACAGAAAGACAGATACAGAGAGAGAGGGAGAGAGACAGAGACAGACAGACTAAGACAGAGGGGGGGGGGGGGAGAGAGGCAGGAGGGAAAGAGAGAGAGAGAGAGACAGAGAAAGGGAGATGGAGAGAGGGAGAGAGACAGACAGACAGAGATCATTTTGGAGATTAATAAATGTGTTGTCAGGCTTTACCTATAATACCATTCTGGGGGAAATTATCTGACCTACAGTAGAAAATAAAGAGCAGCTTTAGAGAAGTCAGCAAATAAAGGGGGCGGAGAGAAACCTTTTTCTAAAAGTGGAAGCATTTTATTTTACCATAGTAATGCCTATAAAAATGATTTCCCTTCCAGTCTTCATAGTGAAGGCACAAGAGGAAATGGACCAAATCTTAAATTGGAGGTTTAACTGGGAGAAAAATAGCCATGCTGCAGTTGGCACATGAAAACAAAAACACATACTCATACTCATGAGGCCACGCATGCTCGCTCCAGCATATGCACACATAACTTCAATTTTGTAGCTCAGGAGCAAAAGGCAGTGCATTTTTAGCCCATCATCCCTTTGGAGCAAAAAGACTGAAAAGCTATTATTTTAATATTTCTTTTTTTAGGCCCTTTAGGTTCAATAGAAATTCAATTGTACTTTAGCCAGATAGCATTTTGATTGAATTGGACTAAAAAAGTGAATGTAAAGAGAAGCATTTCTAAGCCATCTCTAACATTTTATATGAATCTACCATTTCATTTTCAGAAGCATTATTTTAACGCTGATATAGTTAGTATGAAAATAAAACTTCTGCCAATCCTGAATACCCTATACTTAGTTGCACTTCCTGTCCCTAAAAAATCAGATTCAAAAACAAAAGTAAAATCAGTGAAAGGGGTAATTAGGATTTTATAAAAAGAAAAAAAACATGTTTAGCAGTTAGGATGTTCAAAAATATTTGGAAATCAGAATAAGGGTGAAAAATAAAGATAAAATGATCTGCTTTCCTGCTTGAGCAAGGCAAAAAAAATTAAATGTTACAAAGATCGAATTCAATACCACAACAACAAAAAGACACTTTTGCATTAATTACTTCTGAACATTTGTCAGTACCCCAAATCTTCATATAAAAGCAAAGGAGTTAGGATGATTGAGTTATAATTAAAATGGCAATTATACCCTTAATGCTCCATATTTGACTTTTCAAAAAATAATGTGTTATGCTCCAAGAAAAGCTATTTTAAAATCAGAGGGAAATGTTTGGAAATGAATGTATTCAAGACATTTTAAATCTTTTTAAATCCAGTTATTGATTTTTACATGCTTCCAAGTGTAGTCTGAAACATTTTCTTCATTTATTTTGGTCGATGGAAATAATAAAAAATCATTGGAACGTGAAAAGCTTAAACGAAGGCAATATTCTGGAGGTTGATATTTAACAGGATAAATATTTGAGATGTTGGGGGCAGGGAGAAGGGAAATCTCAATATGATGACTAATCACTAAGCTTGGTAGAGCTAAGCCAATAGCAGGCCCAGGAAGAGCCAATTGGAAGAAAGCAACCTTTGGTAACTCCCTTCCCAACTCTGGAGGCACCACTCCGAGCTCTGAGCACTGCAAATATGACATTTCTTTTGATCCCTCATTGACTGTTTAGAATTAAAAACGAACACCTTAAGCTATAAATCAAATGTCAGGTATCGCAGCCTAGTGGAACCGTATCAATATTTCATGATATATGGCTTGCTGGGAGGCTTTAGAAACATCAGCCATGCCAAAAATGACATCCAGGATGCTTTGCGTTCACTCAGCCATGCCCGGATGCCTAGAGCCGCAGCAAATGAACGTGTGAATCATGGGCTGGCATTGAGGCTTGGTATTAAAAAAATGTTTTTAAGGAGCTGAAAGTACAGTACAGGTTTTCTACTTTCCTCCCAGTGAGAACACTCTCAAAGCTAGTTCTTTCAATATACTTAGGTACTGCTTTCTAAAATGCTACTGGAGTTCCACCACTGGGGAAAGTTCTTTATTAGAGAGTTCTACCATTTTTTATGGGCAGTGCTGGAAAGAAGGAAAAATAGAATTGATCCTCAACAGCTTCATACAATAAATATCCTTTTCTCCCTTTTCCCCTCTCCCTTTCTTGCTAGTATACTTCCTATTAGAAATATTTTACTTACCATGTGGATGGGTTCCAGCCTATAGACCTAAGGTCCCTGAGATGTCACAATTTGCTGTAGAAGCCCTTTGAATTAATAGGCACAACAAACCTTATCATTGGGATTTTATATATATTTAAGTATAAAGGGATACTAATAATACAACTAATATGTGGGAGTTGGAGTTTGAAAAGGAATCTTCATACTTGCAAAGGGTAGTACCTATTAAATAAGATCCTAATCTTGTCTTCCGACTATAAACCCCTGGATCACACAAAGATGATGTCTGAGTGATCTTGGAAACTAAGTCCCCCTGATGGTTGATAGTTGATAGTAAGTCCCTGAAGAAATGGTAACAGTAAAGGTCTTTGGAAAAGAACAGGAAAATGACCTAGATGGAGGAGAGTTTAAAAGAGTTTATGTTTAAGACTTACTGCTTCTATCCATTATACTGCCAAGAACTAGATCTATGTTGCTAACAACAGCACCACATTTAAAGCAGAATAACTGAAACTTTGCTGCTGAAAACAAATCTGTTTCACAAGAAACAAAAATACAAATTCTCTGGTTTGAGGATCCAAGATAAGGAGTAGGTAAGAGATACATTGGAAAGATTGTTACTGTTACTCTCTACTTGGTTTGGTTCTGGGAAGAAAGATAATATGGATCTGGGAAAGCCAGACATAAGGAATCAGTTAGAAAGCCATACTCCAAGAAAGATCTAAGAGAGTAGAATGTAGACACTTCAGGGCCAGACCTGCTTCAGGCAGGGAATAATGATTCCTTTTTCAGAAAGGTTTTTTAAGTAAGGATATACTTCGTGATTTCTCAATACATTCTACAGCAGGAGAGAGGATATTTCAAAGCTCTATAATCTCTGGGCCTAGGAAAAGGCTGATTCAGGATGAGGATGATATTCTTCTTCATTTACAAGTAGGGCGCTGAGTTACTGGATATCTCTGAGATGAGAAATAATCTAGGAAATAGTTATCCAAATCATGACCCTCCCTGTTCTTCAACTGAATTTATCCTGGTTGTTAGGATTCCTAGTTGTCCTTTGGACTATATTAATTATTAAATTGTTTTTTTCTGGAAATAAAAATGATCTTTAAAGCAATTGAAAATGAAACTAATGGGAAAAATTCTAATTTCATTGTTTCAAATGAAACTGGCCATTAATTGTTGGAATTCTGAGTGACAGAATACTATGGAACCAAAGTCCATCAAATTCTGTTCTCCTTACTCTCTTTGGGTCTTTTAAAATTGTCTTTCCTTTCTGCATCAAGAGCTGATATTAGAAAGTGTCCAACAGAATGTTCTAAATGACTGATTTTTAGTCATTGTGAATTTCAGCAATCTTATGAGTTAGCAAAAGACACATAATGGATCTTTAGCATTGACAGTTGGCTGGGAAAAAAATGTGTTGGTAGGCACCAGTAACAGTTACAAACATTTCTGAGTACTTACAAACTTAGAAGAAGATTAAACAGACAAGTACATGTTTTCATTAAAATATTCAAAGCTCTATAACTGATGTTACTTAGGTCTCACAGGATAATTTCTATTAAGTAGATATTTTAGAATCATAGGTTTTAGAATAGGATAATGGAGATTATACAAGCCTCTTTATTACAGTGTTTAGCACAGTTCCTGGCACATAGTAGTGTTTAATTTTTTTAAAAATTGATCTAGTATTTTATAGACAGGAATTCAAGGCTTGGGGAAAGGTGCTGTTGATTTTAGACAGGAAGGAAGGAAGGAAGGAAGGAAATGGGAAGGAAGGAAGGAGATAGGAAGGAAGGAAAAAGGGAGGGAGGATAAAGAGGCTACTATGTACCAGAAAGTATGCTAAATAATTTACAAATATTATTTTATTTGATTCTTACAGCAATACTGGTAGATAGATAGTATTGACCCATTTTACAGACTTGGGGAAATAAAGTAAATTTGCTAGATAAATAATAATAGGATATGATAGAAAGCCCCTTGGATTTAGAGTTGAGATCTGTCACTTTCTCATGCACGTATGCTGGGTATGCTAACCCTCGTAGGAGAGATGACATCTCTCCATTATCATTGCCTCTTTTTCAAGACTGAATCATCAACATTGATTTGGCTCCTGAGGGAAGGGGAAAGGTCAATGATAAAACATATACCCAGTCACATTACGCCCATTTTTACTGCTTTGTGACCTCTGAGTCTCATTTCATGCATTATATTCAAAATGATGCATTGAATAAGATGAACTCCAAGCTCACTTTTAGCTCCAAATCATTGAACCTATAAACAAAGGGTGTACACAACTATCTTACAAGCTATGATTTAAGCACATTAGAGCTCCTGAAAGTAACAGCCAAGCATTGGCATTCTTGGGTACTTGAAGATGTGGGTTTGCAGAATGGTTTTTGGTTTTGTTTTTCTTTTAATATACCACCAATAAAGAAAGGCATCATGGAGTGTGGATTGTAACAGAACTGATTGATGAATAGCTATAGTACTGTATTAGTACCCAGTATGTAAGAGAAGCTTATTATGTATTTGTTTAATAAATAAGTGACCTCTCTTCCCACTTCCCACACTCTCCACCAAGAAAAAGAACAGTGTGAGATGCAGGTTGAGCTATAAAAAATGAATAACTTGTAGCAAGCTATGAGTCTTTTGCATTTCCCTCATGTAATAATTTAACCCCCTTTACAGACAGCCATGAGTCTACAGATATTATCTATATTTCACCCTCTAGGCAATTTAAAATGGCCAATAAATATGCTAAGACCTTTCCAAGGGACCTCCTCATACAAATGAAAGTACAGAATGTTGAAGTCATATTCCCTGTGATTTCAGAGGCAAGATTACAGAATCACAGAATGTCACATTTGAAAGGGAACCAACAGAGCTTCTAGTCCATTTCCCCAGTTTTACAGAGAAACAAATGAATGAATAAATAAATGAAAGTATAAATGAAAAAACAGTATTGCATGTTCATTCTTCTGAGTATTAGGGATGCATAAAGCAAAGCAAGACAATCCCTGTTCTCAGAGTTCACATTCTAATAGTTCTTAACATGGGATCCATGGGGCTCTATGTATATGCATGTGATCTGTGAACTTGTATGGAAAAAAAATTCTATCTTTATTTTTGCTAACCCCTACCAGTAATTTACTAATTCCTTACATTATTTGAAAAATATTAATCTGGGAAGTAATCCATCGAACAAACACACACACACACACACACACACACACACATATACACATACACACACTTCTACCCATTTTTCAAGTTTTAAAAAAACCCTTACCTCCTCAGATGAAGCCTTCCCTTCCCAAAGGATTATACATGTTTTAGGAGGTCAGAGGATACTCAAGAGGAGGTATGACTTGTGCTGGAATTTGGAATGTATGTTAATTTGAAACAGAGGGAAAGAAGGGGGACTTAAGTAAAGCTATTTGCCTGATCCTAAGGGCAACAGTAAAATCATAGTCCAGAAATGCTATGGCTAACTTCCTAGTCCCTGTTCTCTCTCATCAGCTTTTGATCACTAATTGTAACACTAAGAATGTGGGTCTCTATGAGAAAAATGGTTCCTGGATTCTTTGAAACTACTGCTTCAGGGTTATTTATATTTCCGTTAAAAAAGGAAGCTCATAGGTGTGCACATAGAGCACACAAGGGCACATATGAACATACATGCACACATACATATGTGTGCATACACAGACACATACACATGCACACACACCACTCACTGAAAACTGCTTTCATCATCTCAGTGACATACAACAGACTGAACACTACACTGGTTTTCAGACTGTCTGAGAGATCAATACAGAACGCAGAGATTAGTGTATCAAGGAAAACCAGCTGCCTAAGAATCAGGCAACAGGCAAAAATGGAAAGTCATTTTTTTCTTTCCCATTTCTCCTCCAAGTTGAATGATCAGCTTTACTGCTTTATTTTTACATGAGCCTTTCAAGGAATAGATGCTTCTTCAGTAATGCTCATGGAAGGAAAAAATTAGTTTCTGGTAATTAAGAGTGAGTTAAGTACTAGGTAAGGATTAGGCTATTCACCCAAATAAGCCCCAAAACTCTCCAGCAGTTTAGGACACCATGACAGTCAATTATCACATTTCATTTCTTAAATTGACCCAAGATTTCCAGGGAGAATTTAATGTCAGGCCCATTGATTCCAGAAAGACCTTAATTTAACTAAATTGTAAACTTCCCAAGAGAAAGGCTATGCCTTCTCTTAATTTCCTATTGCTACAAGCATTTTGTTTAATACAATATAGTAATAATAGCTAGTATTTCTATAGAGCTTTACAGATGTTAACTCATTTGATCTTCATAACCACCCTGTGATGGAGGTACTATTATAATTGCTTTATTACAGAAAAGTAGGGCAAATAAAGTTAAGTGATTTGCCCAGAATTATACATGTCATAAATGTTCAAGATAGGATTTGAACTCAGGACTTTGTGATTCCAGGTGCAACACTCTTTCTGCTATGCCACCTAGCATCAAGAGAACTTAGCTTCAAAATCTGCTTCTGATTCTCTGTATCTGTGAGCAAATCATTTAAGTGAACAGATTAGTTTCTTCATCCATAAAATAGGGACAATGATACAGGTAGTATCGACAGGGCTGTTGTAGGGATAAGACAATATTATGTATGTAAAACAATCTGCAGTCATTAAGGCCCTATAAGAATGCCAGCTATCATCATTATTCAATGAAGAAAAACACACAGTGGATCCTTAAATGTGGTGGACTGACAGATCAGAGAGCTTAAGAGTTTCAGATGGAATTCACATAGTTCCACCAGACTGGCAGAATGGATAGAGCACTGAACCTATAGTCGAAGACCTCAGTTCAAATCCTGCTTCAGTCATGGTCTAGCTATGTAATCCTGGGCAAGGTACCTTTCCTCATTTGTAAAATGGGGATAATAGTCCATACTTCATAAGGGTGTGCTGAAAATAAAATGTGATATTTATAAAGTACTTTACAACCCTTGCAACATTATATAAATACTATTATTGAAATCATTATAAAATTTTTACACTTGAAGTAATTTTAGTGATGCTCTAGTTCAGGAGTTCTTAACCTTTTACATGTGCATCATGGCTCCCTCTGGGAGTCTGGTGGAAGTCTATGGATCTCCTTTCAGAATAACATTTTAAAATGCATAAACTTATTCTGTAACAAAGGCACCCAATTATATGGAAAAGTAGTTACTGAAACATAGTTTTCAAAAGTGCCAACATCATACAGAAACCAGCAGCAAATCATAATTCTAAATTGTGTGACCCTAAGCCAGTGCACTTGCTTCTACTATACATCTTTGAAGTAAAGAGGGAGGAAGAGGAATAGTACCTTGCTTTTTCTCTAAAACAACCTGGTATATATGTTTTTTTCAATTCCCATTTCTAAATAAGTACAAACAATTCTAGACTTTTTCTCATTTACTTTCTTCTTTCAACCCATCTTCTTCCTATCACCTCAGACTAATTTTCCTTCTCATGTTCTACTCCCCTAGTCTTCTTTTCCCCCTGGCTCCTCTATTCTGCAGACCCCCAAAAGCCTGATGGATTTTAAAATAGAAAGTATGGTCAGTGCCGCTAGTTTTGCAGGAAAGAAACCCTTCTATTGCCCAGGGTGACTCCGCTCTAGATTAGGATTGGAATAGATCTCAAGAGAACATTTAACTCTCCCCCAAATTCAGGCAGATCCACCTTCATGAAACTGACTTCATAAGAATCACTTCTGTTTTGGATAGACACTGAAATTTTCCCAGTTCCCCTGGAAAACCATTCTAATTTTTAATAGCTAACTAGAAATTCACCCTCATACTCACTAAAAATCCTTCCTGCCAGAACTTCCCTCCTTTCTCCCATTTCTGTTGTGGGTATAGAAAACAATAATTGCTATACTTTGTATAAGCCCAAACTCCCATGTGCTAGTTACATGGCAACATTTTCTTTTTTCTTTTCTCCCAAATTCCAAAAGTTCACAAGGTTTTAAGCCCATTATCCCTGTAAATAAACTGTGAAACAGCTGTCGCTTTTAATTAAAACCATATTTGCTGTGCCTAGCATTGCAGGCAGCATTTGTCCTGGTGAAAACTGACTTCAATATTTGACACAGATCGCATCACTATTTTCTGTCTATTTCTACAGGGACATTGTATATTCATTCATTCACTCCCCAAATATCTGTTAAGTGCCTACCATGTGTCATTTTAAATGTCTCCAAAGAGACATACCCAAAATGTGAAAAATCTTCATTCTTAAAAAAAGAAAAATTGGAAAATATTCTTTATTAAAATAATTAATATATTTACATATAGATTTACATATACATTGCAAAGTGGTTGCACATACTACATTCCTGTTCACAACCTGTTAGATAATAAGCCTCAATATATTTATTGATTGATTCTTCATGATACAAAGAAAAGCAAAAAACAACACAGATTCTTATTCCCATGTCATAGAAAGGAAACTGAAGTTTTCAAAGATTAAATGATTTGTTCTATATCACAATAGTAGTAAGTGGCAAAGTAAGTATTAGAATAAAGGTTTTCAGATTCCTACTCGGGCAATCATTTCACTACACACACACGTACACACACACACACACTCCCCAATGTGTGCATGTGCTGAAGTCAGAAGTAACTGGGTTCTGATACTATCACAGACTAAAAGTTTTGTGATGAGAGACATATCGCTTATACCTTTTTGAACTTGAGTTTCTTTATCAGTGAAGTGGCAGTAATAATATCTATTATACACCTCACAGGCTTTTTGTGGGGATCCACTAAGATCATTTATATAAGCTGCTTTTCAAACTTTAAAAGAGGAAGGGAAAGGGAATAAATATTCACCTAGCACCTACTATATGACAATTTGAGCCTTCCGGGACTGTATTAGATTGACCAGCCACAGTCAAACACACTGTACCTTTACCTCAATATCATATGGTCACTGGACTTCTGAGTACAATGGACAAACAGAAATAATAACTTTGTGCAAAATATTATTTCATTTGATCCACACAATAACCCAAGTAGGTAAGTGCTATTGGTATCTCCATTTTAAAGTTTAAGAAACTGAAGCAATTAGAAATTAAGTGATTTGCCCAGAATCACACAGCTAGTAAGTGTCTATATATACACAAAAAAAGACAATACAGAAGACAATAATAGATAGATAGATATGGATATAGATATATTCCAAGACAGTTATTTTATATAATAAGTTTCAGACACATCAAGATACCCAAAACGCAAAAAATCCTTGACATGCAATGGACACTCAGTTGTTTGTGCATTTGCCCAACAATGAACTCCAAGAAAATGTAGACCCTAAATCAGAGCTGACCAATTTAGATCCTTAAATTTCTGATTAATTTTCTGACAGGATTGTGGTATCCTGTCTTACCTATAACCTATTATAACTCTAATATTCTCATGTAAAGTTGGTTGAAAAAAATCTATACATACATGATAACTTTTGTGAACTCAGATTGATAGGATCAGTCACTCAAGAAACCTATATTAAGCTGTTAAGTGAAAGGCCCTATGATAGGCACCAAGAATAAAAATATAAGTGATAGTCTCTACCCTTAAGGAAGTTACATTCTTCTAAGATGATCCAAGATACATCATCAGGAAGTGATATTTTTGTCTAGTCAATTGTAGGGATGGCAAACAAAGATTATATTATACAATCCAGTCGTATTTGTGATATTAAGTTGAGTATCATAATCTAAATCTGATGTCAAAAGCAGAGTAAGGAATTCGGGATGGTACACAGGTGGTGGGGCAACATACATGATGCATTGGCGATGCAATGGAGAATGGCTGGGTAAGATAAAAGGTGGAAATCAAGGTCCAGTCTTTATTTTTATAGCTAATACCATGAGAAACAGAGTGATTTTCCATTATCACAGGATAACTTACTGGAAGAACTAATGTAGGCTAAGGCCCAGACTTTCTCATTTTAACGAGTCAAAAGAAACCACTAACTTTAACCATACCTGCCAGAGGCACCTAACAGAGCTTCTTAGACAGGTCATTGAGATACCCCCCAAAAAATGATACCCACTACCTTATCTACTATGCCTGTGAACCAGCCATGATTATCTAGATGCTCACTGCCTCCACAAAAACCTCTTGGATCTTTGTCTTTCCTTGTGCCATTTTCCTCTTTCTGTGAATAGATTCCTCCATTCCCCAACCTAATTCCCTACCATTTTCAAGGCTCATTTCAATCTATCCCTGAGTATCCCAGCACAAACAAACATGGCAATGTCATGTGTTACATGTTGAATGTAACTTGATTTTTCTGGGGTTGTGATTGCTTGTTTATTTTTCCTTTAGTCTCTTGAGAACATTCTCTTTACCATGGCATATTAGCCCCTTGTTTGCAACTTTTAGTCCAAGGGAATTGACTGGGATAACGTGATTGTAATTTGTTCAGTATCACACTATCAACATGCTTCAGAGGTGAAATTTGAACCCACATCTTTTTATATAAAGCCAGTTCCCCATCTACTATACCAGGCTGCTTTTTATGAAATATTGCATTGTACTGTTATTTAATTTTTCATTGTTCACTCCAGGTATTTTGGATTAAATCAAACAAGTGAAGACTGAAACAAATGAAATGTCAAAATCTTTCATTCCTTTTCAGGTCTCTACACTTTGGCCACTTAACACACCTATTAGATTCTGCCTCATTCTTAGCACTGTACTTTTAATATAAAATGACTTGTATTCTTTTTACCCCAATGATCTGTTTATGGAACATACCACAACCTCAACACCTTCTATGAAAGCCAATTTTTTTTATTTTAATTATTAATTTGTTCCAAAAATAAAAAATAGACATCACTAATGGTACTATGCATCTGCTTGCAGGATCCTTGTAGAGCAAGCAGACACCCATATCCATTAAATTTACTTTGTGTACCCAGGTTAGCACCACATGCAGATTTATGCTTAAAATAAGTGCTTTAGATGATGATAAAGAATGACCTCTGTGTGAAAGATAGGACTCCATAGACACTCAGTAGTAATAAGATTGTACAGATAATAATGGACCAAATTGAAATCAACCTCACAACCTTTACCAGAAACGACACTGTTTTTATGAGCTTCATTGCTCGGTAAGC
The DNA here is from genome assembly GCF_902635505.1 of Sarcophilus harrisii. Classification (NCBI taxonomy): domain Eukaryota; kingdom Metazoa; phylum Chordata; class Mammalia; order Dasyuromorphia; family Dasyuridae; genus Sarcophilus; species Sarcophilus harrisii. Next base: position 212,721,768 of record NC_045430.1, on the reverse strand, counting down.
CTCCAAAGTGCCAGCCAACAATCATTGTGTGGATGTGGGTCTGCTTTTTGTGGCAGAAAAGCAGTATGTCAACTACTGCAATCAACACCAGAAAAATATTGATAGTCACACACAAAGCATTAATTAAATCCTTGCTTAGTGCCAAGCCCTGTGCTGTGTTCAGATACAAAGAAAGGCAAAAATAGGGTCCCTGCCATGGAGAAGCTTACAATATGTTGAGGGAAGCAATACAAACAACTATGTACATCCAAGATACCATGGTCTAAATGGAAGGTAATCTCAGAAGGAAGAAGTTGTATTTAAGATGGGGAAGGAATGGAAAAATTTCATTTAGAAGGTGAGATTTGATCTGAGTCTTAGAGGAAATCTGGAGAAAATTATGAGGAAGGAGGGAATTCCAGGCATGGAGTGGGGGAGACAATCAGAAAAATGTGAGAAACAGCAAAATGGCCAGTGCAGTGGCATTGTATGGTACATGGAGGGAACTAAAGTGTAAGGAAACTAGAAAAGTTAAAAGGGACCAAGTTATAAAGAGCTTTAAAAGACAAACATTTTATATTTGATCCTGGAAGGTCATGAAGAGTCACTGAAGTTTATTGAGTAGGAGAATGACATGGTCAGATACTAAAGAAAGGGGTAGGAGAAGCTATTGATTAGCTATTTAGGATGTGACAAAATAAAAGAAGATGGCACTCATTGCAGACAGCGTTCTTGCTTACTTTAGCCATTAAAGAGGAGAGAGGCAAAAGACAAGGGCTAGGAGGAATGGTTGGATTAAATGAGAAAATTTTTTAACATTGGAGATACATGGGCATTTTGTAAGCAACAGGGATCTATAATGATGTTACTGGATATGTGATTTTATTGTTTAAGGATTCTCTTCCACTAATAGTGGAACAATATTGGCAATTTATCTGTAACTTATCATAGCTTGTAGGCTCAAATGACTTGCTCATAGTCACATAGCCATTATGCCTCTAACATAGAACTTTAACTCATCCAGAGTTCCTGGACATCCTACTATCTTATAGTGGATAGACCAACCCTCTATCAACTACATTACTCTGTTACTCAAACTATTGAACTTACATTTCGTGGTAATGTTGTGTCATTTCTGTCATGCACAACTCTTCAAGGTTCTCTTGGCAGAAACAATGGAGTGCTTTGCCATTTCCTTCTCCTTTTCACTTTACAAATGTGGAAACTGAGGCAATCAGATTTAAGTGATTTTCCTGGGGTCACATAGCTAATAAGTGTCTGAGATCAGATTTCAACCCACAAAGATGAATCTTCCTGACTCCAAATTTGCTATTATATCCACTGTTCAACCTACCTGCCAATCTTACATTTACATTTCTATATAATCTTAAGATTTACAGCTTTCTTCACAATAGTCTTCACAAACAGAAATGAGTACTATGAGTATTATTATTTTTTTTACATGTGAAAAAAAAACTTGAGAGATTGAACAACTTCCCTAGGAATACATTCTTAGCTAAAGTTTCAGCTTAAGTTATGTGATTCCTAATTTGTTTTTCTTTCAACATGATAACTTTATTCATAGATGTTCAGGTAAAATAGCAGTGATAAGTTAGGTGAGATTGAGTTAAATTAGCCCAATCTTACAATGCCCCACAAACAACCTGTTTCATTGATTCCAGATTTTGCTTTCTCCTTTTGTAACCTAACCATATGAAAGTGATAGATTTAGTCACTTGCCAAGGCCACCTTATAAAAAACTACATCCATTTCTCCTTGGTAACCACTTCCATAACTCTTTTTGAACAGGAAAAATAAATTGCTAGGAAAGATGGGTAGAAACATTCCACACTCTGTTTTTTCAAACAAAAATAAACAATTTAATACACTTCTATAGAGTCCATCAACCTACTTATCACTAGCCCCTCTCCCCTACCATCCCCTGAAAATGTACCATCCAAATTAATTTAATTACCTGGCAAGACTATGCCAAAACTGTCAGGATATTGCTCAATGATAGGAAATAAAACATGAGGAATTTTAAAACAAGGCCGATGTTCACCTGGGATTCTAATTAGTCTTCCTCTGGTATTTAATCAGCTAAGTTAATGAACCCTAGAGACTCTAAAAGAAAAAAGAAAGGAGATGAAATAAAATTTTGGCTGGATTGAATAGTACTTTATTCATAACTGTGTTTGGTCATGGGTTTTCTGATTTTTATTAGTAGTTTATTTAAATTATGTTTTAAATAAATAGCTCCTTCCTCTTTGTATTATAACATGCAAATTCAGAATACAAAAGATTTCAAATCTGTTGATATGTTCAGATTTTATTTATAGCTACTAAAGAGAAACCGAATCATTTTGTGATGGTCATGTTGTTTTCAAAAAAAAAAAAAACTTTACTGTAGGAAATTTCAGGAGAACAGAAGCTCCTAGAGACATCTTTGTATCTATATCCTTTATTGTTATTTAGTCATTTGCAATTGTTTCTGATTCTTTATGACGCCATTTGGGGTTTTCTTGGCAAACTGGAGCAGTTTGCTATTTCCTCATCCAGCTCATTTTAGAGTTGAGGAAACTAAGGCAGAGAGTTAGGTAACTTGCCCAGACTCACATAGCCACTAAGTGTCTGAGGCCAGATTTGGACTTGGAAGATGAGTCTTCCTAATTCCAAGCCCAGCACATTACCCACTATACCACCTAGTTACTCACTTGTATCCTTGTATGTGGTTTAAAAATGCTTGTTGAATTGCATTCAACTAGACATGAATTAGATGATCTCTATGATCATTTTGTATCAAAATACTGTGATTCCCACCCATACCAAACCTACAATCTAGAAGAGAAAATAAATATATCCAAATAACTATAATTTTAAAAGAATGCAGCTGAGTCCCATAAAGGAAATACTACAAAATACAAAAATTGATCAAGTATACTCATACAACTCCTATTTTCTTTCTGTTCTTGTTGCTGTTATTACTAAATGAGAATCACCTTTAGAAAAGAGAACAGGTTGGGAATTAAAATCCAAACTAACTGAGATTATAAGAGATTTCTAGCCACTGTCAAAGTGACTAAGTCATCTGACACAAATGAATTATATCCCAAAGCATAAAACCCTAGCAAATAATTTTGTTAAACTGGAATTTGTCATCTTTAAGCTGTCATAAAGAATTTTTAAAAGATGCTATGGGACTACAGGTAGGCAAACTGCTAATTTTAAGGGAAGTGGGGAAAGAAAGAAAAGAAAGCATATCTTCAATGAGTCTAGTAGCTTAGGCCAGTGGCTATAATGTTGATTCTTGATAAATTCTAAAATGAATTGTTAAAGGAATGGGTATTTAGAAATAGTATTTCTATGAGTATTTAGAAATAGAAGCAATGATCCCTAAGATCCACTTTAGGTTCAGAAAAAAAAAATTTTTTTTGACTAAACTTTATTTTTGACAGGGGGAAGAAGGGGAGCACGCTCACTTGCTTACTGTTAATTGATTTACAATATTGTAGATCATATTTATTATTAAGCATAATTGAGTTGTATGGTGTGACTTTTGGTCCTATTCTTGTTGGCTCTTGTTTACAAGCAAAAATATCATACTCAAATTTATAGATAATGTAAAGCTGGAAGGAATATATCACATATTCGATGACAGAATAAGTGTCCAACTAGTTTCTATGGACTAGAACAAAAGGCAACAAGCATTTATTAAGTACCTGCTATGTGCCAGACACTGTACAAATACTAAGATACAAAGAAAGATAAGAAAGCCTCAGTTCCTTCCTTTAAATAACCCAGCCAAATGGAAGGGAAAACATCAAGTATGTATAATCAAGATATAGATAGGATACATTGGGGAAAAACACAAAAGGAGGAAGGCAAGAAGAAAAAGGAGGATGAGGAAAGATTTCTTGAAGGAAACAGTAGGTAGATATTAGAAGAGTTCGTTCCAGCATGGGGGATAGCCAACATAAAGGCGTGTTTCTGGTTTAAAAAAAAAATGTCTGAGTATAAAACATAGAGAGACATTGCTAGGCAAGAATTCACATGAAAAGTATCAAGGAATTTAATAGACTTGAAAGTTTAATGAGTCAATGGCCTACTAGAAGAAAAAGCTAAAATAGTTTTAAACTCTATTAACTATCTAAAGTGGGAGAAGTGATGGCCCCACCATGATCTACTCAGGTCAGACCACATCTCAGGTTCAATTAAGTCAAAAACATTTAATGACTAACAACTACATGCCAGGCACTGGACTAAAGGCCAGGGAAACTAAAAAAGAAGTGAAATAAAATCATTCCTTGCTCCCAGAAAGTTCACAATCTAATGTGGATAAAATGGGGATAATAATATTACCTTCTTCTTAGAGTTGTTGTTTTAATCAAATGAGCTGTTGTTTATAAAACAGTTAACACAATATTAAGCACTTTCTAAATGCTTATTTCATTTCTTGCCTATAGATAAGTTAGGACTTCACTAGATGCAAGACATAATATATAGCATGTACATTGAGCACTTTACCTATTAAATGACAGATGCTGTTTTTCAGGGCACTTGGCCCTAAGGAATATGACAGTAATAGTGGATACTGTATTTCCCTGTAAAAGCACAAATTACAGTTCCTCCTGTGACCTTAATTTGTACATGTTACTGCCCAAAGTGGTAATCAGTTGCCTATTGACATTCGCTGTGAAGAAAAAGAGAACAAATTCATAAATCAAAGTTGCATTTATATAGTAAAACCTCCTGAATTCTTCCCCCACTAAAGTGAAATTTGCTCTAATTTAGGCAGGTTTAAACTGAAGTAGAACTCATCTACCTATAAAAAAAAGGTTACTTGCTGTGGAAATTAATATTTAAACAAGCTTACAAGGAAAATAAAGCTTAAAGAGAAAATTATTTTCAAGCATTTAGAAGTAGTTATTTATTCAAGAAACTCTGTAGCAGAGAAGAAAGCATATTGATCTGGACAATGGTATGGAATTCAAATCTAGCAGTCATTTACTACCTTATGAACTTGGGCAAGTCACCTCTCTATAACTCTGCATCCTCATCTGCAAAAATGAGGAGATTGGACCAAGTAGCTTCCAAAATCTCTCTATAACAGATTGTCCTATGATCTTTACAAAAGATAGGGCTGATATGGGGAAAGGATTTATAGAGGAGGATTTGAGACAGAAGGATCACAATGTACTTTGGCAGACTGAAGAAGAGAGAGCATCACAGAATCCTTTATGAAAGGATCCAATATGAGATACAGTGACTTGCAGATGGGACATATTTTTATTAAAGTTGCTTGATTTTAACAAATAGTATAAAAAGTGAAAATATAAAAATAAGAAAAGGAGCGAAGAAGATGCCGAGAGAATAATTCACAAGAGCAGAAGAAAATGAGGATCATTAATTGCCATGCTACTAATGGTCAGTGAGCCACAACCTGGAAAATAGGGACCTCATTTAGGAGGTAGGACCTGATGATCCTGTACTATGGCTTCTTTGTATTTCTTTAGGGAAGTTACTGCCCTCTCTGGGTCTTGGTTTCCCCATCTATTAAAAAAAAAGGGATCTCAATGACCATTGCACCTCACAGAAGGAAGGAAGGGGTTCATCACCTATGCTTAGAAAACAATTTTTTCTCCCAGGAGATGGGAGCTGTGGCTAACAGAAACGAGGAGTTATTCATTCTGACAAAAAATGAAACTCTCGTCCAAGATTTCAGTGCTGCCAGCTCATATCTCTCACACTCTCAACTTTCTTCCAAAACCTCTCTTTTCTTACACATATGTACCTGATAATGAATTGTAGCACATAGCTCTGGGTTGATATCAGAAATAGCATCTCACATAGTAGACATCATGGAAATGCTGAGATTGAGAGATAGGATGAATTACTTAACCAATCTTGTCAGGGGCAACTCATCTTCAATTTTAAAAAAAAGCTAAATTTTTCATCTTTTTAAAACAGTTTCTCAGGCCAACTCCCCCTCCCAACTATTAAAATGCATATTCTATCTCTTTTTTTTTTTAATTTAGAAACTACTGGTCTTTCTCAATTTGTTTCTTCCTTCTTCCCTTCCCCTCCCAAATTCTCCCTCACAAACACAAATACAGTCTTTTGTTTAGAAAGATGTTGCCATGCTGACACTCTGAGAAACATCATCAAATAAAGTCTATTGCACAGGCTGTAAAGCCATCTGGACTTTCTGCTAAAAAGGTTGGACGTGGTTTTAGGCAAAATTTTATCACATTCAAAAGAAAAAATATCTTATATGCACTACATCTTCCTGATTGTCATAAGATTTTTTTATTCGTCAGTTTAAGAAGAAAACTAAATAAAAACTTAAAGAAAAAAAGAGAAAAAAGGAGAGAGAAAAGGAAGGGAGAAAAAAAGGAAGGGAGGAAGAGATAGAGGGAGAAAAAAGGACATTTAGTTAGAAGGCTGCAAGAATAGAGAGAATACTCTCTAGAGGAAGCTTTTGAAATAGTGGAGTATAAACAAAAAATAAATTAGTCTGAGTTTTATCATAAACTGGATCAACCACCATTGGAATTGTCTAGGATTTGCAATCCTCTCCCACTGGTATCTTTAAAATGCAAAACAAAGATGGACAGGCATAAAGGTAAGGATTGGATTAACAGCTTCTAAAACATACTGAAGGAGGAATACTAGGAGGAATTATATTTTCTGCACATGTAATTGCTTTGCAGTATCTTTGCCTCTGCTGCTAGGGCTTTTTTAAAGGCCATCCGTGACATATACTTTTGCTGAAAGAATTCAACTCTTCAGTCCGAGAATTTTATGTATCTTAGCAACGTGTGTGCTACCCACAATAATTTGGTTGGTCTGAGATTTTCTTCCAAGTTACTTTTTGTAGTTTGAGAGGAAAAAAGGCAGAGCAAGTCATGTCAGAAGTAATCCTTTAACAAGGAGCTTTGCTGGGAGAACAGGTTACTGCTAGTTGCCAGCCTCTTATTTTTTTTTCCCTATATGCGATTTATCACCTTGCCCTTTGGGTTATGGACATTGTGGAAAATGTGCTAAGAGCAAGCAATTGTCTTAAAGCTACAAGCCACAGACCTTTCTTAAATCTTCCCAAGAGGCAGATATTCAATGTTTGTTACTATTAGGAGATTTGATAGAGTAGCCTTATGACCCGCATTAACAGTATCATATTATAATTTGAGTGCAAATCATATCACTTTGTGTGGCAGGGGGTGAGGGGAAAGAGGATGTATTGATGAGAGTATTTATTCCATTCATTTAACAATTTGGAACAAGAACCTCTTGGAAAAGGAATCATATCCAGTCTAGTTATAAATTAGTATTGGTTAACTATCATTATCTTTGCTATGTCCTTTTCTATTATCCATAAAGCCAAGACCATTTTATATGAAAGGTTTTTATGCTATAAACTTTCAAAACACTTCACAATGTACATGCCTATTTTTTGACACTTGAACACACTCGGGTCTGGAGGCTGTTTAGGCAGTTTGCCCAAAAAGCAGTGGGCAGAAGAAAACAAAATGATGATCAGAGACACTGAAGTAAACCCCAAACCTTATAAGACAATGAAAGAAAATGCTTGTTCCTGAAATAGATAATGATGATAATCTTTCTCTGGGTCTTCTTAAGAGTTATACAGAAAGACAAACTGCTTTTAATAGTTTTAGTAGGATGAGGACAATTCAATGACAAAAATAAGTATTAAGTGTGTGGCTTAATGGATAGAGAGGCTATATCGCATAATAAATATAAAGTTGGCTTCAGAGGCAGGAAGACCTGGATTTAAGTTCTGTCTCTTACATATATTAGCTGGATGACCATGACCATGACACTCATCTCTCACTACCTCTCAGAGTGCTTTAGTTATATACCACTAGGAAATTTTCTATAATTGGATTTCCCCAACACTAATGAAATCACAAATGCTAAATTTCATGCCCACCAAAATAAATAAAAAGATAAATAGAGAGATAGAAAGATGGATAGATCGATTAAAAGATACATGAATGAATGGATAGATAGATAATGGATACATTTATATATGTAGCTAAGTGGATAGATAGATAAATGGATTAAGAGATATATGAATGAATGGAGAGTTAAAGGACAGATAAATAGAGAAGGATATTTTTAGATATTGTAAATCTGCTGAGAGAAATGAAATTGTTTCTGCCCTCAAGAAACTTGCACTCTATTAGGAAAGAGAATTAATAGACTTTTAATCACAGAAGAAAATACTGACCGCATAGAAGACTCCCAAGTTTTATATGTTCTTCCTTACATTTCAATTCATTTATTTCAATATTTACTGAGTACTTTCTATTTTTTCAATGGACAGTGTTAATTCCAAACACATGATATATCTTGTGTGGAAGGAGGAAATTAGTTAAGTACTTTGAGAAATATTAAGAAAAAAACGAAACTTTTATGAGATCATAGATCTAGAACTAGAAAAGACTTTAGAAATCATCTAGTCTAACACTTTTTATAGGAAGGAAAGAAAACTGAGGAAAAAAGAATCTGAGGCCCAAAGAAGTTAAGTGATTTGCCCAAAGCTATACATATACAAAAAAAAAAAAGCCTAAGATTTGAACTCAGTTTTTATGATTAAAAATTCAAAGTTTTTCCACTGGATCAAGTCTCATCCCTGCTCACAAGAAGCTTACATTCTCCTAGAAAAATATAACATGTAGGCTGGTAAGTAAATACAAATTAATCTCAAGAAAGAAGCACACTAATAACTAGGGAAATAAGGAAAAATCTTATTTAAGAAGGAACACCTGTTTTGTGTTTTGAAGTTAGGAGAAAATGTTTCATGTAGGGGATTGTTACTGTTCAGTTGTTTCAGTCATGTCAGCCTCTTCGTGTTTCCATATGGGGTTTTCTTGGCAAAGATACTGGAGGGGTTTGCCATTTCCTTCTCCAGGTTATTTGACAGCTGAGGAAACTAAGGCAGATTAAGTGATTTGCTCTAGACACACAGCTAGTAAGTGTCTGAGGCCAGATTTAAATTCAGGAAGATAAGTGTGCCATCTAGTTTCAGATTATCTTGAATATGATAGGCAGTTAAGAAATGCTTCTTGGATTGGGTTGGTTGTGTGTCATTCAAGAACCAAGCTAAGGAAGTGCAGAGAGGCTCAGCCACAAAAAGCTGGACATCAGATCATGCATTCTCTGGACCACTTCAATATACACAGTGGTAAAAAAAAAAAAAAAATGGTGCCCACAAAAAAACGTCAAGGGGCTTCTTCAAGAGAAATTTTTAAATGTCTGGGTTTGAGACCTCCCTAGTCTTTTATTTACTAAAAGAACTCAGGATGGGGTGAGAAGGCACTGGTGAGTTGAACTTCCAAAAGTGATATTGCCTCAGTTAGCAAATATTTATTAAGCATGTAGTATGAGCAAGGTATAGTACTGTTTTCCAAATATTATCTCATGATCTCAGGTACCTAGCTATGAGCTGTTCACCCTTTCAAGAAGAAAGAGGCAAAACAATGACAATGAGAGAAAAAAAAAAGAAAACAGGTTCATTATACTAAATAATAACACAAACTATAATAATACCAACAGTAAAATAAACCAGTTTATTTGTAATGACTGGAATGGTTAGGTAGCACAGTAGATAGAGTGCCAGTTCGAGAATTAGGAAAATTCATCTTCTTGCATTCAAATCTAGCCTCAGACACACACTAGTTGTGTGAGCCTGGGCAAGTCAATTAACTATTTGCCTCAGTTTCTCACCTGTAAAAGAAACTGGAGAAGGAAATGACAAACCACTCAGGTATCTTTGCCTAAAAAAACCCAAACTGGGTCATGAAGAGTCAGACATGACTGAAATAACTGAACAACAACAAATTTGTGATTATTGGCTTTGGCAGGACCAATCACAACTATGTGCACTGTTAGTGCTGTAGAGAAAGAAGAAGCTCACCTTGCTAAGCTCAGCCTCTTCCTTTCTATCCAATATCATCTAATAAAATGCATGTATGATATGTAATACCATAACAGACCAACTTCAGAGTAAACAGCATGAACACACTTGTATTATTCCCCCACCTGGGGAAGCACCCCAGTCATCCCTTGAAACTCCCACAAGGCAATATGTTTTTTTAGAGCAATATGTTTTACAACACTTGGAACACTTTCCCCCTAGAGAAGCTACCTAGTAAGTCTTAAATCGTTTAAAGGGGAGCTTTGAAGAGACAATAGTAATAATTGTAGCAGAGTGCTTTATTCTTGCTCTTGGCATCCCAAGGACACTCATTAATGCCTGAGAGTTGGGAAGTAGAAGAGGGTCAGAGAGAGAAATGAAACTAGGAACCTAAAAGAACAAGTCTGATAAAACAACAACAAAAACCCATTTTATTGAGAGTCAGGCCCCATAATGGGAATTTACAATCAAATTCTTTTGCAGAGGCCATAAATATCATTGCCCAGTCCATTATTCCCAATGACTAGAGTCCTTATAGAGCTTTTACCTAGTTAAAGAAAACCCATTTGTGCTAATTTAATAGCTCTGGTACAGGAGAGTCCCACCTGAAGCTCATCTTGCAACATACCCCCAAGTTGCAAAGGGATCACTGTTTGAAATAATCACAGCCTCTCAAAGTCCAAGAAACACCTCAAAAGGTCATACAGTCCGTTTTCCTGCTTCCAGACTGAAACTATTTTTCAAGTCCTTCACCAAAGATTTCAAAATTCTTCTTCCTACATCAGGCATTAGTCTAACAATTCCCATTCTGTTGGTGACTCCAAGAAATTCTTTCTCAACTTTTTTGCTTCTTTCAGTATTCATTTTAAAAACTACCTCCTACATGAGGTCTTTCCTGATTCCTCCACTTTCTACTGCCTCCCTCCTTCTATCAGCCAAAGTGACCTTTTATTTATTTCACAAATATTTTGTTTCTATCTATATATGTGCTTATTATTTTCCCCAAAACAATGTCAATGCCTTGATGTGAGGTTCATTTTGGGTTTTGGGTCCCTAATGCTTCTAATTGCACATTCCCTGACACATGGTAGGTGCTTAATAAATACTTGATAATGATGCTGCTTGATTGGTTGATTGATCTACATCTCTCTCAAATGATAGATATCTTTATTGTTTACTAAGGAAAATGAGCAGGGTTTTGGAATTAAACAGTCCCAGCTTAACAGTAGCCAATTCCATTCACTCTCTTATTTACCAATCTATTAATAATGCAAGGTTTTTCCTCTTCGTCCTTAATCCTTTCTAGTTGTCTGTATGATTATGTGTCAAACTCAGAGCTTGACACTTTAACCTAATAAAAATAAGACAATGACTGAACAGCCATTTATCAATCATTCCATTCATCAACAATTTAATGGCCATTTACCATGCATAGAACATAATATAAATCAAAAGTTTATTTTTGTTTCTAGGATAGCATTTCTTTGTAAATATAAACGTATCATTATGTGGTATATAGGGCTTTAGTTTGAATTTTTGCATGTTTTATCTTTTAACCTATTGTCCTTCTTTAAACAGATCCATTTGTTATCCCCACAGGAGGTGTTTGCACATGATCAGTTATGTGGGAATTTTGAATTCCTACGTCATGTTATATCACCTTTCTCTGAGTATATTGTTTGCCCTTCCCAAAATGTGGTACAGAAGACTGAACACAATACTCCAGAGGCAAGTCTGCCTAGTACAGAGCACAGTGAGACTACCATTTCCTTTGTTCTGGACTCAACATCTCTGCTGATACGGCCCAAGATCATGACAGCTTTTTTGCCTGCTGCATTAGACTAATTTATATTAAACTTATGGTCCCCTAAAATCCTCAATGAGGAGTTCTCAATCTTTTTTGTTTCATGAACTCCTTAGGTAGCTTGTTGAAGTCTATCTATGGAGCTGTAAGAATAATTTGTGTTGCCTACATTTAATAAAATTTTTAAATGCTAAATTTCAGTTAGAGCCCGGTGAAAATAAAAGTGTAATTTTCCCATCCAGGTTAACATACCCTACCCTCACCAAAAATCTATCCATGATTCCTTAAAATCTGTAGACCACAGGTTAAGAAGACACATTCTAGACCTTTTTATGGGAACTATTGTCTAATCACATCTTCCACATTCTGTTTTTAAATATGTGGTTTGTTTTATTTTCACTCGTGTGTAGGACTTCACATTTATCCCCATTTCATTTTATTAGGTTCATTCCATCATTCTAAATCATCAAAAATATTGAATCTGAATCTGCTAATATTTTGCCCATCTCTGCTATATTTATGTCATCTTCAAATTTGATAGCTATGAAATGAATGCCTTCATCCAAGTTAAGGATGAAAATATATATATTGAACATGATCCCTTTTCTATAACACTCCATTATGTCCTCTTTTTAGGCTGACATCAATCCATTATTCACCACTTTCTGGACTCTATTCATTCCACCAGTTTTGAATGCACCTAACTGTACTTTCATTCAGAGTATCATTCTACATTCTTGTCCAAGAAAATAATTGAGAGACTTTTCTAAAAGCCTTATAACAATCAGGTTTATATTGTGTCTGTGGCATTTCTTTCCTTATGCTAGTCTGCATAATCTTATTCTTGATGAAATTCTTAGTGATCACCCCATTCCTTTCTATCTGGTTCCAAACCATTATTTTAATAACACCTTTTAATTTTTTTTCCAAGAATCAAAGTCACGCTCACCAGCTAATGTTTTAGAAAAATCCATTTTCTAGATCTCTTGGAAAATCAATACCATACCTGGCCATCTCCTATCATGAGACATTTCTCTTCTGCTGCATAATTATTCAAATATCACTAACTATGACTCAGCAAATATATTCAGAAATTCTAATAGAATTCTAGAAAAAAAATTCTAGGTCACATTGATTTGAGCTCACTGAGAGCAGCTAATTACCCTCTAAACATTTCACTTATCATAGAATAACCATATTAGCCATTCTTTGAAGACTGTCTATATTTTTCCAGAACTTGTAGTTATACACTATCCAAATAATATCATTGCTTTTATTTTTAAAAAATTTTATAGGGTGAAATTAAGATTATTAAAAGAAAGTATCATGTAATTTCCCAAAGGCAATCCAGTCATATAGGAAAGTCTCACTTTCTTTCTCAGGTTCAATTTTTCCCCAGACTCCCATCCATGTATAATGCCTGTACAAGATATCTCTATTTAAGGTCGCATAGTTTGTCATTCAATTAAATATTATTATCTGAATTATATAAATTCTCCATCTACTTTTTTCTCTGTAGAAAGATTGAATTCTTTTGAGAGATTTTAAATCTCATTTAGAAGAAAGCTTCTTAAACTGTGGGTTGTAACCTCAAATGAAGTGATTTAACTGAATATGAGGAATTGCAAACTTATGACTTGTTATAAGTAAATATTGGATTTTTATACCTCTTCTCTATACCCGGGGTCACATAAAAATTTCTCAGGCAAAAAGGAATCACTAGTGTAAAAAGCTTAAAAAACTCTGATGTAGAAGATTCTAATAATAACTCTCTGAAGCAATAAACTTGAGAGTCACCCAAAAGAAAACAGAGAAGTTTATCATAAGAGCAAATAAGCTACAATTCATCCCCAACCAAGAAATCTGCAGAAATGGAATAAAGGATGTCCCCAGAAACAAGTGAACAGATAAGAAGGTAAGTCAGTCCTTTAGCATGAAACAGTGGCAACTGTTGCACAGTCTATGTTCAATTGCAATCCACATAAAGCTAAGAAATCTAGAAGGAAACTCCCCTGGTATGTCAAGTTTAGTCTCTGCTGAAATTTTATGGGAAGCAGTCAACAAGATTTGCATAGAACACAGATTGTGATCCCTATCACTGAAAGTATCACAGATCCATCCAAAAATGGAAGCTATCCACTATTGTTCAACACTTCCTAAATTGAAATTTTTTTATAGACAAAAATTTTTATAGTAACTGCTCCATCATGAACATCCATTTTTATCATTCCCATCTACCCCAAGTAGCATATAAAGTAGACCTCTACTGAGATTAACATCTATAATTTGCTTAATTTTATATAAATGCTACCCATCATCCCTTTCTCAAGCTTCCTTTTATTATACTTATTGTTCATTGAAAGCTATAGCTTGCCCTGATATTCTTTGCTTTGTTAAATGTTTCAGCTCCACATAAGGGAAAGCACACTTGACTAGAATCAACTTACTATGTTATACTTTGGTCAAGTCACTTAACATTTCTGAGTTTCTTGTCATTTACAAAAATTGAGATAATAATGCTTGCCCCGACTATATCAGAGTTATTGTGAGGATCTGATGAGATAATATACGTAAGGTATTTTGTTAACTATAAAATGCTTTATAAACATAAGGTATTGTTATTACTATTATTCCTCTGTGGGTTCTCAGGAATGATTGATGGTGGCCCTGCAGTGACTTCAGTCAATTCACAGGATGCATTGCTTTGAATTATTCAGCACTTGCAACCAGTCTCATGTGTCTCTCCAGGAACAGATTTTCGGGTTAAAGATTGAGGAGGAAGAAAAAAAAAAAACAAAAGGTTTATCCTTTTTGGTATTTGTTAACAAGAGCAGTATCGACTTCAAAAACGATTCTGCAAAATAGGCCTTGATGTTCTTCATTACCTAAGCAATAACTGCAAAACTGTTCTTAGATGTAGCGAAAGCCTGGAAACTAAATATTACCTCCTTTAAGGAACAACTGCTATTTCAGTGGGAAATCTTGTTTTCTCTAAATTCATTGAAATGGTACTTCTTGTTTACATCTTTTTAAAACAAGATGAATGCAAATAGCAATGAATCAACCCCGCACAGAGGATCTCATCTGTTAGCATCCTTGCATTAACACACTAATGTGAATTTAAAGATTCTAATTAAAACTAAATACAAAATGTTTTAATGAATAAATCAGAAAGCACCAGCTTTATAAAAGTCGGGCAACTGAGTTTTATCTCCCACACCACTATGAATTTATTTTATACATTTTAGTTTCCATGGTATTCCAATTTAAAATGGGGAATTGAAGCAATAAGGAGACAGTTTTATAATGCTGCTATATCTAGGTAGATACAAGTTGATAGGCGTATAGGAAGACAGGTGGTAGACTAAGAGAAAAAGAAACACAGACACATACTCATAGCTTTTAATTCTTAATTATGAAGGTTAATAGAGGTAGTACTAGGTTACTCCCAAGTCACAGTTTAGTAAAAAAAATAAAAAAAAGCCTCAATTCCTTCATAACTTTTAGGGGAGCTTCAATGAACAGCTAAACTAATTGGTTTGAATTCCTTTGAGTCCTCCTTCTTACCCTGTGCAAGAGGGACAGGTAAACAGAAAAGGGTCCAAAAACAGGCTGGAAAATCTACAAAACAGGTTTCTATTTGACAGTAAGATTTAAAGATCACTTTGTAATGGAAGGTCACAGTATTCTGAAGAAATATGCCCTCTCAACTACAAGCACTATTTCAAAACCTATCTATGTCACTCAACTAGATAACAATAGGCAAGTCATTTATCTGTTCTGAACTCAGTTTCCTCATCTATCATGTGAGGGAGTTACACTAACTCTAAGATTTCTTTCAGCTCTAAATCTATGATCTTATAATTTTTTTTCTTTTTGCCCCCCCCAGAAATTCTTCCCCCCAATACCTCTCTTCCTCTCAACCTAAGCTTTATAACCATTCAGACCCACTAATTTTCTAAAAAAAAAAATAAAAACTTGATTGCCTTTCAGCATGTCCCAAAGAAAGTTTATCATCTTTGCTCCCATACTGATTGCTCTTTCCAATGGTCCTATTACATTCAAAGATATAACTATTCTTCATCACTAGTTCTAAAACCTAGATGTCATCCTTGACTCCTCACTCTCATTAATCCCACATATCCAACCATTTACTATATCTTGCTGTTTCTACTCACAATATCTCTAATGGATGCTCTCTTCTCTCCACCTACAAATCCCCCACCAAGATTCAGACTATCACAAGTTCATGCCTGGACTCTTATAAAAGCCACTCCTAATTGGTCTTCCTGTCTCTTCTTGCCTCACTCCATTCCATCATCCACATAGCTGCCAAAGTAATTTTTCTAAGGTGTAGATATGACTAGTTCACTCTTTCCTCAGAAAATGTCAGTGTCTCCCAAGTAAATGAGGCAGCTAAATGGCCCAAAGGAGAGTGTCAGCCCCACAGGAAGTTCAAATCCAGCCTCAGACACTTACTAGCTATATAACCCTGAGCAAGTCACATAACCCTGTTTGCCTTAGTCTCCTCATCTGTAAAATTAGTTGGGAAAGGAAAAGGCAAATCACTCCAGTATCTTTGCTAAGAAAATTCTATTTCTAGGATAAAATATAAACTTCTTGACTTATCATTTGAAGTTCTTCATATCCTGGCCCCTTCCCATCTTTCTAGCATTTTTGTATTACTCTCCTCCCTACACTCCATGGTCCACTGATATTAGCCTACTTGATATTCTTGTCACATGATGCTCCAACTCCCATTTCTGATCCTTTGTACCAGCTATTCTCCATGCTTGAATGTTCTTGTTCTTCACATCTGCCTCTTGAAATCTATAGATTCCTTCAAGATTTAGCTGAAGCATTACTGTCCGTGGTATTTCGATATTCTTATATATGTATATGTTATCTCTTCTCTCATCCATTAGAATACAAACTCCTTAAAGACATGAAGACAGGGACTATATTTGCTTCTTTTCTTTGTAGCTTCAGCTCTTAGCTCAGTTCCCATACATACATAATAAAGGCTAAATACATGCTTGTCTATTGCTTAAATATTGATAGAATCATACATTTTATTTAACATTGCTTATACCTCTATTATAGACTAGAGCTCCAAAGCTCTCATTGTTTACATTCCCATGTAATTACTCATGCCCCAGAAAATGGCAAAGAAGAGAATATCTCTGTTGCTCTAGTCCTGGGAGAGAGGGAAAGAGAGAAAGAAAGAGAGAGGGAAAGAGAGAGGGAAAGAAAGTGGGAAAGAGACAGAGAGAGACAGAGAGTGACAGAGAGACAGAGACAGAGAAATATTTGAAATATATTTAAATATGCATACATACACTTGTTCACACATGTACTCATGTATACATATGTATATATACACACATTAGAACAGAATCTCCCTGAGGGAATAGATGGTTTTGTGTGTCAGCAGTACTTCACACAATGCCTGATACATAATAAATATTTAATAAATTCTGTATCTATATAAAAAGAGTCAGGACACAGAAATAATATGCAATTTGTGATGAGGTAGTTGGTCAGGCAGAAAGAGGTTAATTTAACAAATGTTGTTTTAGAACTGACAGATTGGATTTGAACCAGTCAATGGAAGGTGGTTTCTAAATGCATATCAGTGGTAAGGGAAGGAAAGATTTTATAGAAGATGTAGAGAAGTAAGTAGAATATAATCAAGATTCTAATTATATATATATATATAGAGAGAGAGAGAGAGAGAGAGAGAGAGAGAGAGAGAGAGAGAGAGAGAGAGAGAGAGAGAGAATATAATCATGCAGAAGTAAGAAAATATAGTTCTATTATGCAAAGGTTGGAGTGAATGGTTTCAGCACTACCTTATATGAACTCTCTGCTCTAAACAAATGGATCCACTCACTAACATATAATCACAAAGAACCTTTAAGACTAGCTGTCAGATAGAAAAACTTGGGTCCAGAATGAATACATGAGTGTCAGTTAGGATTTGAACCTACGTTTTCTGAACCAAATCCAGTACTCTTTCTTTTGAACATGCTTTGTGTTTTCCAACTTGTACACTTTTCATTAAACCACCTGAAATGCTTTGTCTCCTCTCTACTTATCTAAATATGACTCATCCTTCAAATTTTAGCCTAAATAGTTCAAGTCCCACCCTTTCCTGAAGCCACATTCTTCTTCCTCTTAATTCTGGTAAGAGAACTGCAATAGCAAGAAATGTGATCCATATGGACTAAATTTCATTGCCAGCACTATGTTTGGGGCAGCTCTATTAAGCTTTTTGCAATGAAGTTTTTTTTAGAAAAGGTTCCCTTCATAAACAATCTCTCCGATTATATGTTCCTGCTAAATTCTCTCAAAATTTTACTACAATCTCTATCATTACCTATTTAAGCAATTTAGATTTTATACAATTTTTGAACCAAATATTTCTTAATTTATTTTTTAAATTATTAGATGGTTTCGTTTTTCAACTCTTCTACAGGAACTGAATTCTATCATTACTCATATATCCAATTTACTAGCTAACTTTCTGATCAACTCATGCCTCTTGCTACCTTTTCACTAACATATGACCTTTATGGTCATCTCTATATATGCCAGTTTTTACTAGGATCACTTCATACCTGTCTAATCCTATCCCAGCCCTCTACTAGTTGCTTCCAACAAAATTATTTCTTCTAAATCCTTACTCTAACTGAAACTAAACTTTTATCTGTGTAATTCTTTTTAACTTCTACCTTTCCACTCTTTCCAATGAAAGCTGCTCTTCCATTCTCCTCAGCAAGGGAGAGAAAGGGAAACTCAGAAAATTTCTTGCATTCCTTTCGTTTCTCTGATTTTTCTTTCACTGGTTCTTCTAAAAATTCATGCACACTAAATGAAGGTTTTGTCCCTCTGGGCAATTCTTATCACTTCCATTTTTTTTTTTTTTTTTTTTTTGCAACATATCTTCCCTCTTTCTCTTCCTGCTACCACCATTCTAAATTCAACCCTCTTGCTTCTTATCTAGACTTAATAATCTAACTAGCCTCCCTAACTCCATTCTTTTTCTTTTCCAATCAATCCTACATGACACTGCCACGTTAATTTTCCTATTACATGGCCTTCATCACATCACTCTCTGATCAAAATCTTTCAGTAAATCCTCAATAAAAAGTATTTTAAACTCTTGAGCATACCATTCATAGCCCTGTTCTGTCTGGCACAACTTAAGTTTCTAGACTTCTTTCCTCCCTTACCACTTATTGATCATTTGAAGTAGAAAGGATTGTTAGGGAGATATGACAAATAATTTGACTTATAACACTGAAAAGGAAACAACTATGAAACATTTAAGAACAATTCACAAAGACCAATCAATCACAACTTCAGAAGAAGTGAATACCACTTGCTACTTTTGACAAAGAGACTATCAGCTAGAGGGACAGAATAAGACAAACATTTTCATAAATGGTCATTTGAATTTGCTTATTTATTGCCAAGGATAACTTTTCATTTGGAGGGGAAGAGTAATGATAGTTATGCAAAAAAAAAGAAAGAAAGAAAAGGTCATTAAGTAAACATTAAATTGTCAAGTAAAACAAGTAGAAAAAAGTTCAAAAGGAGATAAACATGGCATTATTTGAATTCTTGTGTTAAATTGAATATATATTTTAATAATTTTTAAAACTGCAAATAATATAGATTTGAAGTTTCATATGCAATCCTCTTTTTATGTTGGTTATGTATGACAATGTCCATGTATATTGGAATTCATCAAGTTCATAAGAAGAAGAAGAAAAGAACAAAGAAAGAGAGAATTTGGTAGTATTCCTTTGAAAAAGTTGGCCTTACCCCACCCATATGCAAATCTAACCTTTTTGATATTTCAGCCTTATAAACCCAAAGACAGAATTTCAACAAGAAAATATTTACTAAAGACTTTCTCCTTTATAATCTATTGATTTTAATATCCTTACCACTTCTGTTGAATGTCAATTTTACCCTGAAGACTGCCACTGCAAATTCGAACATATTTGAAACATTTTATTTATTTATGCCATCCAAAATATTAGTGCTAGAAATTAATAAAGTTTGAGCTACTTAATTTTCTGAATTAAAGTTTAATTTTTCCATGTGAAAAGTGCTAGTAATCCCATTTGGTGATCAAGAAGTATAGCCTACATCGAGGCTTCTTAAACTTTTTCCACTCACAACCCCTTTTGGCTTGAGAAATTTTTATGTGACCCTGAGTGTATAGATATATAAAATAGTTATGCAAATCAAACATTTACTGATAATAAATCATAATTTCACAACCCCCCACATTCAGTTGTAAGACCCCATGTCCCATAGTTTAAGAAGATGGGGTCTCACTAAGGGTAGAAACAAGTATCACCAACTAAGGCTATCTTTTCATTCCTGTATACTTAACCTCAGAGTACCTGGTTATATCTATCTTAAGTAGTCAAGGACTTCTCTCCTCTGACCATTTGCATTCCAAATGCCAAGCCATGACCAGATTATAGATTAATAGTCCCAAAGTTGGGATATAAGACTTTGAGAAATTGGTTATGTTCTTCCCCTGGGGATATATATCAGGATAAAGAACCATAACTAGCCTAGGGTGAATACAACTTTATTCCCAGGTGTCTTCATATAGGAGAAATGTTTCCTCTTCACAGTGACTGCTGTCTATATACTTGTCTTTCAGTCTTCTGTTGATCTGTTCTTCCTCCTGGAAGATCTTCTACCCAGGATCTTCTCAGGAGCTTATACCCAGAGACCCACATGCCTTCTTCTAAGGCTTCCTTTCCCCCCAATCCTCATGGGGTCAAGTGTAGGATTCTCTGGGAGACAGATCACCCCTTCTCCTGGAATAACTGTGCCCATAATTTAACTCTCTTTTGTTATTACCTTGCCCAAGTGAATTTGTTTCTATTATAATAATTCCTAGATATAGCTTTTGAAACTCCACGCCTTACTCCCAGCCCTCATTTTATTCAACTCTCTCTTTAATAAAGACTTGTGTTGTTTGTCATCACCTTCAGAGTAATTCCTTATAAGCATGGAGGTGGAATTATTGGCATTGCATTTTCTCACAGTGTAAACTATTCCCTAAGTCAGTGAATCATTTGTAGAAGCTGAATTAACCCTTTGAGGTCACTGAGGAACCATTTAGCAAGCATTTTCTAAATTGCTAAATCAACCATTATAATGATTGCAGCTGGTGTCTCTTTTCCATATTTAACAAAGAAGTATATTGTAAATTACACTTCAGTTGATTGCTGAGGCTTTTTGTGAGGGTAAAAAAGAGACTTAGAAATCGTGTGGAATTATAACGTCAACTCATATTTAATTGTGTTCAGAGATCTTGAATTGATAATTATCTATCAGCATCTACCCTTAACTACCACCCAGTTGAACCTCTCTTAGCACTACCCTAAACATCTCAATTTAACACTTAATATCCATCCACACATCCCTCCTTAGTTTTCTGTGCTGTCAGGTTCTCGTTGCCTCTTCTCCTACCTTTTCCTTATATTTCTTAGTGGGAGCCACCAATAAATTCCCACTAGGGCTTCTAGCTATGCCCCATGAGAGCAAAGTGAAACCCAAAAGCATGAACTGAAAAATAAAGGTGGAGGCTGAAATGCTCCTGGATGTACTAGCTTTCATATTGTACCCTTTCCCTATTTTGCTGTCACATTACTTTAATGCAATCTATATTTTGTCCCTGAGTTGGAAAGGATTTTACATACAACCATATGTAGGAGGAAGGAAAATGGGAAGGAGGAGGCTCTGAAACTATCATATGATGGCATACAAAATTCCAAAGGAGGAAATTTCTCTTAATGTAGATCAGCAACTGTTCCATAGCTTAGAGTCTTAGAAAGTTGCCTGGGGAATTGAGAGATTAAAGGAATATTTTCCAGAGTCAGATAACCAGTATGACTCTCCACTGTGCCCCACTGATTTTCACTAGGCTCAGTCATCCTAAGCTGTCAATAACTATTAAAGGTTAATATCTTCCCCCTACTAGGCAGTTTAACACATCACCAGAATCTAAGAAGTTGTGACTTCTGCTCAAAAACCTTACCTGACTTCCTCTTATCTGTTGAATCAAGTTCACACTGTAACGTGCTTTTCAAAGGCTGAATGTTTCACTGACATTTTCAATATAAAGACATACTATTGCCCTACATGAATTTTCTAATCTAAACAAATGGGTCACAATGCCATTGCCAAGCCTTTTTCTTTTCTTCCACCACACTTTATGCATCCTACCTAGTTGAAATGGTTTCTTTTCACCCATTTCCTATGAAAAGGAGGTCCACTTTTCAAGGTCCAATTCCATTGCTATCTACTTCATGAATCCTTTATTTGGGTTGAAATACTCCCTAGTCTAACTTTCTATAGCATTTATCATCATCAGTGGTAGTAGTAGCAACAGCAACAACAGCACAGCAGTAGTGGCAGTAAGTCATGGTGGTCAGGATAAGTGGTCATTGTAGTGGAAGTAGTAATTATAATAGTAATGGTAGTGATGGTGGCAGTGATGGTGGTGGTAGTAATTGTACTTATGAAATATTTTTAAATATGTTATCACTCTGTGAAGTAACATTTATTATTATTATTATTATTATTATTATTCTCAAATACAAAATTTTACAGAAGAGGACACAAATTAAGAGAGATTAAGTGATTTAATTAAGTGACACAAATTAAGAGAAGTTAAGTGACTTATCCAGAATCACAGGGCTGGGAAGTATCTGAAGCAAAACTTGAAATCCAGACTACCTGAAGCCAAGTTCAACACTCTATCCACTGATCTTCCCTATTTGTGGTTCTTTATCATCCTAAACATCAATAGCAAATAGTCCTGGAAATATGTAGAATATCATGTTGAATATTGGTGATACCAACAATATAGGACAAATTGTGACCCATTTGTTTAGATTAGAAAATTCATGTAGGGCAATAGTATCTAGCCTGCTCAGTCCAGCTGGGTAAACAAAACAGATACATGAAAACATAACCATTCAAACTAGTGTAAGTACCAGACAGACACACAAGTGCTATTGGGGTTAAAGGAAAGGAGACATTGCTGTGGTCGGGCCAGTTAGAGAAGATTTCCTAAAGAAAGTGAGATTTTAGGTAGGTCTTGAAAAAAAGAATAAAACCTTATTTATAAAGTATCTCAATCTCCTCTAGTGTTTAGAACACTGCTTAACAGATTGTACTTATTCAACAGTTATTTGTGGGGGAAATGAGAAAAATTTTTCAATTTTTACTGAGATTAATCCCTTAAGGCCAAGACCATATCATAGATCACCTTTCTATTTCTTAGGACCTAGCAGAGTACTTGACACATAGCAGGAATTCAACAAAATATGTTGAATTAAATCATATCATATAATATGTGGCTAGAATTATACAAGTAAATTGAACTGAACATATAAGCTCCTCAGCTGTACCCTGAAATCACTATTAACTTTTATTCTAGGCACTTTAACTTTTTTCCTAATACAAATACTGATGGTAAAGAAAATCAAATTAATTTAGAGTTCTGATTAATTGCATTCTGGTTGATCAAGATTATTGTATATGTTAAATCCCAATTAATGAAAAATAAAAATTTCTTATATTTAGATAGTAGGAATATATATACATATATCAGTATTTAATTTGTAATTCTTCTCTCTCCCAGTTCCTTCTGTAATCAACTGAAGTATCTTTTACATATAGAAATAATTTTTGAGATGAAAAAAGATATGGAGCAGCAGTCATGTATGATTTAATTAACAGTTGATCACTTAAAACAGCTATGATGATGTATACTAGGTTTCAGTGCTATGGTGGGATAAATGTGGGGAGACAATTAATGGGCTTGATTTCCTTGAACATTTCAAATCCCACACATTTTTAGAGTTTGATTTTGGCTTTGGCTCATATGAAGGGAAGTATTTGATTAGAACTCTTGATTTCATTGAAATAATATTCCACTGAGGAGACTCATCTTTCCAATTCAAGTCATCACCTACTTTATAATTTAGTGTCTTTAAGTATTAGTTGGGGCAATGAGAGTGGTGTATTTCAATTCAAAACCTTCTGTAGGAGCCCATTCTACTATCCTTTATATCTTACTGAGAAACTAATTCATTGTCTAGACCATGGTGAATATCTCTGATTTATTCATAGAAATGGTTCTTTAAAATTTCTCTTTTTCATCCCTTATTTCTCAAATGAAACTACAAACATAAAAAATGTCTAGTTAATTAACTAACAAAAAATTTAAAAGGAATCTTTTTTAGGCAAATAAATGGCTTTGTGGAGAGAGCACTGGGCCTGAAGTTCAAATTCAGTCTCAAATACTTGGATATATCTGATCTTGGATAATCATGCAAGCCCTGTGTGCCTGAGTTTCCTCATCTGTAAAATGAAAATAATAATAGCACTACCTCCCAAGATATGGAAGAATATGAGGTTATGAGGATCATTTGAGATAATATTTGTAAAGTACTTAGCATAATGCCTTACACATGGTAGGTGCTATATAAATGCTAGCTAAAACAATAATGAAAAACATTATTTTTTACTATTATTATCCTGGCCTTTTAAACTTTAAGTTTAAATCAAGGAAGTGATAATAGTGGTGATTATAGTATCATAGATTTAGAGCTAGAAAGAACCCCAGAGATGACCTCAAAGATAACTGGATCCCACCTTATAATTTTATAAATGAGGAAAACGAGATCCATTTAAGTTGTGACTTTCCAAAGTCAAATTACACAGCTAGTGATGGACAAAAGTGGTATTCAAACCCAGGACATCCTGATTCTAAGTCTAGTACTCTGTGAGTTACTTTTAATACAGCTTTTAGGTTTACAAGGCTCTTGTATGAAAAAAATGTTAGTAATAATGAATGTTTAGGGTACCTTTACAGGAAGAAAAGTGGCCAGAAGGGAGAGGAGTCCCCAAAGAAATGATAGGAATCTTGAACCATAAGCAGAACCCACAGAAGCAGAATGAAATGGAAAGGATATTATACTGTGAAAGGTTTAGGAAAAGTCGGAGGGGAGGGGATGAAAGGATGAACAAAGACTTGTAGTCAAATATGAAGATGGTATATTTGAGGAATGTTTAGGAGTCTAACTGGTAAGAAATATTTTGTAATTACTGACCTTGTCATTAGAAATAGTGGTACCGTGTAATATCTCCCAAATGAAAACGTCAACTATGGTAAATCAGAGTAGAACCCTCAGATTCAGTTGCTTCCCAGGTTTCCTAAATTTAAAAAAAAAAAAAAACACGCCTGGATATTATTTTTACTATCTTTCTTTGTTGTGGTTGAGGGAGCCATCCTTAGGGTGGAGTATTCAGACAGAGTGCTAAATAATAACTTTGATTGCAAGCATTCTTTCCCTAGAAAAGTGAAATGCCTTGTGGCCACGAAGAAGGCCCAAATCCAATAATTTACCCCCTTTCTGCATTTCTTCAAATGATTCTATTAGTAGCTGGATGAGGCTGAGGTTAATTAGCTCATAATGAGAGCAGAGCACCTGGGGAGAGGGGCCAAAAAGGCACAAAAGGAAACCAGGCAGATAGGACTAAACTGGGTTGTAACAGTAGGAGTCATTTGATTGTTTTCTCTGCAAAAGTGTGCATTGTAGTCATTCTTAAATTGACAATGTCAGTCTTTTCTTCTCAATAGAGGTCACCAGCCCTGTATCCCTATAGAAGGATTCTTACTTCCACCTTGTAAGAGTGTGTCTATGTGTGTATATAGTCCTTGAGCCTTAGGTCTTCTCTCCATGTTAGCCTTGAAGTGCAAATATGACTCTGTGGTATATCCATGAAGTTGCAGTTCAGCAGCAAATTAAAAGACTTTTTTTACTACACAAAATGAACCCTCAAGTCATCATGACCAACAGAAATCAGTCAGAGGATCTCTGTCTTCTCTGAAGAGGGGAGGAGGCTGGCTCCATTGTGCATCCCTTGAAGCAAGCCTACTCCTCAGCTTCCATGTGCTTGACAAGAATGCCTACTGAGTATGTCCAAGGGGTCAGGGTGAAGCTTATGGGACGCTGCACAAAAATTTCAATTCATGGGGGGGTTCTATCCATTTATACTACTAGAATAATTGTCTCCTGTTTTCTTAGTTCTACTTATTTTTCCTTCACATAAATTCATATTTATATGGGAAGCATATATTCATGCTTCTCAAGAGTCATCATATTCACTGTTTCTTACAGCACATAATATATTATTATAATCATGTACCACAGTTTGTTTAACCACTTGCCAGTCAATGAGCATCTACTTTTTTTTGCTTCTATGAAAAGAAGTGCTATAAATATTTGTAGGTTTTATCAACTTAGTAAATTTCTGGATATTTTAATCCTCTGTAACATATATTGACACATAAGCTATGATAATAATGATTTTCCCACTGAGGCAATTGGGGTTAAGTGACTTGCCCAGGGTCACAAAGCTAGGAAGTGTTAAATGTCTGTGGTCAGATTTGAACTTAGGTCCTCCTGACTTCAGGTCTGGTGCTCTATCCACTGCATCACCTAGCTTCCCCAATAGTGATCTTTTTACACATGATATGTCTAGTACTACAATACAAGGTGGCCAAGTTTGCCTATTCCTTTAGCCTTTTCAAGGAAAATCTGTACAGCAGATTTCCATTTATCTGCAACATATTTCTCTCTTGCTTTCATGTATTCAAGAATCTGAATGATCTGGGGTCCTCCAGAGGTATTCTTTGGTCACGGAACAAAGATCCCATATTTAAAGAATCAGTAGGAAAACAAATTGTGTAAAAATTGTAGGACTTTTACTGCCCACTATGTCCTTGTCTACCAACTTACCACCATGAATCAGAAGCAGACAGGGTCATAGAGGACTGAGGGACACTTTGCTTTGTTCATTGACTCATGAATTGTGATGGAAAAATAATTCATTTTTAAGTGGCTATCCTCTTCCTGATGAGATCCTCCACACTTAATGTGATCTTTAGAAAGCAGACACTATCTATTGACAAGACTCAAGATTTTGCACTTTGGTAAAAGCTGCTAGTGCTTATTCTCCACTAGTGCATCCTTCAAGAGCCCAAGTCACCTCAATGAGACCACATACAGGAAGAGCCAAGAGAGTAAAGAATTTCTATTATCCAGACTACAACATGCAGTTGAATGAAAAACCCAGAGAGCTGGTCCATCAGTTATTTTATAGAGACATTGTAGATAGACAATGAAACTGCCCCAAAACTGAGGAAAAGGAAGAGCAAACTAATCCTAAACTTCTCATTCTAACAAAGTCCAATTTTATTTAATGTCAGTAGTGATACTTATTTAGTGATATCCATATGACTATATGGCTTGAAACAGCACGCTGGAGAGTTAAAATTATTGACCAGCCAGAACACAAAAGAGATCATGCATGGTGGTTACATTTAGTCTGAAGCATATGAATAACAAAGAATGAAGGAGAAACAGAATAACATTCTCCAGAAAATGATATGAGTTAGTCATGTAAGGACAACAAAGAATTACCAATGGACATGGGTCCCTGGGGACTGAGAAAATTTGGGTTTTGTCTTTGAATATTCAATACTTTCCCCTATGGTGAACAGAGCATGTAATCAATAGATATTTGTTGAATTGTTTTTGAAAGATCTTGGGCTCAACTAATATTTTAAAATATCAAAAACAATCTAGAGAATGTTGGTTGAATGGATCCCTTGCAGGATACTTACAAAAATTCTATGATTTTCATTAGATGAAAAATTGTGGCTGGGTTATAATCTGCATCATTGGAAAGAGTACCTACATAATGCTCTCACAGATCCATCAATTCATTAAAACACGGATTAACCTTTAGGAGCAATAGGACTCTTTATCCTAAAAACTTTGCTAAAATCCCATTTCTGAGATATTTCATTGAGCTGAGATACAGCAGACAGTCTTGTCACTTCTTGAATATAAAAAATCTCTATTCTAGAAAATAACATGTAAAACAAATGATTTTTCCTATATACATACATGTGTGCATACATGCATGTATCTGTGTTGGGAGAGACAGACACACAGAGATGATACAGACAACAGAGAGACAGAGAGCAAGTAGGAAAATTGAATGAAGAAGAAGTTTATCTCTTCTTGTCATTTTAAATGTAATTAGTTTGGTCTAACTTCTAATCCAGACATGATAGAAATGAAGACTAGGAACTGAGAAGAGATGATTTGGGGTGA
Source organism: Sarcophilus harrisii (assembly GCF_902635505.1). NCBI lineage: Eukaryota > Metazoa > Chordata > Mammalia > Dasyuromorphia > Dasyuridae > Sarcophilus > Sarcophilus harrisii. The sequence goes on along the minus strand of NC_045430.1, from coordinate 212,693,813 downwards.
TGGGGACAAGAAGTTCTTTAAGCTGCTTTCTAGCTAAGTTGATAAAAGCAAAAGTCTCCTCCAATTCTAAAATTCTGAATCTACATTTGATATTCTTATCTCACCATCCTGACTATAAGGTAGATTATTTAGAACAGAAACCATGATTTATACTGTTCTGTATCCCATAGGTGCAAGTATAGTTCTGGCTATATAAGAAGTCTCTAGTATAACACTGATTGACTCATTTTCCTCATTCAGAGGGCCAACTTGATTGAATCATATAACACATTAGCACACAAATACAAACACACACACACACACACACACACACACACACATACACGTTATCCCAGGTAGCTTAAGAGAAAAATCAACATCCCTCTTTTCAAAGTTCTTACACCACAGCAAGTTTTATTTCAAGTACTGTGAGCAATGGTAATGAGCCAGGGTAAATAAATAAATAAATAAGCAAACACATTAACCAAGCATGGTACTTCCTAAATAATTACCTTCCTGCATTCTTGTATATGCCAACCAAGAAATCCAAAGCCATTATTCAAGAGAGGAACCCCGTTTGGTACACCCACCCAAGGAAAGTCTACTTTGTATGACATTTATTATTTATATGGATTCTCCATATGTATTTGCAGAACAATTGTAAAAATAATGAGCATTTGCTATCACAGCCACAACAACATATGGGAAAGGCTGTTAACCTTCTGAGACAGCACTTAGGAAAGAGACATAGTTTGCCGTGAGTGTTTTTACAGCCTTGCTTGGTGGGAGAGACAAAAGGGGAGGCAAAAATCTGTTTTGTGAAGTTTTCCTTCCAGGAGATAGGGCTGATTTTGTTTCAGAATAAGTCACAAAATTATCATCTTATTCAATTATTTAAAGACTTGGGATTTTTTTAAACGCCTATAATTTGTTATGTAAAATGGGAACAAGCATGGTGTAGTGAATAGAGCTAGTCTTAGAGTCAGAAAGATCTACTAGTTATGTGACCCAGACCTGGTCACTTAACTGCTCATTACTCTAAGGACTTCTCTAAGAATATAGATACACAGAAGATGCCAACCTACATTAGGAAAGGAAATTCCCTATACCATGAAATCACTAGCCTCTAATTTTATTGATATTTTCTATTTTTTGTTCTTATTCCCAACATTGTCTCTATAGTACCAATACATCTCGCTTCAAAGGAAAACATCAATCAAATAAATAAATTTGCTACAGAACAAAGTTTTTTATCCAAATTGATTGAATTGGCTTCTCTATATTATATGTAGACATGGAGTTTCTGCAGAGAAAGAAAGTTTTTACCAAATGAAGTTTTACTCCGAGCGTGACATTTTTAGATCTTAGATCAATCCTAGGATGGTCAAGGAGAATGGTGAAGGATTTTGAGATTGTATCATAGGAAGATCAATTAAAGGAAATGAGAATGTTTGAAACAAAAGAGAAGGCATTATAGGAAGTTGGCAAAAAGAATCATGTTACACAGGAGCATTAGCTTCATGTTAGGTTTGTATAGGGTGGAACAAGATCCCTGATAGGATAAATGAGGATGAAGAGAAGCCGGATCAGAAGGATGTGAGGAAAGTATGCTAGTATTTTTTAAATTCTCTGTCCTCTTATCTAAAAATATCAGATGGTGAAAAGCAAATGGTCCAAGCCATCCAAATGTCCTCTTGTGTCCTCCAAGTTTGTTCTGGACAAGCTCAACCTAGGAACCAATTTACTAACCACTGGTCTTTATATGAAGATTTGTGTTCTTCCTCAAAAGATGCTTCTTTTCTCCCTACCGCATAACCAGAAATCATAAAGTCCAAAGAGTTATAAAAATAGAAACCTTTTAGTTGTGTTTTTACTATTTGACTAGATAATTTATCATACATTATTAAATGTCATAGACAGTTAGGAGGTGGTATATTGTTAGAGTGCTGCGTCTAGAATCAAAAAGGTTCTCTTCCCGAGTTCATATCTGGCCTCAGATACTCATTAGCTGTATGACTCTGGGCAAGTCACTTTATCTGTTATCTCAGTTTCCTCATCTGCAAAATGAGGTATAGAAGGAAATGGTAATATTCCATACTTTAGTAAATAGTAATACTCCAGTATCTTTGCCAAGCAAACTCCAAATGGCATCCCAAAAAGTCAGGTTCAACTGAAATTACTGAACAACAGTAATGAACTGAACTAGTTCCAAAGAGTTTGTAGGATCATAATAAAATGGAGGGGACTTCTAATCCAACTCTAAATTTGCATAAAAGGAGGTTAGGGTCTAAATAGGTTAAGTAATTTATCCAAGTCACAAAGTAAGTGACTGATCCAGAATCAAATCCAGATCTCTTCTCCAACTCCAAATCTAGTTCTCTTTCCACCAAATTGAACTAACTTCAGGGTCATGCCTAGGATGCTATACAAAATCATACTCATTTTCAAGGTTTTGGGGGGCAAAAAAGAATAATAATAATTCCCAGTTCTTAAAATGACATAGGGAAATACAGAATGATGTATTTCATGTTCTCAAAGGCTGGACCAATGTTCTAAGTACTCTTGATGGATGGAACTGAATTTAGGAAGGAAGATCAATAGTGGAAAATTCACTGTCCATCTACTATCTACTCTTCTCACCCAAGTTAAAAAAGATCCTGGTTTTTATATCTTCCAGGAGTTTGCTGATTCAGTGTACCAGCTGGTAACACAGAAGTTTCAAGAGTTGACAGACAACCTGACTTCCATGCATGCCCGCCACAAATCTCTGGCAGGAATTGTCATGACAAAAGGTAATTCATTTCTTTTGCTTTTTGCAATGGGATTTTCATTCTGGGGGGAAAAGATGATATGTCACTTACCTGGTCCATATAAACAACATACTCTTTAGCTGAAAAACAGTTAAAGATAGTAGGTATAGTCAAGTAATCACAAAATTAGGAAGAGTTTTAGTTTTGGTTAAGTAAATTAATACACATCGTTCAATGGCACTGGCTTAGTTCAAAAGTGCTCATAGGATCATATTTCAAAGTAGGGAAAAACTTAGAAAATGTTCTAATACAACACCTTCATTTTATAATAAGGAAATCCAGGTCTCTGAAAAGTAAAGGAACAAGCAGGAAAGAATGAAGAAGAAAAGTAGCCCCAAAGTTAAAACAAATCTCAAAAAAATATTGACACGGAACATAATTATAACTATTTTAGAAAACTACCATTAAATAAGTATCTCTATTTCCACAATAAAAGGTAAAACAAATACACAACTGGCTTTCCTCCCTTATTACATTGAGGGCTCCCACTACCTCTTTTTTTTCTGAAGAAAAGTTTAACATCTGAGGTGTTTGTCTTCTTTTTAAGCTGGTGGCATTAAGCTAAGGTTAGACAAGGGCACAAAATAGCTGATTTTGGATTGATGGGTAAGAACAAATCTCCCTTTATTTCCCACCCACCCTTCCACCCCCAGTAAGTAAACCTTGACACCTTGGACTCTCAGTTCTGTCGACATCTAAATAAAGAGACCGTTCAGCTGCCAAGTTTTTGCCTCAGGTGCCTGGCAGATGGCTGGCACTTCCATAGGTGAATGAAAGCCTGGGTGCAAATGACCTTTTGTGACAAAGGGGGAGGTGCTGATGGTGGTGTTAGGGCAGCTTTCTCTCCTTCCCGCTGGCCAAGTGGTATTTGTGTGTCCCACTCAGCAGCAGCTAGCACACATAGCCTTTGTACAGTGTGATAGGAACTGTGGGAGACAGCTCTTGCTTTGGGAGAGGTGAAAAGGGAGAGAAAGGCATAAGTGAGGGCAGCAAAGGGAAGGGGAGATATGGATGAGAGGAAATAGTATATCACCATTCAAAAGCTTCCTATTACTTACCACACTTCAGAACAGTTGCAGACCAATATAGAATGCCTTTCTGCTTTTTCCTGATCATTTATTATTTTATATTCCATTTCTTTTTCTCTTATTCCATTCTTTTTTCTTCCTCTTTACCTCTTTAGTAATTTTCTTCATAATATATTAATAGCTATATAAAGATCTGTATAAATATATCCATATGATTATATGGCAATCACTATGTATCTTTTGTATATGCATTGATGTAGATATGTATATATATATATATATATATATATATATACATATATCACAAGTATTATATACAGATATCATTTTATTTATGTTTTCTTATTTGGTCATCACAACAATTTCATGATCTCAATGCCATTATCATCACCAGTTTCTAGAGGAAGGAAGTCATTCCAGTTAATGACTTGTTGTCTTCCTGTCTTCTAAAGTGTCATAAAGACATAGTCCATGTTGGCAAGGAAGGATCAAAGCATAATAATTTGTCTCCTACCCATAGCCAAATATTAATGTGAGATGATCCTCCCAGAAGAGAGAAAATACATTAGCCCATCTGATATTTTTTGCTGGCTAGTTTTCTTCAGGGTTTATATTCATCACATTTAAACTCAACAAAATTTGCCTAGTTTGTTGGTTGGTTGTTGTCCTTTGTTCTCAAAGAAGAGCAAAAGGACATCATTATGTTAGAATCAATTTTCAGTATGTTCAACTGGGCTTGACCACATCAATACAAGCTTGGAATGCTCTATCACTGTTTGGAAACAAGTAGTCCATGTGAACATTGGGGTGGATTCTCTAAATTTGTGCATCTTATAGTTCTTTTGAACTACTTCGATTCTGCTTTGCTAATAATGTGTGGTATCTTCTGTGACAAGCGCACACCATGCTAGGGATCTCCTATATATTTCCCATGTCACACAATCAATTTGAAAATTCTTAAGAGAGACCTTGAGAGTATTTTTGTATCACTTTTTCATGTCTCTACTAGCCTCTCTGAAATTATCTTGCTGATAATTTCTTATGAAACAATAATAATCTATAACATTCATGTACCATGACTTATTCAGCCATTCTCCAACTGATGGGCATCCACTCAGTTTCCAGTTTCTTGTCATTACAAAAAGGGCTGCCACAAACATTTTTGCATATGTGGATCCTTTTCCCTCCTTTATGATCTCTTTGGGATACAGAACCAGTAGACACACTGCTAGATCAAAGGGTATGCACGGTTTGATAACCTTTTGGGCAATTTGGTTCCAAATTGCTCTCCAGAATGGTTCAATCAATAATTGAAAATATTAAAAGCTTTGGTCAGATATACAAATATTATATACAGACTTGTTCCTGGCATTTCTCCTGGAATTATCAGGCAGCAATCATCCCGTTGACCATTCTTCACCCCTTTTTGTAGCCAACTGGCTCTCAGGTAGATAACCATCTTCCAGGTGAAAATCAACCTATTAAGGAAAACTCTGACAAGAATCTTGCCAGCAATAACAGAGAGAGAGAGAGAGAGAGAGAGAGAGAGAGAGAGAGAGAGAGAGAGAGAGAGAGAGAGAAAGAGAGACACCCTCCTGTGATTGTCAAAAACAATCTATTTCCTTTACTTTTATAGAGATGGAAATGGAGTTCTCCTTGAACTCCTGGAGAGAAATCTCCTCTGAACATATAACCCAGAAAATTTCAGTCAGTTTTTGTGTGAGCAATGGGCCTCTCACCTTATACATATCAGTTAGAATAGAATCTGCACTTGTATTTTGTCATACAAAAAGAGCCTAATGGCATTCAAAATTTCTTCTTCAGTTAGAACGTTTAAAGAGGGATTGATTTCAACATGAGGTAAATAGTCATTGAGTTTAGCATTGATTGATGATGATCTGATGAGATTACTATGGAAGTGTTCAGCCCAACTCTCTAGGATCACATCCTTTTCACTAATCAGTGCAGCTCCATAAGCACTGAGTTGTTAAGGTGCACTACAGATTTTTTTTACTCATAAATCGCTTTCAGAGCATCATAAAAGTACTTTATATTATTACTATCAGCATAAAACTGAATTTCATCTGCCTTCCAAATCAAGAATCCTATATTTCTCTAAGTTTTGCTAGCAGAATTAAATGCTGCCTTCTTAGAGATGGACACATTATCCTGCTGGTAAACTCTGTGGAGTTTTCACTTTCCAGTTAGCAGCTTTTGAATTTCCCCATCATTTTCATAAAACCATTCTTAATGGTTATCACTATTCTGACCCAGATGAGCAAATGCAGTGCTGTACTCCATTCTCTTTTTCTGCTCCACTGTTGCCAATTGTGTGTTAGCTCAACTTTCCCTCCAAGTTTGCAACAAAATTCCCTCTCAGAGAAATACTCTAATCTATTGACATTAATTCTTCTGGTAGTCTTTTTGCATTAGGGCCACCACTTTTGTTGAATGTGAATATTTATTTTGGAAAGGACAAGTCTATGATCAGTCCAGCACTTTGTCCCTCACATTGTCTTTATAACTCACATGTCCTGTTTGTCTCTTCTCTTTACAATCAAATAGTCTAGTAAATGCCAGTATTTGCTGCAAGGGAATCCATGAAGTTTTATTGCATTTAGATCTTCTGGAATAAGTGACCATTGCTGTTGCTGTTTCCAATGCTATTCTTTGAGATAGGTAAAAATGGTAAAATGGTATGGATGATGTCTTTTGATTCATGCAAGTATTAGATTTTAGTGAGACAGTTATGCAAAATCATCAGCTATCTTTCTCTTTCAGAATTGTCACAGTTGTCTCAGGCAGGACAGAGTAAAGGTGATTGATGTTAGATAGCTCAAAAAGTGGTGAATGACCTTGATGTCTTCAATGTCTAACCAAGCTCTAAGTACTCCACAGCTCTTGCTTCAGCTGCTTTCATAGCTTTTAGAACAAATTGTTCTCATCCACCCATTTCACCAGGGGAAATCTTTGCATATTTGGGATAGAAACCCCTCCCTCACCAATGGGTTTGAGACCCCTCAGTTACCCTTAACCTGGTTTAGCTCATCTCCCAAAATGGTTTTCATGGTGTGAGCCCTATGCATGCTACAGCTTTTTGAGTCACAAGTGAGAGTTAGCCAGATCAGGCAGCCCTCACACCAGAGGTACTAGAATTCTTAAACACACCCTATGCCCCCAAGTTCACCATCACAGAATGGCAAAGAAGAAAATTTTTCCCAGCAGGTATCTTCTATCACTTCTCCATACTACTCATTATTTCACAGTTGTCTTTTAGTGATGGACACAGCAGAACATTTTATTCCAGAATATCTCATTAACCAGAGCAAGGTAAGAGCCCCTTTTGTTATACACAGTGGCCTCTATAGAGAATTCTGCCACTAGGATTTAGAAATGGTTGAATTACTTTTAAGTTTTTCTGTCTGCCATAACCAGGGTGATTTATGTTCAAACTTCAAATTAGAAAGGAAAAATCTAGCTGGAAGCTTTCCTTCCCAAGATGTCATTCTATTCTATGTGCCAGGAATCATGACATCAGAAAGGAAAAAGGGGCAGGCAAGTAATAGATAATCAAAATTATATATACACATTGTCCTATTTGGGGGGAAATTATGTTAAATCCTATCAATTACTTTAAAAAAACAACAAATTACTAATAAACACCTCATCAATTACTTAGATGCAACCATTTGTGATTATTTCTCTGCTTCTTTGTAGTAACCTTTCAAAACTGATTGATTTCCTAATGACTAGTTATTTGATTGAAAGTGATCATTTTGTTGCTTATTCCAACTCAGTTTCTAGACCTAATCTCAGATTTTAAAGTTCTGAGTCTGCCATTTGCACAAACATCTGGATAGAAAGTAAAGAATCCAGCCAATCATCTTTATATCTGTCCTGTATGAATGCAAGTATCTTAGTATCTGGTGTTAGCCACAGTGCTCTTTTAATGCATTATTTCAACATCTAATGAAAATATAAAGGGCAGATTGGTGATGCAACAGATAGAGAATGGACCTAGAGTCAGGAAGACTCATCTTTCTAAATTTAAATCTAATCTCTGATATTTTCTGTGTGACAATGGCAAGTCATTTAACCATATTTGCCTTAATTCATCTATAAAATGACCTGAAGAAGGAAATTGCAAACCACTCCAGTATCTTTGTCAAAAAAAAAGAAAGAAAGAAAGAAAGAAAACAAATGGAGTCACAAAGAATTAAACATGGCTGAAAAACAACTAAATAACAATAGTAATGATGACAATACAATTTTGCACCCCATCTGACAGTTTCAATAATGTGTTTAACGATCTACACTGCTCCTACATGCAAAAGCAGTATGTCTGACATTTATATGATGCTTCCAAATATACAAAGAACTTAATATATGTTATCATGTGGATCTAACATCTTTGAAGAAAATAATATGTCATTTTTAAGTTAAGTTGATATATTTTGTTTTTATATCACCTATATTTCCTAATTTATTTTCTCCTTCCCTACATGTGGAACTTGCTTTTCTAAATATTTTTTCAATGATTTTTAAAATGGATCTTCCAAGAGGATCTATAAAATTCTAGAGGCCTTCTTCGCTATATTTATTAACCTGTCTTGGGCACCAGGGCAATACGCAGCCTGTCCATCTGTTATCCTTTGTTTTTCATATATTACTAGCCTACCACATTTTTTTTGGACAATGTGTGTTTCAAGTGAATTCACTTATGTTATTCCAGTTCTTGAATGTTGGACATCATTAGAATCTTGCAAAAAGGTCTTCATTAGAAATGTGCTACAGTGTATTCATACTCTTTGATTCTTTGGAGATTATGGAATTCCTAGATCCACAACTATATATCATCACCTAAATAACATGTTTTGTAAGTTTTTGTATTCAGAATAAACAAGAATGTTTAGAGCAAAGAACAATTTTTGAACATGCAAATTTACTGTCCACACACAAAAAAAAGTTATTGAATGTTTACCTTCCAGATAGACAGCCAAAAATAATAATTAGCAGTAGCCAGAAAAAAATTTTGGTGACAATTCCAGGATTGAGTTGAAAGTCTTAGTTTTAACAATCTCTTTCACACTTCACCAAGATGAATCATTCCATAACTTTATGCCTTTTTAACTGTTATATCAAGATTTGGCCTCCACAGAGCTATAGACATAACTAAAAAGGGATTACCAGAGCTTTGCCAAAGAACACTGAGTGGGTAGGATTTTTACCTTCATAAAAGTCTTCTACTCAAGTCACAAGGTAGGGAGAAGCTGAAGAGGTCAGATCCCCAGTTGGCTGATTCTTGGATTAGGAGTAGAAAGGCACATGGTGAGCTAGAGAAATGTTGCTCCATCTGACCAGACTCAGGGTAAAAAGAAATGTGTTTCTTTTTGGATCCTAGATCACATGCCACCTATGAAGAGAAAGTACTTTGGAGGCCTCACACTATTTTTTATCCAAAGAGATGAGTAATAAATCTCAAACAAAGCCTTTGGATAAATGAGGGAGAAGTAGCTCCCAGAGGCCCCACAAATGAATTTCCTTCAGTCACCAGAACCTCTATTCATGACTGAGTCAAGCAATACATCAAAGACCTAATCTATGTGTACAGTTAAACTTACTTTAAAAAAAAAAAAAACCTTCCTAAACTAGCTCAAAACCCATGGGTCAAAGTAACTTAACCTCAGAATGCTTTTAAGCAAAAGATTTGTCCAACTGAAGAAAACATGAAGAAAATTAAATTTATTTAATGACAGAACACTATGTATTCTTTCTAGTCTTAGTATGTTGAAAGTTGAATTATGAAGACCCATGAATACATATTTTTCTACAATGAAAATTATCAGACACAATAAAGATTTTTGTCAGTCATGCTGCCCATAGCATGATCCTGACTTCAAGAAAAAAAAATCAAGACATTATGGTGAGCAAGAAGAAGCTGGTATTTAAAAATTGTTTTCCCATTTACACTTGATAAATCCTGACAGTTTAAATACAGTCAGAAACATCTTTTTTCATCACCTAAGTAGCATTTGTAAAAGTTCATCTTCACAGGGGCCTGGTAGAGGAAGGTTATTAGTAGATTTTTTTTTTCTCTCCCAATCCAATTTTCTTGCTTTCTTTCCTATATAGCTGACAATCACTTTGATCTTAAAATCAAACAGAGAGGTCTTTTCATATGTCTCCTGTGGGGGGAGAACAAGATACGAATTGGACAAAAAGCCCCTAAATAGCAATTTCATGCTGTGATAAAAGATGGCAAATTATCATCTGTATCTCAATGAATTGATCTTAATTGCTAAGTAGAATACAGAGAAAATTAAAGTTGATGATACGTCTCCATGGATCTTTTGGGACATAGTAAGATTCATAAAGTCTGACATCTAAGCACAATAAGGAATATTGACTGGCAATTGATTTTAGGCTCTTTATATTAAACTGTGAAGTTGGAGCTTTATAAAATTCTAGGGCTCTATCCTACCATATTCACCACTATTATGTGCAAGGAAGGACACTACTTGATACATACCCTTACTTCATATACTCTCCCTTGAGTCAAGAAATAGAAGAAGTATAAGAAAGAGAGATTTGGTCCCAGTGCTTTTCACAATAAATGCTATTAACTGGCTAACTAGCAAATGTTGTGGCAGTAAGAATAGGATAAATCCATATGCTACTTATTGCTTAATTCCACCTTTATAACTGCAGTTTATCTTGGGAATTGATGGAGCACATGAAAAAAGAAGAAGGGAAACAATTTTCTTCTTAGAGCAAGTCCAGAAAGATCTGAATCAGATGGTTTTAGATCCAGTCTTCACACTACTACTTATAAATATCTGTGTTCTCTAGAAATGTGCTTCATCTCTCTAGTCTTCAACAAAATGAGTTAGACAAGATGCTCTTTGATGATCTTTCCAACTCTGAAGGCTGTGATATTAGGCCTCCCATTCCCTTGGGGTACACCAAAGTACTTAGGTTGGATATAGTGTTGAGGAAGACAAACAGGCCTTTTCAACAACTAATCTCTACTATAACTTAACTGCCCGAAGAGCTTCAATTAAAAGAAAACAAAAAGAAAATTCACCAATTGCTTTTATTTTGTTGTTATTTTACTTTCTGGAAATATCATCTTTCATATTTCCATAAAAGCATTACTACATCTTTGGTTATAGATGAAATGGGGTGAATGTTTTATGCAAGCTACTCCTGGATCTTGTTTAGCAGGGAGAATGACAGAATCTCAGAGTTGAAGACTTCAGAAGTCACTTAGTCCAAGCCCTATTTGAAGCATCCCTAATGTCCATTTGACTTCTGATTGAATATCTGCTATACTGAAACACTTGCTAGTTTATGAGATGCCCTATTTTGTATTAGAATAGTTATTGGTTGTTTTAGGAAATTTTACTTCAGATTGAGTCAGAATCTATTACTCCTATTTGAATTATACACATACACACACACACACACAATCATACACATTGAGTCATTAGTAAATATTCATTTTTCCTGCAGAGATCCATAGAACTAAGAACCCCCTTCCACAGAGAGCCCTTCAAATATTTGAAATCATTTTGTCCCTTAAAGAAACCCATATTCTTCCACTAATCCTCATGTAATAGAGTATTAAGCATCCTCACCATCTCCCTAGAAGACATGGGTCTTCTAGATGAGTTTCACATTTCAAAACTGCAAACTGAACAACTGATATGTTATTCATATTTTACTTATCAAAAAAATCACATTACTAAATGTCAAAGCCAAGGTTTCCTAACTTCTAATCCAAAATAGGATAATTCCCTATCACTGTCTCCTTAGAATCTGCTTCATAGCTTAATGTGAAGAATTGACCTTAGTGAAGTAATGTTGATATTTATAACAACAACAGCAAAACAGCAGTCATTACTGTTGTTATTATTATAATTACCATTTTAGATGAAGTGCTGATAGCAAAAAGAGTTAAAGTGTGGGAGGGCATTGAGAGTGATAAGGAATGGGGCCAGCAAATAGAGTTCCAGCCTCAAGAATGGGCTTTCCCTCTTGCATGGAAAGAAAAGATGGAAAATAGGGACAAAATGATATTCCCAAAGGATTTATTTAGAGAACAGGTACCAGTAGTAGTAATTTCCATTTAGGGGGAAAAGTTGGAAATAAGGTCCTTGGAAGGGCTAAAGATTTTGGGGGGTAGTTCCCTGCTGCCATTGGGGGCTCCTCAGATGCAGTTAGAAGTTCATGGTATCAGTGGGCATAAAGGTCCTAAGCAGTGAAACATTAGGGATGAGAGGAAATTCCTTCTGGTGACAGATTCCATGTAAATGAGGAAGAGAGGCCAAACTCCCAACTGGGAACTCATTCATGATTAGAGACATTCTTGACTGAAGCACTGGTAAATTGGGGATCATGGGTATTACCGAATTGCTCCTCCCTACAGACCAGAAGACACAAAAGAGTCATGGACAAAACTTACATCTATCCTCAAAACAGCAGAAGGGGGCGGTTTGACTGGATTGAAGTTGTCCCCATCCCATCACACATACATATCCTCAGCCCTTTAAAAAATAAGATTCCCTCCATCCTATTCCCAGAGAACAAGAGGACTAAGAACAAATGCAAAGGTATCAGGTTGGTGTATACCAATAAGGAAAACTGTTTCTTTTAAAGTCTTCGGCCCTTTGAATTATTCATAAGTGCCAGCTTTATATTCTCATTATTCCTGGCTTTGTTGGTTGTGAGAAGTCCTTCATGTCAGACACTTCCAGTGAAAGAATGGGAGCTACTTAGCAATCAAATCCAGTTTCTCATATTTTTTCTTTGATGTGGGAGACTGAGTTGCTAATGGAGCAAGGTGCCTGTCCATTCCTAAATGGGGGAGACAAAATAGATTTCTCAAGCTCTTAATTGCCAATCATTTCTTGTCCTTTTTTTCCTTTCTTAAATGAATATGACTATGACATTTATATCTATACTAAAAATAAATAGAGATAGTGTACAGTGGGTACACTGGGAGGGGATAATGGAGAGACAGGTCTTTTTTAGGACTGTGATTTCAACGATAGGAACAATTCCTAATAAGCAAACTCCCTCTAACAAGGCTTATTAGCGACTCCTCTGCCTTTACAATCTGAAAGAGTTGCCTAGCACACTGAAAAGTTAGCTGACTTGCCCAGAATCCAACAGACAATAAGGGAATTTGAACCCAAGTTTTTTTGATTCTCAAGTCTATTCGATGCCCACACTACGCTATGCTTCTCAGGTTATATTAGATTTTTCATTAAGAATAAATACTACCCCAAGGCAGCTAGGTGTTGCAGTGGATAGAGCACCAGTCCTGAAATCAGGAGGACCTGAGTTCAAATGTGACCTCAGATACTTAACACTTCCTAGTTGTGTGACCCTGGGCAGGTCACTTAACCCCAATTGCCTCAGCAAAAAAATAAATAAATAAAATAAAAAAAGAATAAATACTATCCTATATGTTGGGCTTTTCAACCTTCTCTTGTTAATCTCATTTAATCTTTGAGGGCATGATTTAATTGATAACACCTGAATCTATGTAAGAATGAGTCAAGTTATAAGGGAATTCTACTTTACAATTCTTTAAAACATAACTTTATATCACGAGGTCCTAATGTGGTGTCCACAAATTCTCAAATGATCCAGAGGTACATTTCAGGAGATCAGTGAACTTGATAGGGGAAAAAAATGCATCCTTCATTTTCACTAAATTCTAACTAAAGTTTCATATTTCCTAAAATTGTGAATTAAAAAAAAATATTCTGAGGAGAGGCCCATAGGGATCAGGGGACTGCCAAAGGAAACCATGACACATAAAAGAGCAAGAATACCTCCACATTAAACATTCCTAGGAAGAAGCTTAGGAAGCTGGTGAATGTGCATGTAATAGACAAGCCTCTTAATAAAAACTACAGACTTGCAAATGAAACCAGGAAATTATTTTATTTTATATTCTTGCAAGAGCTGGTATCTAAACTAGTGGTCACACTGAAAATCAATAAAACTTGCTTTTTATACCCTGTCCCTGAAATACAAGTCCCTCCCCTAGTTCTCCATTGATTAGCTACTACAGAAATTACAGCCTATCCAGAGGGCTTAATTCCCCCATGTGACTCTCTACCCCTAATTACATTTCCTCTTGATGGTCACCTTATTTGGATCCAGTTCAATCCCTCCTTTGGTTCCCCATTGGCTGGGTACTGCAGAAATTGTAGTCTATTCAGAGCGCCTAATTTCCCCACAATGAGTGTGAGTCTGTACTCAAATTATACCCTTAAGTGTGTTTCTTATTCTAATTTTATGGCTTCCCTCTGTAAGCTTTGTAACCTCTAGGTTACATTTCTTAGGTTTCAGTTTCATTTCTCTGATTTAAGTTTCATTTCTTTAATTGAAATTTCATGACTCTGTGAAAACTAAACCCTCACCCAATTCTTGCATGCCAAACTCCTAAATTTTTAAAAGCAGAATCATAGAATGTCAGAGCTAGAATGAACCTTAGAATCATTCAATCCAACCTTCTTATTTTGAGATGAGATCTGTAAGAGGTAAGAGGGAACAAGCATTTATTAAGTGCCTACTATGTGCCACACACTCTGCTAAGCATTTAGGTGCTATTATTATTCCTGTTTTAAAGTTGAGGAAACTGAGACAGATAAAGGTTAAATGGCTTGACTGTACTTAACCTCAGGTCATCCTGACTCCAAGCCCACCTCACTAACGACTGTACTACTGAGCTGCCCCTAGATCTGGAGAAGCTGCACAGTGAGACTTCAAACCCAAGTCTCCTAAAGTAGCCTAATATTTAGTTCTTTGGATTACAGCTGATCACTGACCTGTGCTACAGTGCTAAGCTTGTACTCTATCCCTATAACAGTCTTCCCCGATCTCGACACCATATCAGAGCTTATTTGTGGCAGAGAAGTTAGAAGTCTATGGCTGCTTTTACCTAGTACCAAACCCATGCAGTCCAGGAGGGAAAATAAATTAAAAGGTGATTTGGTCTCCATTGACCCAAACAAGCTGGTGAATGAAACTAATGTTTCGCTTTTCTAATTCTTCTCATCCTGCAGACCTAGCTAAGACTAATTATCATGGAATGGTTAACAAAAAAAAGGGATACACTTAAGGAGGTACTCTAGAAAATCATACTAGAACCATGTTCAGAGTTCCAATCAATCAACAAGTATTTATTAAGTGCCTACTAAGTGCATGTCTATGCTATGCACCAAGATACAAAAACAAAAAATGAAACAATCCCTCTTGAAGGAGCTTCCTTTCTGTCAAGTGAGACATGTATACACAGATAAATATAAAATATATACAAGATAGTTAACTATAGGGTTTTGACCACTCAAATGATCATTTCATCATTCTATGACCCTGTGATGCATTAGGAAGTTATCAAGAAATGTTGGAAGCATGGGAATGTTACCTTTAGGACCATAGTATCATAGGAGTATAGAACTGGAGATGAAAGGGCCCTTGGGGGACATCTCAACCAAACCCCTTTATCTTACAGATAAGGGTCTCAGAGAGATTAAGTGATTTGCCCACACATGCAGATAATAGCAGAAGAATTTAGACCCAAGCCTTCCTCACCCTATATCCAACACTAGATCCAAGTAAGAATCTTCCTCAATGGGATTTTGATTAATAAGCTGGCAATCTCAGAGCAATAAGTACCTGCCAGTGGGAGATTCTAAAAAGCAAGAGTAATATGAAAAAAACCTAGCTAGAAGGGAGACACACACACACACACACACACACCCCACACACACACTCATTACCACCTCTGGACTAGTTGGATCATTGTTCCCTCCACTTGGCCACAGGAAAGGGAAGATCAAAGTAAGCACAAACCATTTCAAACTCCTTTTTGAATAGAAGGGGATAATAAAACTTATTATGATAACTATAAGTGTTGAACTTATAGTCAAGATGACTCATTTTCCAGAATTCAAATCCAACTTCAAACACTTTATAGCTGTGTGACCCTGGGCAAGTCACTTAACCCTGTTTGCCTCAGTTTCCTCATGTGGAAAATGAGGTTGAGAAGGAAATGGCAAACCATTCCAGTGTCTTTACTGAGAAAAATTCAAATTAGGTCTTGCAGAGTGACAAGTCAGACATTACTGAACAACAACAAAAATCATGGTATTTATAATTCATGACAAAGGAAGACTAACACCACCCCCCAAAAAAAAAACAGGGTCAGAATCAACAATGGTTTGCATCATTTGATGTTTAGACTCAAGATAAATAATAGGAAGTTTTTTTTTCTCTGACATACTTCCACATATCTTGTATATCATCTACTCATTCCATGACCTCCACTATTATTAATGTAGCCAATTGTTCTGAAAGGTACCACCTTTAGAACTGTAACATTTTTTTTAATTGGGGGGGTGCATTTTATTATTTTATGGAAAGGGTACCTGAGAAACTTTGAAAAGAAATGTACAGATATGGATATGTGTGTACATATAAATATATATACACACATCCATATATACATTAATGTATGTATAAAATCTTATTTGACTACTCAAAGTTGACCAATCATGTCATTTTGTTTGAGAATATAAAAATTCCATATGCAAATTTGGTTTGCTCATAAATTTATTATTTGATATACTTTTAAATGTGAAAGTCTCTCAAGGATGGGCAGGGAATTATACAAACCAATGTAAGTAATTTAGGTTTCTGTTTTGGGTTTTTTTTTTTTTTTCATTTGGAGTGAGTGAGAACTTAAAAAGAGCACCAAGAAAACCTCTCCTTTAACCTTCTAGTTATTCCTGTCTTTTTTTCCTAGGCTTTTGTATTTTAAGCCTCAGGTCCAAGTCAGGCATCCTTAAATGAGTCTGATTGTTATTGAATTAGAAAAATTTCAGGGAAGGGAAATAGAAATTGTTAAGGAGGGGGACAGATTGAATCACAGGGAAAGATTATGTTGACTTTGGATAAACAGTGACTAAGGGATGGGACTGTAGGCAGATTATAATAGTCTCTGCAAATATTCAAAGGATGTAAACATCAACGAGGGATAGGAATTGCTAAAGATATGACAGGAGTAATGGAATGAAATTGAGCAGAAGATCATTTAGGCTGAATATCAAAAAAAGTTTGCTAATGGTGAGAGCTATTAAACTGTGGAATAGTCTCTCCCAAGGGAAGTGGTAGAAGCCCCATTACTTGAATCATTAAACTAGAATGGACAAAGTACTAGAAAATAGATGGTTGGAAATGATTCTGTACAAGACCCCTAGGGATAGTATAGTGTATATCTATATAGCTATATATAAAATCCATAATGATATAATCATTTAATCCTCATTCTAATTTCTGTAATTTTGTGATTTCATTCTTTAATGAGTATTGGCTTCTTTTATCCTTATATTTCTTTCTCAGAGATGCTATTTTTCCCACATAAATCAAGTTATTAAAAAAGAGAACTTTAGGAGACACGAATTCTATTAATTTTATCAACTCATTGTGTGATCGTGAGCAAGTTGTTTTATCTCTTCAGACCTTAGTTTCCTCATTTTGGGGCTCAGGTCATGTCATCTCTAAGGCTCCTTCCAGTTTGAACAGTATCTGATTCTGGATAGAACTCCTGTGAAACTACTTTTTAAAGATCTAAAAAGTATTATTACTCTATTGGATTTACATGATCGATGCTTCCTGGTTTAGCATAGAGATTCATTCCATAAAATTGAGTATACTGGTGCTATTTAACTTTAGGAGATGTTAATAAATAAAACGTCAGTGGTAGAGTTCAATAACTAAAGTCAAACTTTCACAAAGTAACTTGCATTAACTCAGGCTGTCTGTTTCAGGGAATAGAAATTGAATGATGTGGTTCATCAAAATTCCACAAATAACAATTTTTATCTAAACAATATCATTTGAGGAATCCAAGAAGATTATTTTTTTAAAATTACTTAGAACCACAAACCTGGTTCTACTAGGAAAGATGATGACACACACACACACAAAAAAAAAAAAAAATTCTTTGGATCTGCTTCTATCTTTTAATCTTTTTATCCATCTTTAAAGGGCATTATAAATGACCTAGCCAAATCTCATTGTAGAGATAACTGAGATCCAAAGGGATGAAGTGATTCATCCAAGCTTTGACTCCAAATCTAGAGATCTTCCTCTTGTATCTTGTGTTCAATTTCAATCTGTCCTTCTTTTATTTGTGAATGGAGATAGATAGATAGATAAATAAGTAAAATATATTAACTAGAATAGATTAAATAGGATAGGTAAAATAGATGAGACAGACATATGGATAACCTTAGATAGGCAGGTAACCATTAAGCATTATTTTACTTGATAGAATTTTCACAAATGTAATTCTAAGTAAGAGAATTATCCATCTCTTTGGTGTTTAAATCCAGCTTCTTATGTTAAAAGAGACCTATCCATAAAAGCTATGTATTTTTATATAGCTATATATTTATATATAGCTATATATAGTATGCATTTATATATATATAGTCAGTGTATTACCATTTGAAAAGTGATTTAAATATTTAATTTCATTTAATTCTCACCACAGTCTTGTGAAATGGTTACTATTATTATCCCTCTGACAAATGAGGAAACTGAGACTAAGAAAGACTTATCCATAGCCATAAACTAGTTAAGTATCTGTGGCAGAATGCCAATTTAGGTCTTACTGCATCCAAGTCCAGATCCCTAAATACTACACCACTTAGCTGTTATTAATAGAGTTCTACTCACAGTAGGTACTTGATGAGTGCTTGCTGAAACTCTGGGTATTGACAATTGTTAGTAACAATAGGACACTTAGGAGAAAATTCCTAAAAACGTAACAGGTACAGAACCTGGAAAGGAAATAGGTAAATCCACAGCAGAAATTTTTAAAAGATAGAAAAATACCCAGATTACAACTGTTTTCCATGATACTTCAAAAGGCAAAGTACCTAAATTTTTGTTAAACCTATATGAAATTTTTATCTGTAGAATTATAATTAAGTTCATAATTTTACAAGTACCTATATATTGGAATTGGGTCATATTACTGGAACAACTAATACCAAAATGCTCTCATTCTCTTCTTTATTTCAAGGAGGTTTTTAGTGGGATGTTTACACAAAATATTGTAAAAACTGGAGGGGCACCCCGTATTTATCATAGTCCTGAATTTGGGAAATAAGTGTGGCTTAATCCATATTCTTCATGATACATTTATGCCTTGTGCATTAATTTAACTTTTAACTTGTCTGTGGTTTTTCTATATCTAGATTCAATTATATATCACTTTGTAGAATTCTAGATTAGAGGAAGGGGTAAAACCTGTTATTTTATCAGTATGGTACGGAAACTCTATTCACTCATGTGTGCTCTCTCTTTGGCAGAAATAATTTGTGTGTTACCCTCATTGATACCTCAAACCCAAATCTGATTTCTTTTTTTTTTTTTTCTATTATATTATTTTTTTTTTATTTAATAGCCTTTAATTTACAGGATATATACATGGGTAACTTTACAGCATTAACAATTGCCAAACCTCTTGTTCCAATTTTTCACCTCTTACCCCCCCCCACCCCCTCCCCTAGATGGCAGGATGACCAGTAGATGTTAAATATATTAAAATATAACTTAGATACACAATAAGTATACATGACCAAAACATTATTTTGCTGTACAAAAAGAATCAGACTCTGAATTATTGTACAATTAGCTTGTGAAGGAAATCAAAGATGCAGGTGTGCATAGATATAGGGACTGGGAATTCAATGTAATGGTTTTTAGTCATCTCCCAGAGTTCTTTTTCTGGGTATAGCTAGTTCAGTTCATTACTGCTCCATTAGAAATGATTTGGTTGATCTCGTTGCTGAGGATGGCCTGATCCATCAGAACTGGTCATCATCTAGTATTGTTGTTGAAGTATATAATGATCTCCTGGTCCTGCTCATTTCACTCAGCATCAGTTCGTGTAAGTCTCTCCAGGCCTTTCTGAAATCATCCTGTTGGTCATTTCTTACAGAACAGTAATATTCCATAATTTTCATATACCACAATTTATTCAGCCATTCTCCAACTGATGGACATCCATTCAGTTTCCAGTTTCTAGCCACTACAAAAAGGGCTGCCAAACATTCGTGCACATACAGGTCCCTTTCCCTTCTTTATAATCTCTTTGGGATATAATCCCAGTAGTAACACTGCTGGATCAAAGGGTATGCACAGTTTGATAACTTTTTGAGCATAGTTCCAAACTACTCTCCAAAATGGTTGGATTCGTTCACAACTCCACCAACAATGAATCAATGTCCCAGTTTTCCCACATCCCCTCCAACAATCATCATTATTTTTTCCTGTCATCTTAGCCAATCTGACAGGTGTGTAGTGGTATCTTAGAGTTGTCTTAATTTGCATTTCTCTGATTAATAATGACTTGGAGCATCTTTTCATATGACTAGAAATAGTTTCAATTTCTTCATCTGAGAATTGTCTGTTCATATCCTTTGACCATTTTTCAATTGGAGAATGGCTTGATTTTTTATAAATTAGAGTTAATTCTCTATATATTTTGGAAATGAGGCCTTTATCAGAACCTTTGACTGTAAAAATATTTCCAAATCTGATTTCTATGAACCTACCACTAATGTTACTCTGTATTATATACCTAAATATATTGTGCTTTTGTAGATGTGTGAATGTGTCCATTCTTTATAAAAGATCTCACTAAAGAGACAAAGATTGTATTTGGATCAGCATCGCATAACCACTATATAATTAAGGTCTGATTTGCCATTTTAATAAAGTGCTATAATCATCTGATTCTTACTGGTGTGTCCTGTTGAAAAGCAATGATATGAAGTTGCTGGCATAGAGTGTGTCTAACTTAAATCATTGCTATTCAATCTTGATTTTCAAGGGAATTCATCCTTGAAAATGTTTAAAGAATTAGGCATAAATACAAGGAAGAATGGAAAGCTTTTTCTTTCTTCTGAGTTTTAGAATAGGGATTTTTAACCTTTCTTGTAGCATGGACCTTATTGACTGTCTGGTAAAACTGATGGACCCCTTCTCAGAATAAGAATAAAAATAAGAAGGAAATGCTGAGGGTTTTTTTTTGGTAGAAGCTAGTGAGAATAAAAAAAGATACCTCTCCCAAACCTCACCACATTCCTAGTTAATAACTGTTGTTTTAGAGAAACTTTGAAAACCATGATTGATTAATCCATTTCTATCTTTCTGCTTTGACTTTACATCTGACTTCTGTTTCCTTCAACTCAATGAAAAAAAAAAAACCCTTTCTGTGAGGAACACCACAGAACTAGGCTTTCCAAATTCCCCCAGTCCCATTTAAACATCACTATATCGACCTTATCTTGCTTTAAAATTCCTATAGCTGCCATGTTTTCTCATTCTCTCTCAGAAATCAGCAACGTACATCCACATTGCTCAATAGAAATTCCTTTTCTTTACTCATGTCAGAAGGCCTCATTTTCAAAATTAAACAAACCATTCTTATTCATCAAAAGCTATTTAGCAGACACTCAATCAACTGTATTTTATTTTTATATTATTCATTATTGTGCTTCATTTGGTCCTTCACAGCCAGAGTAATACAAGAGTCAAAGAAACATTTAGAGTTTTCCTTGAAGGAAATCTGCTATTGCTGTTAGTTTGGCAAGGGTTACAGACTTTGTCCTTTAATTTCAATGGTATAGAGAAATATTGGAGGAGGAAATTCCCTCTGTCAATTCAGGCCAGCACTTTTTCTGCCACTTATTGTCTTAAGGAGATGCCTAAAACACAAGTTAAATGACTTGCATAGGGTCACACAGCTAGTATTTGTTAGAGACAGGACTTGAACCCCAGTTTTCCTCACTTCAAGGTCAGTTCTCTATCTGCTATGGCACACTGCTTCTAAATCCTTTATTATCTAGAATATTTAAATATTCTAATTAGCAGAATACCACCATGCACTCTTTAATAGTTTGAATAAATCATGATTTTATTTGGCTGGACAGTGAAATAGAATTTGATCACCCTATTTATTCTTAAATTGTGCGGTTCTAATCCAGGATTTTCCATAAATGCATCAGAAAAGATACAACCAACACACTGGAATTCAAGCAGTAGTTTATTTGTAGGACTTATTCAGTTGTTATTCTCCATGTTATGGTCTTCCTTTAGAAGCTGAGAGGTATCATTAGACCACTTGAGTTTCCAATCTCCTACCTTCCATTTTTGCTAAAAGGTTAGCTGATCATATTAAATTTTACATTTGGACCTGGGAAAAGAGGAGGGGAAGGAGAGGGTAACATCTTTCAGTTTAGCCTTCTCTTTATACAGATATAGAAATTAAGACCCAGAAAGATCACATAAGAGGCCAAGGAAAGATACGACTCTTTCATTCCAAATCTATTAACACTCTTTCCATGTTGCTATTATTTTTCTGATCATACATATCCTCAATACAGTCTCTCATGACACTTTTGGCACACAAAAAGTTGTTACTATATATATCAAGATAGAAAATCAATGTTTGTGGAAATAGAATAAAAACATTTTAGATGAAAATATTTTAGACTATTTGATGGTTCAGACATTTCATAATCTTACATTTTATCAGGAATTTCATTACAAACATCAATTATCATAGTACTGGAAATATGGAGGATGGTCTTGTTAATAGAATCCCGGCTCATAGTTTATTTATATACTTATTCATTGATATTATTCACTAACAATACTATATTAATCACAGAATTGGGCCATGGGAGAAAAGCCAGTAGTAAATTTAAATCCCATTCCTTCTTCCACAAAGGTGTTAAACTTTGAAAATCAGTTTATATATTTCTTTTTTTTCTGTTCATAATACCATCATTCTTTCATGAACTTAGGCTAGGAAAAGAAAAAGTTATTTTTGAACCCTCCTTTCATCCTCACCTTCTATTTCCAAATCACCAAATTCACTCAAAGATTCCTTCTTCTTTTACTTCATACTTTCCTGTCAATCTATCCCTGCCAATACCACTTAATTCAGGGTCATATCATCTTATACTTAGATTACTAAACCAGAAACCCATTTCCTTGAATCCACTATCTTTCTCAATTAATCCTGCCCATTATTAATCAAATAATACCCAAACTCAGACTGACATTTTAAGTATCAACACAATGGTACAGAAGAAAGAATGTTGGATTGATAGTCGATGTATTTGGATCCTAGATCTGTTCTTTATTAATTATGTGACCTTGAGCAAATCACAATTACTTTGGATTTTAGTTTCTTCAGCTGTTAAATGGGGACATTGGAATAAATGACCTTAAAAGTTTATAAGCCTTTTCTTATATAAGCCTTTTCTCCTATTATGGATTTACTAAATAATTTGATATATTCAAATTAGCCAATTTACCATCAAGTTAGCATACCTTATAGTTTTCTACTTTTAAGAATTTTTTCATCCTTTCCTTCTGCCCAGAATACCTCCTTTTCAATTTCAACTCTATCACCTTGGACAAATCCCCCAATCTCCAACTAGTTTGTCCCATGTAAAATTATTCTTAGCTATAGATCTTGTAAAATTATTCTTAGCTATAGATCTTATAAAATACATGGCTATTTAATTTCCCAATTTAAAATACACTTATGAAATTTAGATACTTAATACTGGTACATTTTCAAGAAAAATATTCCATTGTTCTCAGATCCTAACCTCACTATAAGCCATTTTCTGCAAAGTTCTTTCAGGGTGAAAATAGCTTCTTCATTATTTGTTTCTGAAGAACCAGTATTTTGTTTGATCAGCTGCCCCCTTGCAACAATGCCATGGCTCCCCAGTCCCCCAATATGAGTCAATTGAGGTAAGCAGCTGACTTCACCCTCAGTCCTTAAAGAGCAGGCTCTGTTTGTAAATGATTATCAGTTCAGCCTATTGAACTCTTCTTATCTAAAGAGCCATGGGCTCCACATGACTGGTGGGAAATAAAACTTTGTCAAATAGATGTCTAAATTAAATCAACCTGAGTAGAGTTTTGGTCAAGAAGCCACATTTGGGGGGAACTAAGCCAGGTTTTCACCTGTTTCTAAAAGCTCCCTTTTTGCTCTACTTAAGAAAATATAGGGTTCAAGATGAGGAAAAGGAGGAGGGGGTGAATTGAGTCCTATTTATTTTGTTTTTCTTTTAAGTCAAAATTAACAACTAAAAGTGTTCAGGTGGGACACATTAAGTTGTCTGGGTCAGTCTCCAATTCAATCCCATATCTGATCATTTCTTTGGACTTCAGTTTCTTTGTTTATAAAATGTAGTAAGAAATAGATCCAATAATTTACTTCCATTAAGCTAATATTTCCTAGTTGATACTTTATTTAAGGTACTGTTCTAGGCTCTGGGAATACATGGACAAAAATATTTCCTGTCTTCATGTAGTTTCCATTCTACAAGGGATAGGAGTAGGAGATGGGAGAGGGGCTAATAAAGCATATGTACTTGTGAGAATAGAAGGTAATTCAAGGAGAGTGCTTTAAGAGTGGTCATAAAGAAGTGGTCTCTTTGCTGAGAAGGGAGAGAAAGGAAGGGAAGTAAAGGAGGAAGGCAGGAAGGGCGAGGGAAGGGAGGGAGGGAAAGGGGAAGGAAGAGAGAGAGGAGGAAGGGAGAGGGAAGGGAGGAAGGGAGGGAGAGGGGAAGGGAGGGAAGTAAAGGATGAAGGGAGGGAGAGAGGGAAGGAACAAGGGAAGGAGAAGAGGAAGGAAGGGAAAGGAAGGGAAGTAAAGGAGGGAGGAAGGAAGGGGAAGGAGGTAAGGAAGGAAGAGAGGGAGGGAGAAAAAGAAGGCGGGAAGGAGAAATGCAGGGAGGGAGAGAAGAAGAGAGGGAAAGAGGGATGGGGGAAGGGAGGGAGGGAAAGGAAGAAAGAAAGAGGTATTCACTTGGTCAGGCATTATGCTAAACACAAGAAATTCAAACATAAAGTAAAACAGACCTTACTCTCAAAAATTCTCAAGGACACTCTAATACAAATAGGAAAATACAAATAGGTAAATGTTGACAGGGTGTTTAGGTTTGGAGATAATCTCAAGAATGGTGAGTCAAACCATAATGTAACCCATTGACATTGATTTCCAAAATCAAGTGTACAAATGGTATTCATTTGATTACTATACCCAGAGCAAGACATAGAAAGGAGGTGGAGTAGAAGGTCCATTTGGCACAACAGATGGCAAGATGGCTTAGGTGGATAGCTGAATGATATGTGAAGTATGGTTTGGAGTCTGCCTAGATAGAATGACCAATGTAAATTCCTGTTCACTCAGTCCTCAAGCCAGGTCACTCAACCCCAGGGCAATAGTTCTAAAATTGAATGGCTTAAACTTCCTAATATCTGGCATTAGGGTTCTGGAGATCAGGTGCAAAATAGACTAATCCCAGGAGGAAGAAGCAAGACAAAAGCAACAGGGCAGATGGCAAGATGGCACCGTTGAATGACTGTTTTTTTTTTTATGATCATATTTAAATTCCTTTCCAACATGTTTTTAAAATGGTTTTAAATATTCTCACCATGGAAATATGAGTCTCTGAAAAGTTGTATATGGACATCGAATGTGGAGCCAGTATTGCCAAAAAAAAAAAAAAAAAAAAAAAAAAGCTGGAAACTAAATACAAAGTGAACCTTGCTAGCAAAACACGCCAACAGGGAAATGCCTGAAATGTAAATTCATTTTGAATCAGTATTATTTCATTTTTTTTTACTTATATCTCCATTGTCTAGCACTGTGGTTGGCACACAGTAGATCCTTAGCTCTTGTTGAATGATTGATGTACAGATTCCAAATTTGAAGTTTTTGTTTAATAACAAGAAATAATCATTTATCATCAATTAACGTGTTATTCCACTAACTCCTGCTACCCATCTTTTTGTTCAAAGTCCTTCTTGTTCTCCCCATTTTCCTCTTTTCTCCCTCACTATTACTTGACCTCTTCTTCCCTTCTCTCCCATCATTTTTCCTACATTGTTTGACACAAAATGAAAATGGAAAAAAAAATTCAAAATTTTCTTTGTTCACGCATTAGTTTGTGGTCATGTATAAATGCACATATTTGTCTAGAGTGCATGGAGATTTTAATTTTGGAACTAAAGCTCCAGATAGAATGTGACTAGAAGTGATTAACAAATTAAGTATCCACTACAAGCTAAAAACTGTGCTAATCATTGTTAAAAAAAAAAAAAAAAAAAAAAAAAAGGAAACCTTTATTAGGGACCCACTGTGTGCCAGGAACTGATTTACAAAAGTAGTAATTTCATTTGTTCTTCACAACAACCCTGGGAGGGACGTGCTGTTGTTATGCCCATTTTCAATTGAGGAAATTTAGGCAAAGGTTAAGTGACTTGCCTAACGTCACACAACTAGTAAAGATCTGAAACCACATTTGAAGTCACTTCTTGCTCACTCTAGCTCCATTAATCTATCTTACAAAGTGAACCAAATGCCTGAAATGTAAACTCATCCTGCCCTCAAAGAATTTACAACCCATTTGAAAAGAAAAGTCTTGCATATCAAAACAACACTAAGGAAGTGATATCAAATTGTTTGTAATCAAGCACTAAATTATGGAATATGGAATCCACATAACTTCTGGATAACCATACATTCAGCAGGTAGTTATTATTAAATGTTCAACAACAAAGACAGGAGTTTTTCCTGTCCATTTTCCCCTTGCACCTCCCTTTGTTTCAAATAGGAAAGAAAGACTGGCAGCAATACACTGCCTTTGGCAAGAAGCAGACTTGGAAAACAGCAGGAGATCCAAGTATGCCCTACAAAGCTGACCTGGCAGGGAAAAAAAGAGTGCTTTTAAAACAAAATGGGAAGTCATAAGCAGCTAAGAGTATCAAAGACAGGATTATTTCAAGCAATCTATAGCACTTCATTGAATGTCCCTGTAAGCCAAGTACTATATTTGGCCATGCAGAAAGTTTTAGTAGAAAATATATTTCCTGCCTTCAGAGTGCTTATGCTTTAATATATGCTCCAATAGAAAATATAGGAAAATATAAATTTATACGTGAAAACTTAAGGAATGTTTTAACAAAACACAAAGGAAAATTTTATAATTGAATAACCCTGAATTGTATCTGGATACAAAATGAGTAAGATTCTAACTTCTAAAATTATTTTAAAGGAATTGTGGCTAATACTTCTGAAATGTCCTAGTTTTTTTTTTCTATGACTACTTACATGCCTAGTGCTCTGTGCAAATATAATTCCATAGGATGATGACTCTTCTTCAATCCCTTAAGAATCATAGGAACTTTGATCATCTCATTCAAGCTCTTATTTTGCAATTATAGAAACTGAAACCCAGAAAAATGAAGGGAGTTAACAAATGTCATGTAGTAATAGTGGAGTTAGTTAGGTGGTTCAATTGATAGAGCACTGGACCTGGAATCTAAAAACAAAACAAAACAAACAAACAAATAAAAAAAACTAGTTCAAATCTGGCCTGATCATAATCACTATATGCTTTAGTCCACTGGAATAAGAAATGATAAATCACTATAATATCTTTGCCAAGAAAGCCCCATGGGCAGTATTAGTGTTTGTGATCCATGAGGTCATTAAGAATTAGACATAACCAACATAGCTTAATAACTGAACAATGTAGCAGCAGCAGCAGAGTGGTGGTAGTAGTAATAATAGTAATGGTAGTAATAGGAGGAGGAGGAGGAGGAGGAGTGGTGGTGGTAATGGTAGTAGTAGTAACAGTAGTAATGGTGGTGATGGTAATATGGTAATAGGAGGAGGAGGAGGTAGGTGGGAGGAGGAGTAAATTGCTAGGCTGCAATTCAAACCCAAATCATCCAGTACCAACTCCAATATTCTTTCACTATACCCCAGTCTCTAATTCATATCATATTTCATTCTTTTAATTGAAAAATTTTAGAGATCCTTAGGACAAGTATAAACTTTATTGGTCAGTCTATTTAGAAAAATGCCCAAGTGAGTTCTGTTTGGTTATTAAGCTTCCCCAACTTTATTTCTCACTACTCTTCATCCCATTTTATCTCTGCACCATTTAGACCTCTCTCTTATGGATACTAATATTGCCCTGCCTCATTCTCACTCATTCCTTCCATCCTTAATGGTAGTCTTGATTTTGTAGTTTCATCCCTAGTGATTTCACTCAATACTCTACTAAAATCCTTCTCTGCAAAGCATAAAAGTGGCCCTTGAGTTCTTCAAGGTTATAACAAAAGTACAAGCTCTGGAAGGTCCCACCAAGATTAAAAAGACTTCAAATATTTGCATAAGGATGGGCCAAGTGGACCACTGAGGATCCCTTAAAGGAATACACACACAAGTCATGCTCCCATCCTTTCAGGATGTATCCAGGTGCTACAATGGACCAAGAACCTGTGTCATTCATCTCAGCCTTAAGAAACAGCTAGTCTGTTCCTTCCTGGAATTTAAGAAATTGAGAGGAGAATAGAGGGAAAGAGCTCCTATCTACATATGCCAACCCAAATTGCTGGGAAAGGATATTAGGCTCCTTAGAAATGAGCTGTTAAATAAAATGGAAGCCATTATGACCTGCTGCTTATCTTCCATTTGTCCCATAATTCTTAAGAATAAATACACAGTCTAGTGATTTTGAACTAGAAAACCAGTTTCATTTTCATTGTTGATTGTCTGGGACATTATTCAATGTTTTCTTCATGTAAAAAGCAAGTCTCCTGCACTGTGAGATCTGTAGCATAAACGACATTTCTAAAATATGGTTATAAAAGAGGAGAACAGGTAAAGCAGATGTCCCAAGGGAATGTGTATAGCCAGAAGAGTATATAAAACATTTCACCAAGAGAAACTCTGCTCCCAGCTGAGCCTAAGTTTTTAATATTCAAAGCACAGAATTCTCCCACCTGAGGCTATTTGCCTTAATCACATCTCTACTAAGTTTTCACTTTGGATATCTTACTGGATAGGTGTCCTGTAATAAGTGATTATAGCTCTCAATGAAAATTCAAATTGGTCTGCTACTTGGCTACTCATTGATGAGATGTCACTGAGGCCAAATATTTTGGGGAGGTTTTGCTATCCCTTTCCCACATACTCACCTCCCTCCAGTTCCCCTCCCCAAAATCAATCAGTGTAATATCACACTGAATCGGGACATATTTGCCAAAGCATTCAGCAGTAACTCAAGTGGGCTGGTCTTAGACCTTGGATCAATACGGTTTACTCTTCTTCAATACAGAGGTAGATCTTGTCAATGTGATACTCTTTACAAGTACTCTTAGGATACAAATGGGTGTACATATATCATGCCTCCAAGTTCTTTAAAACCACTGAACCTTCTATTCTAAAGATTTAGAGATTTGTTCATGTTTCAGGAAAAACCCCAGTTAAGACAGGTAAATCAGAAAAACAGGCAACTCAAAACTGGATGGAATGCAATATATTATTCTACAACCTGCATATTTTATAAAATTTTGGTCAGAATCTAGTTTACAAACTAGAGAGCTGGAAAGCATTGTGTTCCTCATCTAGCTGATTGCCCAAACTTTGAACTCCGGCTCTGATTCAGAAATACTTTTAAAGGCATGATTTATTTGTCCCTTATGGTTCTGAGGAATCCTATCTTGAAAGGTGAAGTGGGATTACTAATAGGGTTATAAAATATCCTATCTCCTATTGACACTTTGCCTTGAACTTCAGATTATGAGTTTAGTTGAGAATAGACCAAGCCATCTTTGACATGGATCTCAGACAATAACAATCTACCATCCATGGCAAAAAGAGACAGAAGACCATAATGTAAAAGGGAAACCCCCCCCAAAGCAGACACTACAGCAATATCATTTTTCTATCTTTAGTATGGGGGCTTGGACAGAATGAATCATTCTGTGTCTAATGATTTGGGATCATTTCCAGGATTCTAGACCCTTGGACTGAGTTTCAATGGTAGCTATTATCCAGTACTGCCTCTTTCCCTTTATTCCCCTTCCCACCTCCATCATAACCCCAAGCTCAAAATATAGGAGGCCACCTACAGACATCCAGGAAAATGACCAATTGCCCTCAGGAATGAGCCAAACCTAGACTTTTATACTGAAAAAAGGAAATGGCAAGCCACTCCAGTATCTTTGCCAAGAAAACACAAAATGGTGTCCCAAAGAGTCAAATGTGACAAAAACCAGAACAAGATTTTGATAGCTTTGATCTAGATATTCATGCTGAGATTTAAATTCAGTGTGCTTTTTATCTTTGTAACATGAGGACCTTACAAATGAAAACTTATTTTGGATTTTCAGTGACAGGATAACAACAGCCCTATTATAAAGGAAGATAGAAAGGAAGGCCTCCAAAAAGTATCTCCTACAACCCAGAGCCACTTAATCCATCATTGATATTTATTGTTTCCATCACCAACTGATGTAACTGCAAGATTTTTGTAAATAACTTTTGAAACAAAAAGCTGACCTTTTACTTTTGTTGCCTGAATACAGATCCTTTTTCAGTTTGAGAGCACTAAGATAAATTGAGGCTGAAGGAATATGAGTGAGTAGGTTAATACAAATTCACATTTGTGAAGTGCTTAAAAGTTTGCAAAATCTATCATCAACTCTGAAAGATAGAATATATATATATATAATGTGTATACATATATATATATATATATATATATATATACACAAACTATCTTCATATTACAGTCAGAGAAATCAAGAACTGAGCTGAAGTAGGTCATTTCTTTATCACCACAGAGCTAGTAAGCATCAAAGCTAAAATTGAAACCTACCTCTTCATCCTCACATCCAATTCTCCTTCCCCCATACCCAGTTGCTTCCTTTAAGAGCCACCATTCAAAATATGGTGCTACAGGATCCTTCAAAGGCAAGGGTTCCAAAGAGCTCTCCCACAATTTTGAAAGTTCTTCTCTGTGTCTGTTTCCACAGGCTTGGATGTTAGGCATGCTCAGGTAATTGCACTGTCATCGGGCACCAAGTGCATAAATGGAGAATACATCAATGACCAGGGACTCGTGGTCAATGACTGCCACGCTGAGATTGTGGCGAGGAGAGCATTTGTTTACTTCCTCTACTCACAGCTGGAGCTGCACCTCAGGTAAATTGAATGCTCTTGATACCTGAGAAATGCTTTATGGTCTTCCTTGGAACAAATCTGTCCTCTGGACATCTGAACTCACAGTTCCTTTATGACAGTGTTTATATGTCTTAGGTTGATGTGTGCCCTAATACCCAGAGAAAACCAGACGTAATTATTTCACAGAATAGGATCAGGTGGCTTTTTTTTTTTGTTCTGGCAGATTTTCCATCCCTAATGATTAGATGCAAATCATAAAGTTATACATTCTTATTAAGCCTACTGATGACTCTTTGAGCACCAGCTGTATTACCATGCGGGACTGGTGAAAGATTAAAAGACTAGTCATCCTGCTCATTTACTGGCATTTCTTTTCCCTAATAATGACTATCTCCTGACAATGAATTATTTCAGCAGGCAATTTTCAAGCCAGACACACACACACACACACATACACACACACACACACACACACACACACACACACACACACACACACACCCTGCATTCACGCTTCAGTGGTATTTGTCATTAAAATCTTCTCCAAAGGACAAAAGTCATGTTAAGAATACAGCCACCTAGGGATCCAAGCATGGGCAATTAGAGCTCCTTCTCCATAATACTAAAAACACCATCTTAGATAGTAGATGAAATGACTGGAAGTGAGTACCAGACACAGATACTCTTTTAAATTCAATGTTTTATCCCATCATTTCATATACAGTTAACTTACAGTTGAGATATTTCACTGGTTGATTAATCATTCCACCTACAAGGGAGACTAGGAAAATTTATTAAACAAATGGGATCAATTTGCTCTGGATCCAGCTGGACATTGGCAAACAAGCAAGGAATCAAGAGTCTCTTCTTATATATTCCACACCTCCTTCAGTTTAGCTTTAATGGAAATCATTATTTTCACCCCTCTGTTATTAATCTCAGAACTGCCTTATGTTAAAAACAAAAAAACAAAAACCTGCACTACTGTCTCTTGGGAGACAAGAGCTATTACTCTCTCTGAAAAATATAATTGCATCGATCCTGCTTCAAAGCATGTTCAGTTACACTGTTATGTTATTTGGATCAATGTTACCTTCTCCCTGGTAAACTTTCATTTGGACTCTGGAGGGATGCCAAGTCAACATAGATAGATATGCTGGGCTGGACTGAAATTGCAGCCATTTCCAATCAGACTTATGGTTCCATATGGCCTCAGGCTCTGGGAATTCTGAACGGGTCATGAAAGGGTCCCCATACACTGGTCAACTGATTTCTGTCACTGTCAAATACTGAGGAAGATTCATATCTAATAGGGAAGCTAATGTAACAGTAGAAAGGCTGAGGAATATTCCACTCCAATACACTGAAAGAGCTCCACAGAGCAGGCTGGACAGTTTCCTGGGATGGCAGATTACTAGGCTGTTCTTCCAAGGGCTGGAGACCTCCACAGCTGGGTAGATCTATTGGTAGAAAGTTCCCAAAAAGAAAATTAGCCCAATCCCTCATGGCATCCCACAGTACAATGAGGAAGAAAGTTAGGGCAAGCTGGAAAGAAGGGAAAATCACATCTGCATCCTGGATTTGTAAAGCAGATGTCTAAGAACTAAGCCTCTACATTTAGAAACGGGATGAACACCTGCATTTCCCTCTTGGCTTTGAGCAGTTGGATTTATAAAATATCCTTTAAGAGACAGAGGAGAAGGGAAGGGGGGAGGGAGAAAGGAGAGAAATGGAGAGCAGGAGGGAGAGAGAAAGAAAGAGGGAAGGAGGGGGAGAGAGACAGAAAGACTGACAGAGAGACAGGCAGACAGAAAGATACCCACAGAAAGAGAATAAGAATGTTTTAAGAAAAGTAAGAATAAGCACTTCTGATGTACCTCTCAAGTAGGTGCAGAATTATAATGAAATTTGGGGTCACAATAAATAAAAATATTAAAGATCACAAATTTAAAGCTGGAAGAGACCTTAGAGGCCATCAAGTTTAACAATGTTGGACAGATGAAGGAAAACTGATGAGAAAACTGAGGCTCAGAGAGGGGAAGTGATTTGCTCAGAGTTATATTGTGTTTATAGAAGGATTTTAACACACATGCTATATTTTCCCACATAGTTTATATGATTTAAAAAAGAACCATGTATTCTCTGATGGGGGGCAAGATGAGTTCTATAAATTTTAGGGAAATGAGATTAGTGATAATTTATTTTTCATATCAAAATAAAAAGACCAAATACACCCCAAATCAAGAATACTATGAATATCAACTATCTAATGATTGTGACATTGTTTGTTTGAAGTATAAGGTTATATAATCAATATCTGCATAAGAAATCATGATCCTCACTCACAAACGCAAAGAACACCTCATTTTACTTTTACCAGAATTTCAGAGGGAGCAGGACCTGCCTGAGATAAATCTGAGAAGCCGGGCTTCTTGGCAGGAGCCTCCCACTAAGTCCCTAAGTCCTGTCTCCATTTCTCCACCTGGTACTCAGCTCATGGAGCCTCTGTAGCAGCCTCTTCTCCATGGTTTATCCCATTTGCAAAAGTTTTTTCCCCAATTACTCTGAACCCCAAAACACATCTTTTCCTTGTCAGATTCACCTGGAATAATAGAGAACGTTCCCTCACAAATCATGGGATCATAGATTTCATGCTATTTCAATGGAGATCAATGGGCCCAACAAAGTTTATTTTACAAGTGACACAATTAAAACCAGAGAAATTAGGTGACTTGTTGAGAATAAACCAAATACTTAGCATCTGGGGTAATATTTGAACCCAGGTCTTCTTGATTTCAAATTCAGGAATCTGTTCATTTTGCCACACTGTCTTGATACTTACAACTGCTAAACACCAATTCATACAAAGAATGAATCCCCTGAAGCGATCACATGATTTGCAGGCTTGAATCAATTACCATGTATATAATCACAATCTTCAAACAGTGTGAATTTGAATACATGTGAGTCAAGGAGTTTCATTATTGGAACCAGTTGGGACCCTAGCTATAATATAAGAATCAGTTGAAGGTACTAATGCTGTTTAAGAAAAGAAATGACATAGGGGATATGATGAATATTTCTAAGTATCTGACTTATCAAAGAAAAGCACTTCACCTTGTTTAGCTTGACCCCAGAGAGCAAATGTGAAAACAATGGGTAAAAAGCTGCAGAAGGGAATCTTGAATCTAAAACCAAGCAAGTTCCTGAAGGAGTGAGGGGTTTCCACTTTCTGGAGGTTTTCAGAAGGAAGACATCTTGTTAAGTATGATAGGATATCATCATAGATAAATTAATATCGAATGGATTGGAGTTCATGGCTTTTCAAGTTCTTTTCAACATTGACATTCCATGAAATACATAAATCTCCAAACTAGTCCAAAGGGAAAGGTAGATGAGGGAGGTATATCAAATGCTAGGCATAGAGCCAGGAAAATCTGTTTAAATCTTGCCTCAAACACTAATTAGCCAAATTACCCTGGTCAAGTACCTTAACTTCCA
This sequence comes from Sarcophilus harrisii, assembly GCF_902635505.1. Lineage (NCBI taxonomy): Eukaryota > Metazoa > Chordata > Mammalia > Dasyuromorphia > Dasyuridae > Sarcophilus > Sarcophilus harrisii. Next base: position 212,659,392 of record NC_045430.1, on the reverse strand, counting down.
TCAAACTCAGTTTCCATACCTCATAGGACAATACTGGCACTTAATGGAATAGTGTTTATTAAGAGCTTTGTAAACTTTAAAATACTACATTTAAGTCTTAGCTAGTAAACATTAACTCCTAACTAAAGTTAAATATGAGTTGATGGTAGTTTAAGGTACTAATCCTCCTAAGTGAGTTTCTTAAAGAACAAAAAGCTTTTACAACTCAGAAACTTTTCTGATGAAATTCTATATTCCATCATAGTCACTGACAGACATATTTATTTCTCAGATTACCTTACATGTGCCCACCCTGTCTACTCATATGCTGACTATGAAGATAGGACCTATCACTGGATGCAGCAAGGAACTTTCTTTCTCCATGCTTTTTCACTTTTGCCCCTTCCCCCAGACAGGAAGTTGAATATTAACTGATCCTTATTTACCACTTTAGGTTTATCAAGTCCTTCTTATACATTCATGCTCTCATATGATTCTCACAACATCTTCTTGAAAGGGAGATGGTATAAGTATTGGGGGTAGGGGGAACAAGAAGATAGACCTATGATACAATTGTGAAAAACTCTTTCCACCAATTAAAGTCAGCATCCAATCCTCAGCAATACTGAGGGAACTCAATCTTTTTCCTTCTTCCCCCCCCCCCTCCTGTCTTTTCCTCCCTCTGCCTCTCCATTCTTCTTCACCCCTCTCTCCCTCTTTCCTTCTCCCTCTCTTTCCCTCTCCCTCTCTTTCCTTCTCTCCTTCCCTTCCTCCCTCCCTCTCTCCCTCCACTAAACCATGCTACTTCTCTCCATGGTATTATAATCATCCCTAATTGACAAATGAAAGGGAAGATTGTGGTCAGAAATATGAAACAACGTGTCCAAACATATGCTTATATGCATAGCATATAAGTAGCAGAGCTGAGACTACTAGGAAACCAGAGGTTATTCCTTTACAAAAGCAAATCTCTTGTGGTTAAGAGAAGGAAATCATCATAGGGTCAATTGTAGTATGCTCAAGATAACTTTGTTGCAACAGAAAGCAAAAAGGCCTTCTTCAAGGCAGACATCTATCGCTAAATTTCAATGTATACAATGAAGAGAAACAGTTTCCAGTTGCTTGGATTTGAGATTATGAATTCTCACGATCATTCTTTCACATCTTTAATCATTGGATTTAATCACTGTGCTTTTCTCTATTCAAAAACCTCCTCCTCCTTGGTTCTTCCCCAATATTTTATCCCACCAACTCCACCATATTTTACTGTCAATGGAATCAATCAGACAAATACTTAATGCATTTGAACAACCCATTAGCTTGGGTGAAAACTGAACAAAAAGGAGATAAACCCAAATACAATTTGGAAAATATTCAAAGAAAGTAATTGCTTGACTGTAAACGATTTTGCCCTCACACTATATTATATTCACGTGTCTTGTTTTTCTTGACATGCTGAGCTCTCTAATAATTGGCTTTTACTGATACCATAGGAGCTTAGAAGACTATGCCAAGTAAGTGGACAGGTACTTATATCAGCAAACCATATGGGGTTGGGCTGACAAGCCTTTTTAAATGTAGACAAGACTGTATCCTGAATCCCAGTTGCTCAAATGAAAATATTTCAAAATGTACAGAACAGGGAAATGTTCAATAGGAAAGAATTCTTAAACACTGAGGTATTTCCAAAATAAAAATGGTCTCCAAGCCATTTTCTACTGCTAATCATAGGAGTTTGTGATCAGACTTCATGCTTGCCTCATAGATATGAGGAGAGTCCAGGGCACAAAGAGAAAACTTTTATAACGTACAATCTCTCTTCAGAAAATCCTCACTAATATAAGAAAAAAAGTTTTTTAAAAACTGGATCCATATTTCTCGTGAAAAGTTCAACTACAATTTCTTCATATGTTCCCAGCCCCAACCATACCCAGAGAAAATCAAAAGATTAAAAGATGCACTGATTATTTTCTTCTATAAAATAAAGCTTTTAAGACCATAAATGCTATTGCACTTGAAAACCACATGGTACAGTGAAAAGAGCACTGAGTCTTGGAGTCAGAGGACTTGGGTTCAAACCCAGCCTTTTATATTTACTTCCTATGTGACATTGGATAAATCACCCAACTTCTTTATTCACAAAATGAAAAATTAGACTACATGATCCCTGAAGTGGGATTTATGAGTTATGATTTAAAGGATGATGTAGCTCTGAAATTTAAATATGTATATGTATACAATATGCCTTAATAATTTTCTGGGGAGAAACATTTTATTCCTTAACCAGTGATATACCTCAGATCCCATTTACACAGAATCCATTATCACAATGGCTTTTTGAGGGCAAGAACCATGTCTTATTGAAGCATTATATCCACTCCAGTGCCTACCAAGGCATCCTTTTACTTAATACACATTTAATACACATTGATTGGCTGAATAATGAATAGGTCTCCCTACCTTACTTCTGATTTTTCTTTGTCAAGAACTGTGATTCCATCATTATACAGGGAAGTATCAGTGTTATGAGAAACTCCCTCTAATAATGGAAATCAGCAATTCATCAATAACTTTTAGTTTTAGAGCAAGGTCCTTTATCTTTTAGTGTCATGGTTCCCCGTTGGCAGTCTGATGATGGGCCCCTTCTCAGAATAAGGGTTTTAAGTACATAAGAAAACATATTTAAGATTACAGAGGAAATCAATTACATTGAAATACAGTTTTCAAAAAAAGACATTTTTTAACAAGTTCATAGACCCCCTAGTTAGGAAACCTTATCTTAGAGTGTCAGCTGGAATAGCAAGAGGATATATGACTTGCCTGTGATCACACAACTAATATATGCTTGCCATATGTGCAGGATATGCATATATCCTGACCCCAAGTCTAGTGTCTCTCTATCTTCAATGCCACATCTCTAATGAAATAGTACATGTGGAAAAAAAAACAGCAAATGAAATATTCCATGAAAGTCTCAAACTGGACCCTTCTATCTTTTAAGTCTTCTTACACCTTACTTCCCAGTGTATGCTCTGCAGTACTCATTGATCCTCAAGTAAGCCATACCATCTCCTGACTTTGGGCATTTGCACTTTGGGGCATTTGCATTTTCCAGGCCCAATGCCTGGAATTCTTCCCCTTGTCATCTCTACCTCCTGGCTTCTTTCAAGACCCAACTCAAATCTCACTTCCTATAAAAAAGCTTTCTGATCCTCCTTAATGCTGGTGTCTTCCTTCTATCTGTTATCTCCAGTTAATCATGTGTGTATGTATACAAACATATATATAGAGAGAGATGTATAAATGTATAAATATACAGAGATAGATCAAAAGATAGATGGTAGATCGATAGATGATAGATAGGTGATTGATAGATGATAGATTGATAGTCAGATGATAGATCAGTAGATAATTAGATGATAGATCGATTGATAGATGACAGACAGATAGATATAGATAGATAGGAAGAGAGGTAGGTAGGTAAGTAGACAGACAGATACATCTTGTCTGTACATGGTTGTTTGCATGTTGTCTCTACCATTAGACTGTTTTTGCCTTTCTTTGTATCCCTAATACATAGTGCAGTGCCTGACACATAGTAGGAACTTAATAAATGCTTACTGACTAACTGACAGCTTCCCTCCTATAACTTAAATAGCTTTTGTGAGGTAGAGGCAGTTTTTTCAAGGATAAAAAATCAAATCCATCAAATATCCAAAAGGAAACTGTGTTTTCTTTGAGTCTATATATCCTTGGTCATGGTTGGATGCGGAAAGAAAGGGGAAATCTATATATTAAAGTCCTGAGAGTTACTATTTCTTCCCTGTAGCTCTGCCTGTCAGTTCAGGCTAAGTCTTTAGGATTCCTTTTCTCTTTTCATTATTTAAACTCAATCCCCACTGCCATTAGGCAGAGCCAGTTTTAAAAGCTGTTTATTCTAATCAGGAGCTGTGTAAATACACAGAAAAGTAGCATAGATCTTGGTCAGTGTCTATGGGGAAAACCAAACCATGGAAAGATAAACCCGCCAAGTTAAACTTTACCCCAGGGTGCAGAATGCATTGGCAGCTCTGATCAGCTTGTCTCACTCCAAGCAGCAGGGCTGCTAAATATTTCAGAGGATTTGTCACAAGAGAAAAATATGATTCAGAAGAAAAAAAATCAGGGGGGAGATGGAGTGAGGGGTGGAGAGGGTGGAAAGAAGAGGAAAAAACAGAACCATTTGCCTAGTAGGAATGTTTCTGACTTAGAGCACTCAAAATGACCTGGAACCTCTTTATGATCGTAGCAAACATCGAGAGGACACAGAACGATCCATCTTCATACAATTGAAAGAGGGAGGATATCGGCTGAAAGAGAACATCCTATTTCACCTGTATGTGAACACCTCTCCCTGCGGAGACGCACGCCTCAACTCTCCCTATGAAATCACAACTGACTGTAAGAAACTACTTTTAACACTTCTCCTGCCAAAGAGTGCAAGCACCCCAACCACACACATACCAAAAATCACCATCATTGTAGCCACTTGTCATCATTATCATCATCATCCTCTGTCTCTCTGTCTCACACACACATGTGTGTGTCTGTCTGGTATATACTTCTTTATTAGGACATATTCTACATTCCCAAAAGAGAATTATAGAAGTATTTCATAGACTTTTTGTCTTTTGTTTGCTCAGGAATCATCTTGTAATTGAGACCAAAAAAGGTTTTAGGTAAATATTTAATTAGGAAAAATGTTTATTTATCACTTTTATTTTTGACACCAGAATTATTTTCATGTGTGACACAATTACTAGTGCCATTGAATTCTCCTTGGAGAGCAGTGGAGAGACACAGAGGGTATAGTTCTAGACTTGAAGGAAATAAGAACTGAGTTTGAGTACTGCCTCAGACATTTGCTAACTGAATGATCCCAAGTCATTTAACCTCTCTCTGCATTGATTTCCTCATCTTTAAATGGGAACAATAATAATAGCATTTTCTTATGTCACAAGTGTCTTGTGAGGATCAAATGGATGCTATTTTAAGTGTCTGCAAAACTCACAGTGCTATGTAAATGCTACTATTATTATAACAAAGAAAAACAGGTCATCAAAACCAATTGATTCGCTATATAAGAGCTTACACAACATTTTGCATTTATTCTTCCACCACTCTACAGAGAAGGAGATATATTTCATCTTTTCTTCTGATCAAGTTTGGTTTTTACACTTCAGAGTCTTAACTTTCTTTTGATGTCATATTCACTGCATTTCTAGTCTTTATATATTTTTACTTTTCTCACATCAGAGTTCATCCATTCAAATAGTACATCTTAAGCTTTTGTGAATTAAGTCCATCAAGTTTTAAAAATGTATTGTATTAAATTTTTATTTTTACATTGCCTTTCCAAATTTATCTCCTCTATCCAGCAAGCAACCCCCTTTTAATTCAACAAATTTTTAAGAAGTGCTTACTCTATGTTCATATTCTTTATCTTTAATAATGCATAACTAATTCCATTACAAAAATATTCCACATTTAGCTATTCCCCAACAAGGGGCACCCACTTTGTTTCCATTTTTTGTTACTATAAAAATACTTATACCTCTGTAATTCTTCCCTTAATTTGTCAATTGTAATTGCAACCTTGTATATCCTAATCTCGAACAATATGGATGAAAGTACATGCTGAGTGAGGCAACTAGAGAAATGTTTATTTCCACTAAGGGACTGGAGGAGAAGCAAGTGCAATTTTTGCAAAAATGTCAGAGACTTTTAGGAGACTTGCTTTGGGATGGAGAGAAGGAATCCATTCTCAAGTCATCTCAGTGATATTTCCTCTACGAAAATAATGCTACAGGAACTTACCTGTGTGATCTCATTCAAGTCATTTAATCATTCTAGGCTTCAATTTCCCCCTGTATAAAATGAAGCAGTTGGACTAGATGACTTCTAAGACCCCTTATCGACCTAGATCAATGCTTTTACGTACAACCTATTTGGGGGTGAAGAAGGGTTATCTTCGAACTGGTCAGTATCTACTATCAAAAATGAAATGTGCCATACCAACCACATTCTGTTCTTCCCAGTCATCTTTGTTATCAATGGCACATGTTCCTAAGATGAATATGGAATTGAATATGAAATGAAGTTATATAGAAAGCTATGGTTTTGATATTATTTTTTGTATTGTTTCCCAATAGTTATCAAACCAACTAGAGCAAACTCTCAAAAGTTTGGGGAACAAATGAAAGAACAAAAAAGAATCAGAAGACAAAATGCTTCTTCTTAAGTGTAACATAAACTGTGATTACTAACTTCTAAGAAATATTGAAGCTATTTTAAGTTAACTTTCTTATTATTGAATATATCAATATATCTGCCTAACCAAGACACAGAGATTAGGATTTCCCTGCTCCACCCCACCCCCAAACCCCTGTGAAAATCTATAATAAATTGCATAAAAACATACACACACATATAAATATATATACACATATGTATAATATATAAATATATACATGTGTGTGTGTGTGTGTGTGTGTGTGTGTGTATAAAATGCTGTTTTCCTGGGCAGGGGTCTGTGTTTAGTTTCTAATCCTTACTCCTTCAAGGAACACATTTTATACTCTTGGTACACTAGATACTAATCCCACTAGCATGATAACTTTTTAAAATTCCTATGAATATTTTACTGAAATCACCAACTTTCAGATTGGATTCAAGGATGTTACATACCTATTAATGGTAGCTTATTAGAATTATATAGTTTATTCCTCCATTTTCTCAAGATGTTCATTCCCTTTGAAAATGGAAGCATCAGACTGGGCAAGTAGAAAGAGAAAATAAAATGTTTATCAATCAAGGGACCAATAAGCATTTATTAAATATCTACTGTATGCTATCCAAGGTAGCTAGGTAGCACAATGGACCTGGAGTCGGGAAGACTCCTCTTTCTAAATTAAAATCTGCTCTCTGACACTGACTATCTGTATGGCTCCAGGCAAGTCACTTAATCTTATTTGTCTCAGTTTCCTCATCTGTAAAATGAGCTAAAGAAGGAAATGGCAAACAGCTTTGATATCTTTCCTGAGAAAACCCCAAAAGGATCTTGAGACTTGGAGATGACTGAAGTGACTGAAAAACAACATATGCTAGGGAATGGTTATATAAAGACAAAAGTGAAACAATTCCTTCCCTCAAGGAGCTTACTAGCTAGATGAGGAAACGAGTATATTATAAATCGTACTAAGTGATTTATAAAAGATTTATTAAACCCCTATTACGTGCTAGATACCAACAATCCCTGACTTTAAGGTGATTACAGTCTAATAGGAAGACACTACACAAAAAGGAAGCTGAAAAGTCAAGGCAGTGCCAGAAGGTACCCAGTTGGGGGTCAGGGGCATTGATGGAGTCAAAAATCAAGCAGTCAGTTTTTTCTGAGTAACTGAGAGACTTGATCACACCCTAGATTGGGAAGAAGTATTATAAATTAAAAATAATAGCAATGATAAAAATTTGAAATTTATACAGTATATGTCAGGCACTGTGCTAAGTACTTCACAAAACTCATCCTCAGCCTGGGAAGTAGGTGCTGTTATTATCTCAATTTTTAAGTTAAGGAAAATGATATAAAGTCATTTTGGGGGCAAATGAAGAGATGGCTGTGGTTTAGAGCCTTATATAATAGGAGAATACAAGAAGAGATTTTTGTTCGAACCTCTAGTCAGAGAGGCAGAAGTGACAAGGTTACTGATGAGATATAAGTACCAAAATTGAAATCCTCTCTGTAATGATGAGTTTCTTGATGATAAGCTTGGAAAAGGGGGGTGGGCACAGGGAGGCGGGTGCACAGTGGTCATGATATTGAAGTCAAAACCAAGCATAATGACTGATGGCAAATGAAGGACACATTTACATGTAGATACATTTATGAGTAGATACAAGAGAGATAACACAATGATTTGGGGAAAGGCTCTAAAATCCAAGGTGGTTGCCTAAATCCAATATATTTATCAAGTGCCTGTTATGTGCATAGCATTATGAATGAAAGGAACTGAATGCCTGTCTATGGGTGAAGGGGAGAGGGTTGGGAGGTTGTAGAAAAGAGCCAACAGGCAATATGGAAAAGCTTAAAATAAGCTTCTTTTAAAAAGAAATGCAAAGTGTATGAAAGAATTTCTTGGCTTAGATGAGCAGAAAATGCAATGTAAAGCTTAATGAACTCTTGGAGAAAAAGTAGAAAAGTGAAGCACTTTTTGTAAATATACATGACCTACGTCTACATGATATAAAAAAGCCATTTTTAAAAACTGCAAAATGTGGTCACTTATCCAGCTACTTGAAAATGGCTTTCATTTTCATCCTTACTTTTTGCCACTATAAAAATACAATCTAAGACTTCTGACTCTGGAAGAGTAAAAGTCTTTCAAGTGTATTCAGTTTCTTGTTGTCATTTTGGTCTCTGACCCTTCTAGTAGGATTCACAAGAGCAAGGGCTAGAACTGAAGAAAACATATGGCTCACTAGCAAATACCCCGGTCTTGGCTCTGACAGTGGTGCTTGAATTCAGAAAGTATTCCATATCTCTTTGTATACTAGGCACCAAATGGTTGCTTCAGATGGATTGTGAATTCCTAGATTCATGAAATGTTTGAGCTGGAAGGGATCTTGCAAGCTCCTTATTTTACAAATGAGGAAACTTTGGCCTAGAAAGGGATTTCTAGTAAAGTAAAAGAATTTGTTCAAGATAACACAACTAAAACATAGTCAAACTCTACTATACTTTCCATTAAACATGGATGGTTTAATAAAATTTAAAATACATCTAGTCTCAGATGCATCCTGGGATTCATTGAATAGGTATAGTTGGCTCACCTTAATGGTTTTCTTAGAAATGACAGGTGCTACAGACAAGGTAACTAAGACATTCCCCTCGCACATATATCACAGAGTTATAGCATGAAATGTTACAATATTTATACTAGAAACCATTCTGAAGGTAAACAAGTACTTCAGTTAGCCAGTCAACAAGCACTTATTCAGTGCTTACTATGTGCCAAGCCTGTCTTAAGCAAAGAGGATAAAAATTGTGGCAAATATAAACTCCTTGCTCTCAAAGAGCTCAGATTTAAATTGTATTATATAATAGGCATATGTATAAGACAAATACAGAGTAAAAAGTAGAAAGTTATCACAGGGAAGAATCTAGGATGGGTGGAAGAGCATCAAGAACATAGTCATTTCTGCTATAGCATAAGCTCGGAACTTTCCCAGTCCTCACAAAGATTAATAGGCTCTTTCCCCAGACTGTAGCAATTATATCCCCTTAGAGTTTTAAGGATGATTTTGGAGTTTTCACTAGATAGCTACAAGATGGAACAAGATGATTTTCTAGCTCTCTATCTCTTATAAGGCCCCTACAAAGGTGCTTCCCTTCATCATCATCATTTGCTATCCCATAGCCAGCCTGACAATCATTTTCTAAAAGTCTATGACCCAAACTTCCATCAGTACTTAGAGTGTCCAAGAAAAGACCTACTCAAGCTTTGAGAGAATATGTGACAAAAGGATAATTCACAGCTTCCTGTTACTGTTATCCCTTTGAGGTTTAACTCATAAAATCCCCTTAGCATGTTGTAGCTTTGTTATGGGCCTCCCTGCAGATCCCCGAATCTGCCTTTTTTTTACAAAGTTCACTCAGTTCTGCACTCCCAAGGCAGAATAGTCATCAGTTACTACAATCCCAGGAAGGCTATAAGAATATACATCTGAAAAGTTCAAATCTTCCAACCACAGAAGGATGGGAGGACTGCTTGTCTCTTTGTCTCCCATCTCCAAAATAATTTCTTCTCACGGAGTAATGGCTCCCATATTTATCCTATTTTGTCTTGTTTATACGCAGTCATTTATGTGCAGTTTCCTTTAAAAGATGTGAACATCTTAACAACAGGAATTCTCTTTTGCCTTTCTTGAATCCTCAGAGCTTAGCAGAGTTCCCTGCATAAGCATGACTTATAATGTTGGTTATAATAGATACAATAACAATATATAATAAATATATGTTGTAATTATATTATAATTTTTATACATATAATAATTATAATATCTCAATTGTAACAATCATAGATCCTACCTAGATTCTCAAAATCTCACTAACTCTATACTAGTAAGTACATAGATCAGTGAACAGAGCCCTGACTCTGAAACAAGGAAAATATAAGTTCAAACTCACTTACTAGGCACTCACTGGCAGTGTGACTCAAGGCAAACCATTTATCCTCTGTTTACATAATTTTCCTTAACTTAAAATTGAGATAATAACAGCACCAACTTCCCAGGCTGAGGTTTGTAAAGTACTTAGCATAATACCTAGAATATACTAGATGCATTTCTAATATTTATCATTACTATTACTTTGTAATACCTCCTCTCAATCTAGGGTGTGATCAAGTCTCTGTTACTCAGAAAAAAAAAAAAAAAAAAAAAAAAACTCCCTGTCAACTTGACTTCAGTTCATCCAAAGACTTTCAAGGAATTTTTTCATTTAAAGTCTTAGATTGATTCAGATCTCTTTTGACCTGGTTAAGGTATCAAGACATAGCATCTTATACCACTTTAAGTGAAGTGAAATAATTGATTCAGTTGATTCATTGGCCTTCTAACACTGAAATCTGATTGATTTCTGAGAAGGCAGTGCTTGGGAGTATGTGTAATTTGGACCTAATTTCTCTTTTTCTCCATTAATGAAGAATTAATTCATGTTTCTTCTCCTTCAAAAGTCAAAAGAAAAGGCATATGACATCTCTTGAGGAAGGCACTGTTATTTAGGAGGACTCTACAATATTTTTATTTTTGAGACTCCCTGAAAGAAAGGCTTATCCTCTCACCAATTCAGATCTTTATATTTTAAATCAAAAAGAAGGGACTTGCTGAACTATTATCCACCTACACTATTGTTTAGGTAGATCTTTTTTTCATTTTTCTTTAACAATATGTGAAGGTTTTCCTGGAGGCAGCCTTATTGAAATAAATAATTACTCCAAAATCGTAGCCAGCTGGTAAAAATGCAAATGTTTATTTCTCCTTCCAAAATAGCCTGGTTAGTTGAGGCCTATCTCTCTGCCTGGCTCCAAGAGATCTTGCAGCTTTGTCCTTGGCTTCTGCCTCTGCTTTCTTCAGCCTCCAGCCAGCACCAAGTTGGAAGATGCAATGAATCTCTCTGTACCTCGAGTCAGTTCCACCAGAAGAAGTAACTTCGAGCTTCAAGAGCTCCCTCTATTTATGTGATCTCCCAAAGGTTAACTCCGCCTTCTGGAGGGAGAGGGATTCTGGGTTATCTCCCAGAGTGCTCTCTGGTCCTAAGGGAGGTGTGAATTCAGATCTCATACTAGCCCTGAACTCTCCCAAAGGTGTGAACTCCATTGAGTACTTAGATACTTATGAGCTCTCTAAAGGTGTGAACACAAGCATTGTTCAATCAGTTCCACTTAGTACCTAGTTCAAGTTCTGGCCCCAAATAACTCTAAGATTAAATTAACTCCAATGTCTTAACACTTTGTAAAGATTCCAACAACAATATATAAGGATGGGCCTAAGGAATGAAATATGGATAACCAAGGATCAAACCAAACTTATGTCCTGTAAGGCTGCTGCCATTGGTTAATAACTGAGAGGTTCATTTCAATAGTCTCGGGAGTTTTAAAAATGCACAAGAGGATTTGTTCATTACTTAAGCAGACCTGATTCAGGAAGTCAAATCTGTCTTTGGTTGTAGGTCTGAGAGTCTCAAAGATCCTCATAGTACTAGAGTTGTTTCCCCATTCTCAGCAGACAACAACATCCCATTTTTCATATGTTGTGCATATGTTTTCATATGCTATGGCACAGAACCATATACTGTGAGGAGTTTACAGCATCTCCCTATTCTCAGGAAGTTTTCTAACCATATCATTGGGCACCCCTCAAACCGAACTGGACCTTTGCCCAAAAAATACTGGGAAGCTTAGAGGGTAATAGGCAGCTAAATAGAAGTTAAAATCCTTCCTTTTGGCAGATTCAGCTCAAGTACCAATTTCTTCATAAAATCCTGCAACCCTCTCTCAACTAGTAGTACCCCCCATACTACCTCCTATATTCTGTATTTTTGATGCATATTCATGTTTTTCCCCTTTAGAATACATGCTACTTAAGGATAGATAAATTTTTTGATTTTTAATCTTAATATGCCCCATGCCGAGCATAGTCCCTGACCCATAGTAAGCTCTTGGTACATGACATTGACTGAAAAATCCTTAAATGGTACTTCAGGTACCCATTCTTGGTAAAATGGAAGATCAATAGGATGATAGTTCTATATAAGCAATTCTTAACTTTAGTTTGTTTTTTTGTTTTTTTTGTTTGTTTGTTTTGTTTTTTTGTTTTTTATTTAATAGCCTTTTATTTACAGGATATATGCATGGGTAACTTTACAGCATTAACAATTGCCAAACTTCTTGTTCCAATTTTTCACCTCTTACCCCCCCACCCCCTCCCCTAGATGGCAGGATGACCAGTAGATGTTAAATATATTAAAATATAAATTAGATACACAATAAGTATACATGACCAAACCGTTATTTTGCTGTACAAAAAGAATAAGACTCTGAAATATTGTACAATTAGCTTGTGAGGGAAATCAAAAATGCAGGTGTGCATAAATATAGGGATTGGGAATTCAATGTAGGGTTTTTAGTCATCTCCCAGAGTTCTTTTTCTGGGCGTAGCTGGTTCAGTTCATTACTGCTCCATTGGAAATGATTTGGTTGATCTCGTTGCTGAGGATGGCCTGGTCCATCAGAACTGGTCATCATATAGTATTGTTGTTGAAGTATATAATGATCTCCTGGTCCTGCTCATTTCACTCAGCATCAGTTCGTGTAAGTCTCTCCAGGCCTTTCTGAAATAATCCCTGTTGGTCATTTCTTACAGAACAGTAATATTCCATAATTTTCATATACCACAATTTATTCAGCCATTCTCCAACTGATGGACATCCATTCAGTTTCCAGTTTTTAGCCACTACAAAAAGGGCTGCCACAAACATTCGTGCACATACAGGTCCCTTTCCCTTCTTTATAATCTCTTTGGGATATAATCCCAGTAGTAACACTGCTGTATCAAAGGGTATGCACAGTTTGATAACTTTTTGAGCATATTAACTTTAGTTTGGTAGCTTTCCCACCTTCCCTCAAGGTGTCTACACATACTCATCTCCATCTATGAAGTGTGTGTGTGGGAGAAATTATATCTTTATTCTTTAGATTAATATATAATTTATATATTATATATTTATTAACCTCTAACTGAAATTTAGAACTTCCTTTAATTTTTTAAAAATATTATTCTGAGAAATATTATTCAGCAAACTAGAGAAAAGGATCTGCGACACATACACAAATGTTATAGACTTCCAGTTGTGACCTCAGAGGTCAGTAAGTACAGTCCTCTTCAATCCTACAGATCAGGAAAAAATTCAGAAAGGCTAAGGGACTTGCCTCCAGTCACACAGACAACAGTGCTCAGAGGGCTAATTTGAGCTCAGGTCCTCAGTTGCTCCAAGGGCAAGCTCTTGTCTATTCCCACCCCATCCCATATTGTCATCCTTTCCAAAAAAGGTCGTTTTTATGGCTTCACAATCAAAAATGAAAAGACTATACAAAATACATATGCCCTTAGTCAATTATATTAATTTCTTCATAGAAGGGAGGATTGATACCAATTAACTTATGATCAGATTTTAAAATATCGTGTATTTCAAGGATCCATGAGAATGGAATGGCTTGCCAGCTCCAACCCCCCATCTCCTCCACCACCCCTGGGGCTGCTTCTCTTTCTTCTGCCAATGTGCTATTCTGCCTTGATAGCTTTGGCTTCATTTTTTCCGAGCTCCCTCTTTTGGTCCGTAACACACCATTGCATCTCCTCCACATGGGGCCTGCTGCCTCCTTGCCTCTCTATTAACCTACAGCTGTGCCAGAGCTTTCATACAAACACACACATACTCACACACACGCTTATGTTCCATAGTGTACCCATCCCAACTGGATCTGCAGACATACTGCAAGACTGAATTCAGAGGGTAATTTAAAAGTTCATACAGAAATGGAGATAGAGTTTCCCTTCTTTCAATGGAAATTGACAAGAAAGACAAAGAAATAAAGATGGAGGATAATGAGAGAATGAGATGTCTTTAATATCTCAAAAATAAGAGGATGAGATGTCTTTAATACCTCAAAATACCCATGATTTCATCCATATGACTGCCCCCCTTCACTGAAGCACATAACCATCTTAGGAAACCTTACCATGAATTCTTATGTGTGTATATTACAAATGTATTATAGACATATGTATGTTATAGAGCTATATCAGTAGATATAGGTAGAAATATCTCTACATATATGTTTAGCTATATCTAGAGACATATCGATATTTACATTAATTTACATAGAAATGGTGAAAGTAAGAAGACAAGGGGGAGAGAAAGAGCCAGAGACAGAGAGATAATCAGCTGTTAGCCAATCCATTGTGTATTTAGCCAAGCTGGTGCTTAAGAGATATCCAGCCTGTCACTTGGACATGACCTCAAACTTTTTTCAGCTTGGCAGGATGTGCTACAACTGGGTCATCTCCATGCCACACTAAAATATAAATAATATTTTAAAAGAGACTCCATAACAATGTTTCTACAAACACTGTATAATCATAATGCCTAAAAGATAAAGTAATCTGACCTGATGTTTGGAAGAGCAAGCTGCTGTTCTGTAAAAGCCCCAATATCATTGTTAGGGTTTGCATCTGGTCCACAATCAGAGCAAGAAATCTGAGCTCTATAGAGCAAGCTGGTTAGAGATATCAGAATATTAGACTTTTTCACACCCCTGCTCAACAACTTTCAACCTGTGACCTAATATTGCATTCGGAAGTGGCTTCCCTTGAATGGCTCCAGTCCCACAACCCTCAGGTTTTCCTCAGTTCTTTTGAAAGATATTTACCCAAAGGAGCCTGTAGTCTTTGTCCCTAGAGGCCTTTAAAAATGAGCTTGATTACAATCCAAGATATTTTAGGTTCAGTTCCAAGTGGGAATGAGAACTGCATATTATCCCCAGAGCCAGGTCTACTATTGGAGCTGTCCCAAAATTGCTTTCAGAATGTCTACAGAGGAGGAGTATATATTCTAATACCTTTATTCAGCTATAAAAAGCAATCATTTATGCATTTATTCAATAATCCACAGAACATTAAATATTACATCAGGATAGTGACTTATTCGGGGGTTCTCCATTTGAACTTCTTTGTAAAAGATGAGAATAAGACACCAACATTAGTATATCAATACTTTTTATTTAATTATTAAAAGCTCTAATTTTGATTAAAAAGAAAAGTGGATGGAGTGCTGGGTCTGGGGTCAGGAAGACTCATCTTCCTGAATTCAAATTCTGCCATCAGACACTAGCTGTGTGATCCTGGGCAAGTCACTTAACCCCATTTACCCCAGTTTCCTCAACTGTTGAATGGGACTCATAACAGCTACCATCCAAAGTGAGGATAAAATAAGATTTTTGTAAAGCATCTAACACAGAGCCTGGAACACAGTAGGTGCTTAATAAATGCTTGTTTCTTTCCTTCCTTTTCTACATTTACCTTCTCCTACATATGTATTTATTTTCTTTATTGCTATCTCAATATGTATGGTGCAATAGAAAGAATGTTGGCTCCAGAATAAAAAGATCTGTTCTAATCCTGATTCTGCCACTTACCACCTGTGTGACCTTTGGCAAACCATTTCACCTCACTCAGGTTCAGTTCCCTTATCGTTAAAGAGGCAATTGATGATAGAACACTGGCCTGGAAGTCAGACTTAACCCCAATTGCTTCAGCAAGGAGAGAATGAGAGACAGAGAGACAGGCACAGACAGAGAGACAGAATTGAAACAGAAGGCTACTTGTGGCTCTGTTTTAAATCTCTGATCTTAAATGCTCATCTCCTTTCAAAATCATTGAAGCAACCACTTGTATAATTGAGATAGAGCTGTGCAGTTTTATTTATTATTATTTTTTGCTTTCTTTCAATTCTTAACCCCCAAAAAGTAAGCAATGCAGGGGACTTTACTGAAATCTGGAGTCACCTTTCCCTTTCTACAGTCTTCTTTCCCTTCCCTCCTTCAAAGATAGAAATCATAGACTTACATATTTTACCCAAAATTATCATTTCTTAGGACAATCTAAATTTGGGGTGTTTGTGTGCACAAAACAGGTAGCATGACACTGATATTTTGTACCTTCTCGTTTTGGGCACACTATAAATTCACTCCTGAACATTTAAAATTAGTCCCCTCCAATTTCTGCTTGGATTGACATTTTGTTCAGATTCAAGAGGCATCTTCAACTTTCTCATGCCGTTTGCAATTAGCTGAGATGCACCAGGCACCACAAGATCAGAAACACTTAGGTTCACAGTGGTATTGATCAAACTGAACAGGGGAGAAGTCAAAGACTGCAGCCTGTGACTTACACAGTCCCCAAATAAACACTCCCTGGAAATATTTCAACCACCTGGCCCTTCAGGCAAAAAAAAAAATCATACCAACAAAAATCTGGGTTAACTACTGAAAACGAGTTGTTGATTCAAATCAGATCCAGTGCTTTCATGCACATTAAGAGGGTCTAAGGTCTTTTTTATGGGAAATTTATTTTTTCACAGGCTATGGATACAAATTGGCAATGTATCTTCTGAAATTCAGCAACCATGAGTGTAATCAAGAAAAGTAGAAAGGGATTTTATGGATTTGAATGTTTCTTTTTCCTGGTAATTATTAAGTTTTGAGTTTAAAGAAATGAGAAGGGAAAAGAAATGTAAGGAGGGAAGAAAATCAGAAATTAGAATACGATAGACAGATTTATCTTCACTAAGTACCTATCTCAAGGGTAAAATCATGTTCATGTTATGTATACACTATGTGGAGGAATCAGTACAATGGAAAGGATCAGTACTACTAAATAATAAAGATGATATATTTATATAACAACTTTGTTTCTATTGATAGATCATCTCATTTGATCCTCAGACCAATCATTTAAGTACTATTATTATAATACCCATTTTATAGGTGAGGAAATAAAGATTAAAAATCTCAGAATTAGAAAGATGTCAGTATAAATCCTGGCTCCAAAACTTACTACCTGGTCACCTTAGACAATTCACTTCTTATCTCTGAGGAGACCTAAATTTCTTTATCATTATGGCCACCTACCAGGAAAACATCTGGGGTTTTCCTAGGGATGGACTCCCCACTATGTAATACAAATCATGCCTCATATGGAGGATGCCTGAATCTTTTTCCTAGGCTCTTACTCACTCCTACTTGCTCTCACATTAGTAGCTTTACATGTCCAAAGAAAGATCACTATGACATAGTCACATTCACATTTTCTCTCTCCTCATCTCTACCTCTGGCTTCCCTGGATTTCTTCAAGTCTCAGCCAAAACCTCACTTTCTATAAGAAGCCTTTTCTGATCAATTCCCCCATAATGCTGAGTGTTTTCCCTTCTGAATATATATCCAATTTCTCCAAATGTATTTGTTTGAACATAGCTGCTTAGATGCTCCCCAAGATGCTACAGTGGATAAAGTGTAGATCTTGGAATCAGAAAGACTCATCATTTATAGACATTTACGAGCTATGTGTGACCCTGGCAAAGCCACTTGAATTTATTTGCCTCCGTTTCCTTATCTGTAAAATGAGCTGGAGAAGGAAATAATAAACCACTCTGGTATCTTTGCCAAGAAAACCCCAAAAGGAATCATAGAGTTGAAGAAGACTGAAAAACACTAAAATTTTCAAACTTCTTAAGAACAGAGACTGTTTTGTCTTTCTTTGTATCCCAAGTACTTAAGACAGCACCTGGAATATAATTGGTACATAATAAATGCTTGTTGACTTGACCCAAATGCTACCAGAGTATCAAGAGTGACCTTGTTGAAGGGTAAACTACTCCCTTACCATTCATTCTCTTGAGTCACCACCAATATGTTTTGGGCAATTAAGTGGCTCAGTGAATAGCATGCCTGGCCTGGAGTCAAGAAAATGCATCATCTTCCTAGTTCAAATGTGACCTCAGACATTTACTAGCCAAGTAATTCTGGGCAAGTCACTTATCCCTGTTTGACTCAATTTCCTCATCTGTAAAACAGGAAATGGTAAACCATTCCAGTATCTTTGCCAAGAAACCCCCAAGTGGGTCATAAAGAGTGATGCATGACTAAAATGATTGAATAACAACAATCTGTTTCTATTTACATACCCAGCCATTCATAATAATATACTTTACTTCTTAGAAATAACTGCATACTTTAAAATTACTGCAAAAGAAATATGCTTATATATTAAATCAAATGCATGAATAATTTTTAAAATTACGCCTCGATCTAAAAATAAATCTAGTTCAAACTCCAATCAAGGTACTCAATATCTCTGGGGGGAAAAGGACACACATTTATAGAAACCTGGCAATGAAAGTACATGAGGGAAGAAACCCCATTTGCCATGGGCAACTCATAAGATTGGACTCCAGTCATTGGTCCATTCAGGAACATCTGTACCATGCAAAGCTACTGACCCTCATCACTTTCCATCCAGACAAATCCTCTCCTCTTCTATATTGGAGTATTAACATTTACAAACTCTTTAAAAGATGTTTAAAAGGCATTATTCTTAATTTGAATAACAGTTGCAAAGTGCATCGTCAAAGCTCATCAGAATGGTCATCTCTGTCAGTTAGCAAAGATTAATTAAGCACATACTATATGTCAGGCACTGTGTTAATCCCTGAGAATATAAAAAAGAGGCAAAAGACAGTTCCTACATTTAAGGAGCTCACAATCTAGACAATCATTCACTCATCCAACTTGTTCATTGTCCAATCATAACAGACTTTCAAATGACTCTCTGAGCAATGGAAACAAACCAAACCAATCAGCTGCTGCTATAAAAAAAAAAAAAAAAAAAGCAGCTACAAAACCAAAGACAGAGAGAGAGAAAAACAGGAAAAGAGAAAGAAAGAAAGAAAAGAGAGAGAAAGAAAGAAAAACAAAGAGAGAGGGAAGGAAGAAGGGAGGGGAAAAGGGAAGGAGGGAGGGAGGGAAAGAGGGAAGGGAGGAAGGAAGAGGAAGGGGAAGAGGAGGGGGAACAGGGAAGGAGAAGGGGGAAAAGGAGGGGGAAGGAGGAGGGGGGAGAGAAAGAAGGAAAGAGAATGTAGTTCTAAGAGGCTTTACCTCTCAAAAGCTTTAGGAGATGACAAAGAGCAACATCTGAAGCCAAAGTTCTGTTCCAATGAAGTTTGCCCAGAGTTGCATTTAGACTTTCTGCTGATTCTTCACTCCATACTTGCCAGTTTCTTCTTTCTTCAGTCTTAGCCTCTGATGCCCCCTTCCAGTAGATTAAACCAACATTTCTTTCCCATTTTATAGATGATTAAACTGAGGTTGAGAGAAGTTAAGTTACTTGCTCAGAATCACACAACTAGTCTAAAATCAGTCTTTTTGCCTCCAAGTTAAGCTGGCTACTCACTGCACCACCACTATTTGCTATATACTAGCTAGATCATCCATGGACCAAATTACCCCTTTCTCCATTCTGATTCTGGGGTTCCCTTACCTTTCACCCTATATTCAATCCAACTGATAGTGATGTTTTGGTCCTCCTTTGAACTTTAGAATTCTTTGAACTCTCTCTTTGTGCCCTTTCTCTGGAAATAAACATTTTTTTAATGTCTCTGGAAATTGAATATTATTTCTAGCTATTTGCTCTCTTTAGCTGCTGTCCATCTTTCACCTACTGCCTTTTGCTCCTTAGTGAATAGCAGCAGACATATCGTCAGGAAGTTCCGAGGACACCTACGAACGAAGATAGAATCAGGGGAAGGGACCATCCCCGTCCGGTGTCACAACGCTGTTCAAACATGGGATGGTGTGTTGCTAGGCGAACAGCTTGTCACGATGTCATGCACAGACAAGATTGCCAGGTAAGGGCCAAGTTTCTATTTTGATGGGACTATGAAAGGGACAGAAAGGATCTAGTAGATAGATATTCCAAGTAGAGGAATCTTGCTTAGCAGAAAGAAAGAAAGCCTTCAGAAAAAAATGCTAGAAAAAGATAGGAGAGCCTCATCTTTATGAAGCTGCAGCATTGTCTGTCTCAGAACAAATTCACTACTCATATACTAACCATGTATTTGGCATTCCTGTAATTTCCTAGACTGTATGTCAGCTATAACATCAAATCTGTAAAACACAGTTCTAAATCCCCATGGGAAAGTACCATTGACTATAAGGAAAATGATATAATTTATCTCCTTATGCATTTTGACCCAGTTCTATCAAGATTTAATAAGACAACCAAAAGAAAATAAATTGATGCACTGATTTCTATATCAAAGTGGGAGAGAAGGGGTAAAACTCTAGGAAGAGATGTACAGTTATCAAAAAGCTTTTCTTTGCAGAGAAAAAAAAAAAGAAAAAAAAGATATTATCCCTGATAATATTTTCATGTATTCGTACAGGGATGAGAAGGGGAGGGGGAAATCAAAACAATTTTGAATTCAACTGAAATTCTTTTACTGCTCGAAGGTACCACAGGGTTTCTAAATCAAAGTCTCTGGTTCCCTAGAAAAATGAAACAAATTAGTGCCTTAGAATTGAGATTTTGCAGTCTCTGTGGTTTTAAACATCAATAGACAGTAAATTAAATAGAGGGTACAGAACCAGCTTTATATTTGCTGTTGATAGGCTTGTCAATAGTAATATTGTCTCAATGAACACAGGTTCTCTTGTTTTAAGAAAATCTACTCAATAAAATTCTGCTCATCAATAATTGCTTTTCAGAAGTTTCCAGACTTCAAAAAAGAAAAAGAAGATTCATTTCTCTAGAGGAAATAAATATTTCTAGATTTTTTTAAATGTACCTCTCACCTTAAGAATTTAGGAAATTCAAAAGAACTTAAGTTGGAATGTTATTTCTCATGTCATAATTCAGTCAATCAACTTCCATGAAAAAATTAAATTTTAAAATTCTTAAGGAAACCTGAAATGTATACATTGAATCAGATCAAAAAGCATTTAT
The DNA here is from genome assembly GCF_902635505.1 of Sarcophilus harrisii. NCBI lineage: Eukaryota > Metazoa > Chordata > Mammalia > Dasyuromorphia > Dasyuridae > Sarcophilus > Sarcophilus harrisii. The sequence goes on along the minus strand of NC_045430.1, from coordinate 212,638,260 downwards.
TAAGTGTCTACCATAAGCCAGGTACTAAGCTAAAGAGATAGGGATACACAAAAAAAAAAAATTAGTCCCTGTCATCAAGAAGCATAAGTATACCTGTCTCCATAGTATAAATAAATCCATTCCTACTATAATGGCCCTGAACAAGGTTGGAAAGAAGAGGAAAAGATATGCTTTTGAAATTTTAATTTATCAACTAGAAATTTAACCTTATCTACTATCCCTATCCATCCTCCACTGGATCCCAGTCTCATCATTTCTATTTCATTATACGCTTCTGTTCTCTATTTTTCTTTCTTGTTTTCTTTATTTCTTTCCTTTCTCCCTCTTCTTCAATTCACTCTTTATCCATAAGGTCTTTTATTTCCTTGCTAATCCATAGTCCTAAAATATTTTTGTTTTATTTTTACAAAGAAATTTTTGGTTGGTACCATTCTCATTTCCTTTATGGTCATTGCTTTCCTGTATATAGTTATCTCCTCTTTGGCAGTATGGAATCTTCTGCTGACTATATCCACACTCCCTCATACCCTCCCTCCCAATCCCACAAGTGAATAACTCTGATACCCATTTCTTACTGCCTGCCACCTCAAAGCTCCTCAGACTTACCTCTTACATTGATGTTTCTGAAATTTGATGTTTTGTACTATTACTGCCTATTTCTATAAGCAAATTCCTAGACTACAAGAAGACTGTAACTTATTGAGTCTAAAACTCAGCACTCTTGGAAAATAACAATTAAAAACAATTTTTAAAATGCTGCTATTAATATTGGAAAGCAATATGATCCAGATTTGAAAATAGTAGGTGAGACCACAACACATCCAATGGCACTGGAGAACTCTGTGCTTCCAAAATTAAACATAGAATCAGATAGTTAAATTAAACAAAGCACTTGTTTTAGAATGGATCACTATCTGCCATCTTTCAGTTGGACCATGTGAATTGTGAATCATTGAAGATCTTAAGCATTTGTATTATTCGTTGTTTGTGAATTGGCTTCAATCAAAAACAATAAAACATTTGATTGTTTTCTATCCAATTGTTTAGAACCAAACCAAATTTCAGATCTATGGTAATTTAGATTGAACAAAAGACATTTCATCTAAAACTGAAATTTTAAAAAATTCTGTCCATGGACAGAAGATAGAGAGATGGTAAATCATTTCACTGTCAGGACCAAAAAATGACAACTCATGAGCAAAAAACAATGGTTTTTGTGTAACCAGAGGCCACATGTGATGCCAAAGGAAAATTCTGAAGCAGAAAGATGAGTAAGTTCCAAATAAGGAAAGAGAAAACAAGTTTCACACACTAAGCTAGAATGAGGAACCATTTCACTAACCATCTGAGACTTTTCATATAACATTTTCCTAGTGTTGAATAAACCATACTACAACATTGAATGAGCTATATTTTTTAACATTGAACACTGACTCCGTGCAAGTCCTAGACATCATATATAAAACAAAAATAAATGGAATTTTTTTTCAAGGAATCAGGTTTAGAACCCGCATGTTACATTTCTTTCTAATCTTTCTGGTATTCATTTTCAATTTGCCCATAATAGGCATCCAATTTGACAAAAAATTACTAAGCCCTTACTAGGTACTCAGTACTATGCTAGACACTGATGACATAAAGACAACAAAAATAGCAGAAATAGCCCTCAAAAAACTTACATTCTTTTGAAGAACATTCAATAAGGATTTGTGAAGTACATTAGAAAATGAACAAATGGATAAATACAATCTATTGAAACACTGTGAAAATAATTAAAAAGAAAAATAAAAACAAATGCATAGTGATAGACTACAGATTGAATATCTAAGGGAATATAGGTTCCCCTATATTTGGTTCCTGGAAAGAAGGAAGGAATTAATTCTTTAAGCTCTCTAAACCTGACCTTTTTTTTTTTTACCACTATTGTAATTGAGAATGATATATTCTTCATTTTTGGATATGGCCAATGAGGAAATCTGTTTTGTTTAACTATGCATGCTTTATAGAAGAAAAAATCATTTGATTTTAATTTCATTTGTGGTTGTTGAATTTGGGGGAGAAAATGTGAAGGTATGAAAAAATGATAATTGAAAAAAATAATAAACTTCTATTTTTTAAAAGAAAGAGGATATATTTATCACTTTGAGGCAGTGCTTAAATTGAAGCCCTGAAACCTACGATGTCATTGGGACCCCAGGCATCCTAAAAGAGATGCTTATCACCAAGTATCACACTGTGACCATCTTTCTGAGGGAATCAATCTTATTCAACAAGCTGTTTGGGAGCCATTTTCATCTATATTTATAAATTTCTAACTGCCTCTATTATAAGATGGAGTTTCAATTTGAGCAAATGCTAAAGAAAAAAAGTGTTAAAGTCTAATTGTTCCGTCATCTATGTCACATACTTCTTATTTATTTAAATGACAATCAATTAGCACAATTATATCCTTAATTAGGGATAATGTATCCATAAGATGAATACCATTTGTAATCTTCTTTGCTAATTCTTTTTCATATTATTTAAAAATAAGCTGGAATCCATTACAACAAGAGTTTATTTACTAACTAGGTATAGGGGCAAGATCTAGACCACTCCAACTCCCTATCATTTCCTTCAAAATACTGATTCAACTCTAAAACAAACAGGGAACCAGTTTCTAAATCAATAGTCCCCAAAAGATCATATAAATAAGACCGTGGCAGGTGCTATTCTGAATTCAGAATAAATCATAATAGGAAGTTTTGATAACACATGATATGTTGCTTTTATAGCACAATAAACATTAAAAAGTTAAAAGCTCAATGCACATTGAAGATTATAAATAAATGAATGAATCTTTTGATTCAAAGGATGATTAGATAATAAGATAAACACTGCAAAGAAAAAGATGGATAAAAGTTTTAGGAGACTCCTCAATGTTCTGTCAATAAGAAAACTATTTCCATTTTTTAATGTCTCTTGAGACCCATTTCTACTTCTTTGGGACAGCTAAGTGGCATAGTAAGTGCCAGTCTGGATTAAGAAAAATTCAACTTTCTGAGCACAAAATCTGGCATTACACATTAGCTGTGTGACCTTGGGCAAGTTACTTACTCCTTCCTGTTTGCTCACAGTCTTCTTCTCTGTAAAATGATCTAAAAAAAAAGGAAATACAAAAAAAGGCTTCAATATCTTTGCCAAGAAAACCTCAAATGGAATCACAAAATGTTGTACATGACTTACTTAAATGACAAAATAAATCCAGAAAGAATTCCATTCCTACCTTGGGAGAATGTTCTGAGGCTATCCCCAGCAGCCTGTTTTGGTACCATAGCTTTATTTTTATTAATTTGTGTTCCAGATCTCTTCTTTCACATTCTTTAGTATAGCAAGCTCTTCATTAGGATCATTAGAAGGAGTTTCCACACTGGGAATTCTCTATACTCTGAAGACAGATATCTGAAATTTTTTAAAATTCCATTTTCTTGATAGAATATCTACTTCTCTTGGAAAGGGCAAAACGAAAAATAAGCCTTAGACTTAGAAGAGTTCTATTTTCCAACCCTTTTGCTACTAATGGGCTGTTTTTTGTAGTAAAAGTTGCTTTACTTTTTTTCTCCTTCACTTTCTTCTTTATAAATTTATGGAGAATAAGTTAGTGCCTTCTAAATATCCTTACAACTCTTGACATTCAATAATTCAAACTCCTTCAAGGTAGAGATTATTTCATTCTTTGTCTTTGCAACTCCAGTGCCCAGCATGGTCTGGCACACAACAAGAGCTTAATAAAAACTTGATTAGGTTCTATGCATTTTGAACCTCATGAGGAATCCATTGTCTTTGGTTATTCATCTCTTCTCCATTGCCTTTTGGCCCAAATTCTATACATATAACTTGAAGAGAAAAGTAAATGCATCCATAGAAGCAGTGAAGCTTCTTTCAAATGCCAAATCCATAGCTCCACATGTCCCTTATCATCCCATATTTCTAATTCTTACTCTTCAGGGGAAAATTGTTATTATTAGCAAAAATAAAAATACCTGACATTTATATAGTACTTTAAGTTTTACAGAGCACTTTTGATATAGTATCACATTTGATACTTATGACAACTCTGGAAAGCAAGTGATAATAATTTTGCCATTTTACAGATAAGGAAACAGAGGAAAACAGGATAAATTACAGGGTCATGCAACTAGTAAGTGTCTGAGACCAAATTTGAACTCAGATCTTTCTAACTTCATTTCTAGTCTTCAATCTACCATACCACTATCTATCCTCTCCACTTCCCTTCCTCTTCAGTACTGCTGAATAGTAAGAATGGTGTATATGCATATTTGTGTGCAAATGTGTTTTATATTCTTTCACACACATATATACACATATAATTTTCATATACACACAGAATTAGTAGCTGTGTGACTATGGGGAAGTTACTTAACCCTGTTTATCTCAGTTTTCTCATCTGTAAAATGACAAAAATGCTCCAGTGTTTTTGCCAAGCAAACCCGAAGTGGGATCACAAAGAATCAGACATGACTGAAATGACTGAACAACAAATAATATAATGAATAGATTTAATCAGGAAGCTTCAAGTTTAAAAGTAGTGTCTTGGTATTCTGTCTACTAGCTTCTACACTAATGTGCCTCCTCTTTTAAATTGACTGATATTCTGAGTATATGATTATTCTGATCATTTGTAGACATAGCCCCTTAGAGCACTGACCTTAGAATCAGGGGGCCCTTTGTTTAAATCCAGCTTCAGACATTTATTACTCCCCATAATGCTGGGTAATTCATTTAACCTCTGTCTCAATTTCCTCATCTATAAAATGGAAATGATAATATCACCTATCTCCAGAATTACGAAGATGAAATTAGAATGATATTTATAAAGCATTTGGCAAATATCATCATCATCATCATCATTATATGATTGTGATTATTAAAAGGCAATACTTGACATTTCCTTAACTTCACTATGATGAGGATCTCAACGCCACCTTTCAAACAATTCTTGATTAGGGTGATCTAATTCCTTCGGTAGAGAGCACTCAGTTCTTTAGTTAATGTACTCATTCAGGTCTATTACAAAATTACCAATTAATTTTGAAAGCATTCTCATATGGCATTCACTCAAATCTGCAAAATGGCTGTTCACAGCCTCTTTACAAGCAATGAGTAACAATCATAATTGTTGTTTTGTCCAACTCTTTGTGACCCCATTTGGGGTTTTCTGTACAGAAATACTAGAGTTTTACCATGTCCTTCTTTGGCTCATTTTACAGATGAGGGAACTGAGGCAGTCTCTGTTGGAGGGTAAAAGTGATTTGCCCAGGGTCACACAACTAACGTCTGAGGCCAGATTTGAATTCAGAAAGCTAACTACTCCTGCCTCCAGCCCACTTTATCCTCTCCACCACCTAGCTGTCCCAAAACAGTTGTCCGATCTGCCACCATGAGGCAGTCAATGCTATCTGGTTAAGACTATAAAAGAAACAGAAAGCGTTATGATCATTCCCAAAACAGAAGAAGAAACAGAGACTGAATGTCACCCTCGTTCTATGTACGTGGCAGAATCAGACAAAAAGTTCCAGTTAGGCAGTGCCATTATCCACTTCATTAAGACATTCTGAACAGCTCTCACCGTCCAGACAGCTCCAGTTCTCTGATTCTCACTAGGCCAAATATTCAGGCTGAGGTAGATCTGGCTGACATTCTATGGTGCAGCTTTCTTTTAGACATGATCAGCGGTTAGTTAAACCTCTGAATTTTAATGAGTCAGTCTGGTCTCTCTGTAACCAACAAATACCACAGCCTGCTGGAAGCTGAGGGAAAACCTGACTTTTATTTGTCTCCAAAACTCAGAAGTTGAGTGACACTTAACAGTCTAAATCTTCTGGAACTAATGTTCCTTTAGATATGGTTTCTAATTTTAAGTACCCAAGCCTGATTATTGATCAAAACGTGTGTCTAAATGAGCAGATTAAAACTTTATGAAAATGAAAAGCTTTTTAAAAAAATAGCACTCTCTAGAGAAAACAGTAATGTCTGGATTCTAAGCTTAGACTTCAGACAGAGAAGAATGTGAAATTCTTCTCCTCATTATGGAGATTTGCTGCTCAATATTCTCCCAAAATGAATGTCTCTTTTTTCCCCCTTCAGAAAAAAAAACCCAACAACCTTGACGTTCGGTCTACCTGTTTTATTCACAGTTTTAAAAGAGATGTTATATGCTATCTTGTTTTAAAAGTCAGACTCTTGAAGTCAGAAGAGAATATCATTTGTGACTCTTGGCTTAAAATAGAGGTCCTTATTAAATAACTGTCATTCTCAAGCACTTAAACCAAAACTTGTACAAAACTGGGGAAAATGGGTTCTTTTGGTCATTTCTTCAAGCCCAGGCAGCAGAGCTCCCTGTATTTTTTGTTGTAAAATCCAATGTTCTGGAAACTTTGATGGTAAAACAAAGCAGTGAGTGACCAAGTGAAGAACATTTCTCTTCATGATCTTCACTGCTTCCACAAGTAATCAAGGGTAATAGGAAAAGAGGGGGAAAGAGTCAAGAGTGAGAAAGCATGTGGTTGAACAAGTTGACTCTAGGGTCAAGATTATGAAGAATGGAAAATGATGGCAAAACTAATGTAATAGGCTGGGAGAACTCGAAGGTACTGTCAGAACAAAAGATCAGTTTAGGAGGAGTACAGCAAAAGAAGAGATGAAAAGGAAGGAGATAGTGATCAAAGAGCAATCTGTGTTCAAAGTATCAAAGATGGCATAATTATGAGTAACAAGATTCTAAGAGTGTTCAGAATCTCAAAGGGGGTACAATTATGGGACCCCCCCAAAGAGGGTCACTTGTGGGTGATAAATAGGAGCAAAGTATTATAGGAATATAGATTATAGGAACTGAGGATGTTGGTGCCCTGAAGGGTCAGAGTATTTGAAAGAACATCAGTGAATATACTGAAGTCTCCAAGTGCAAAGATAGAAGTTAGCCTAGAGATAAATAAACTGTGAACCAGATACTAGACTCATTAAGAAAGCTGAAGAAAGACCTAAGATTTGAACTAGATTATATAGATGAACTGAAGGATATTTAAGATGTTGAATAATGGTGGTTAAGGGAGAATCTGGAAGTTTCCATGGTAATCAAGATAGAGATTGTAAGAGAAAGAGCAATGAGTATTCAACAAGGTAGGTGGTAATGAAATGTATTCTAGAAGAAGCAAATTTTCCTAAATACAAGAAGGAAGGCTATGAAAAAAAGACTAAACAAGGTTGGACTGATTAGATGGGGATGAGAGAACAGGAAGAAGTAGGAAGGGGGATTTAATCTAAGAAGATGATCAATGCTGAATCACTGAGATTAGGGAAGTGGAAAGTATGATTTTACTATTTATAAATGTGAGTTGGTTGGAGACTCTGTTTGTGTAAATATGGAGAGTAGCCTCAGTATGTTTTTTTTTTAAATACTGAGAAGCTTGGGGAAGGGATGAACAGTCAGGAGTTGGAGCAAAGGCTTTGGGTTCCTAAGGACTAAAATGACCCTGCATGATCCTGTCCAATAGTTAAATTTCCAGATGGCAGGGAATAAAGTACACTCAGAAGATAATTTCATCTATGGAGCATATATTCAAACATGGTGTCTGAGACCCAAGACTTCTGGTGTTTTGATCTGATGTCTAAGGACCTACTAAGAGCAGCATTAAACGTGTTTCTGTCATATTAAGACAATGAGCATTTTCAAAGCACCTATTATGTACCGGGCACTGTACTAGGCAATGGGATACAAAGAAAGGCAAAATCCTAGATCTCAAGGAGCTCACAGTCTAATGGAAAAACAATATTCACACAAATATGTGCAAACAAAACCTATACAGTATAAATTGAAGATAATCAAGAGGAGGAGACACTAGGATTAAGAAAGATCAGGAAAGGCTTCTTGTAGAAGCTAATATTTTCACTATGTCTCAAAGGAAACCAAGGAATCCTGACAGCAGAAATGAAGAGGGAGAGAATTCCAAAAATAAAGCCAGTGAAAATGCTTGGAATTGGGAGATGGGGTATCTTGTTTGAGGAACAGCAGAGGCCAATGTCAGTGATTTGCAGAATGGGAAGGCAAGAGAGAGGAATAAGAGATAAGAAGACTGAAAAGGAAAGAAGGGGTCAGGTTATGAAGGAATTTAAAAAACAGATGATTTTCTATTTGATCTTAAGGATAATAGGGAAGCACTGGAATTTATTAAATATAAGACACTTTTTCTTTGGAAAACAGCTGAGTAGAAAAAGAAATGGAGTGAGGAAAGACCCAGGCCAATGATTTCAGTCGCAGCTCTAGGTATAGTCTAAGGCCCTAGATGAATGATCGGTAGGCCTTTGCTTGAGATCATAGGCCTTCTGGTCCCAGATATTAACATGTAAAAATGTCAGAAGCTACTAACTCTTCTCAGAAAACCTAGTCTTTCCAGCTCCAGGAAAGGTGGATGGGACAAGTGAGACCTTTGCTTGGGGTTCCAATCTTACCAGTTCTTTTCACAATGTCTGAGGCCCAATAGTAGAGTAACACTAGGTCTTTACCTAAAGCTCCCAGGCTTTCCGCATCTAGGCATTTTCACTTTAACAAGAATTTTAACATTAATAACATTTAAAGAGAGGGTATAGGACAGTTGCCAAATTGTCGACATTAAGTCAATTCTAGGGAATAAGACATCCATATAGGGAGATTTAAAAACTAAAAGGGAGAGTCACTTTGAGTTACATAATGGCAAGGGGCAGTGTGGTACATAACAAAAAGTACTTCTGGCCTTAGAGTCAGGAGTCAATTGGTTTTAAACTTTGCCTCTGACATCTTTTGACTCTGATCTCTGAGTATGGGGTCTTAGACACCATGCCACTTAATTAACTCTGAGGATACCAATCAAGCCCAAGTGAGACAAACTGCCCAAAGTCACATAACTAACAAGTTCTTGCCTGCCTTTGTTCCAGAAAGGATATCCCCAAATGGACAAATAGTAATGAACTTTATCTGCAAGAGGAAATCACTCATAGTCAAAATATCCTTCTTTAGTCCTGAAGAGGACTTGTCACCTAGTTTCAGAAATTCATGATGGAAAAATTTCTTCATCTTTTACTAACTTAAAGTATGTGTGCTGAAACAATTGTATATTTTTGATGGAAATTACCTTAAAGATTCATAACAAATTCAGAGAACTTTTACTCTATATGCAGATGGTAGTGATGAATAAGTACTGTGAAAACCTATGAATAAAGAAATGCAAATAAACACATGCTAAAATGTGGTGATTTGCAAGGAAGAAAGGAATGAAGCAGGAAAGAAGGGAGGAACAAAGGAAGAAACAAGAGAAGGAAGGAGGGTAGGAGAGATTTATTGTGTCAGGTACTATGCTAAGTGTTTTAAAAATATTATCTCATTTCATCTTACAAAAACCCTGAGAGGACTGCTTAATAGCCATTTTACAGGTGAATTCAGTTCTTCCTAAAGTCAGGTCCAGTACTCAAAAGGAAGATGTCTAAAAATTATGAAAAACAATCAGTTTATTTGCTCCCAAGATTAATCAATTTGATTTAATCAAGGAGAGGAATTTATCAAACTATTTGGTAGCATGTCTGCAAAATACTAGGCTGAATTATTTGCTTTTCAGCCAATAGTAGTGATATAGGTATGACCAGATGATGCGCCAACTCTTGCCAAACAATCCTTTATTACATATTTGATAAACTGCTTCTCTGCCTTCTTCTTTATCCAGGTATTACTCATTATATTGAAGAGTATATCACCATTCAGATCCAGTCAACAATAGTGTAACCATAGACACACCAGTTTCATGGGATCCCAAACAGTTGAACTTGGTAACAACAAATACTCAGTGGCTGGCACATTAATACTTATAGTTGATTCAAAATACTCAAGGATCTCATGGGTTTTGGAATGGGAATTTTTTTTTGTTGCCAAGAAATATATTTGCTATGATTCAATTGGGCTTAATACTAATTACTTCATATAGTACTAATTCAGCTACTAGACTCTGAGAGGTCCCTTGTGCGCTACTTTTTACCTAAGAAGATGATGTCAACCATAAGTAAAGCAGATGCTTTGAATAAATTTTCCTGTAATAAGGAAGGTTTACACAAAACCATTCATATTCCTTTGTCTATTTCCTCTTATGAATAATCCACATATTTGCAGGATAAATAGTCAACAGTTTTCAGAATTCAGTCTAGGACATTAAAACAGGTATTTGACTTTGATCTTGATTTTGATAGCACTATATCATAAGCAAATAAGCCAACTCTTGTCAAGGCCTTCATCATGTGTACAAATATCAGAGGACTCCTCAATGAGTGCTAGAGAAGAAAATGAAGATCAATTATAACTCAAAAGACTTCAGGAATTAACCCTAGCCGTGCCTTTGGGGCTTCAAACTCCCATTTCCTAATACCAATACTCAGTTTTACCCTAAGAAAATACTGACACTGAAGAGATACTGAAGTTTCCTGGGTAAATGATGATGCAGTTTCCATCACTGAGAATTTGGTTATCTTAAAATTCTTAAGACTCTTCATATAATAAAAGAACCCATCTTGCAGGAAAAAATAACATTAACAAGTTTCCCAAGATAAAAAGCCAATACTTGGGGGGGGAAAAAAAAAAATCTCACTAGGAGCTATCCGTGGTGCTTGCCTCAAACATTGGCATTGAAGTGTTTCTCTTCTGATAATCTGTCCTTTGAGCCATTAGTCACAACTCAGTCAACCATGTTGACTTATCCCATTTGCCTTATGAGTTTTGCAATAAACAACAGTCTAGACCTTAGCGGGTCTAGTTGTATCTTTTACCAACTCCTAATTACTCTAGACTGCAGCATGACCAACAACATTCCCTTTTTGTGTTTCCATGGAGTACTGACTGGTTGTTTCCCTTAGAGAGAACAACTCATTTGCCACAAAGAAGCTTACTGACTAGAACAATAGTGCATTTTCATCATTTTTTATTTCAAACTTACTTACAAAATTAAGAAAGGAAAAAATTGTCATGTATTCAGCAGACTTTAAGAGAGGATTCAATATAAAACTATCCATTTCCATTTCAAGAAAACCCATTTAATAAATACTATACATTGTTTTCAAAGCTGCCCAGGTTTTCTTTGCTCCCTTGTTGGTTTTCTTTTGTTCTCTATGGTATACTTTTTAACTTTATTTTTCTGCTTCCTTCCCTCCACCACCCTAACGAACGCTACAATTAAATATGAATACACATATAGCTATACACATATAGATACTTACAAGCATACATACATATATATGCTTACATATACACTTATACACATGTATGTAAGATTTTACTATACTCACTTCCCCCATCATCTGTTTCCCTGAAGGTGGATAGCATTTTCCTTTATATTTCCAAGTCTGTCCATGTTTTTCTAAATTAACCAGCTCATCATTACCTACATCACAGCAACATTCCAACCCAATCATATCCTATGTGAGATATGTCTATGAAAGTTTTTTTTTTCCAATTTTCTGCCATCCTATTTTTGACTTCCTAGTCTATTCTGGATTTTATTTATATAAAAAGTTTAATTTAAAATAATCAAAATTATCATTTTTATACTTCAACAATGCTTTTACCCTATAATATATTTTAAGATCTGATACTGTGAATCCACTTTCTTTATAACTTTTTTCCCTTGCTAATTTCTTTATTGTTCCTGACCTTTTGTTCTTCCAAATGAATTTTGTTGCTATATTTTTGAACTCAGTAAAATAATTTTTAGTAATTTAACTAGGATGACATTGAATAAATAGATTAGGCAAAATTGTCATTTTTTAAAAATTATATTGGCTTTACCTACCCATGAACAATAAATTGTATTTCACTTACTTAAATCTTCATTTTTTTGTATAAAAAGTGTTTTATGTTTATGTTTATAGAGTTCCTGTATCTGCTTTGGAATATATGGGCTCAAGTATTATATAGTATCTAAGTATTTTAAAAGGTCTAAAACAATACTGAATAACATTACTGACAGATAGTATAGTTTCTCTGTCTTTTACTTTTGAGTGAATCTATTTTAACTTTAATCTTGTCTAATCTCATTATCTCTGCTTTTTTTTACATGTTAAATTCTACTCCTGCTCTTTATTTTATTTTTGTGTGTATCTCTCATTTTATAATGTGATTTCTGAAAGCAATATATTGTTGAATTCAAATTTTTAATCTGTTATCCATTTCCATTTAATGGTTGTCCCATTGCATTCTAAATTACAATTACTTATATATTTTTCTTCTGTTTTTCCTCTTTATCTCTCACTATATTTATTTTATCCATCCTCATTCCTCTGCTTTACTTCTACCAGCTACTTTGTCCTATTCCTTAATCTACCTACTCTTCTAAGAGCCTCGCCCTCATCTTTTTTCTTCCATCTATCCCCTAGCCTTCGTTTCTTTCTGAATTTAGAAGTTTTATACCCTTCTAGATATAAATGTTGTTTGTTCTTTAACCTATTCTCAAAGAGTAACATTCCAGCACTGCCCACCCTCCCTCCTACTAATTTCTGCTACATTAGTTTTTTCTTTTATGCCTCATTTGATTTAGATAATTACTCATTTTTATCTCTCCCTATACAGTTTTTTTTTAGAATCACCCTATCATATTCAACTAAGCCTATGCCTTTCTTTCAAACTACCCAAATAATAATGAGAATCATAAAGAGTACTGCTAATATTTTCACATATATGAAGTAAACAATTTGACTTATTGAGCTTCTTAAAATTGCTCTTTAATGTTTATCTTATATTTCTCCTGAATATTATAGGTAGAATTTCCCCTTAATTTCTGGGGGTTTTGTCGCAAAGAGCTAAAAGTCTTTGAGTTCATTAAATTTCCTTTGTTTGTTCATTTGGGAATATACTTAACTCTACTGGATAAGTTCCCCCTTGGTCATAATCCCAGTACTTTTGCTCTACAGAATATAATATTCCAAGACCTATGGTCCTTCAATGTAGTAGCTGTTGGGTCTTGCATAATCCTTAATGTAGCTCTATAACATTTAAATTGTTTTTTTTTCTTGTTGCTTCCAATATTTGCTCCTCAATTTGAAAGCTTTGAAAATTGACTAAGATATTTCTGTAAATTTTTCCTCCTGGGATCTCTTTCAGGTGATAGTGGATTTTTTTCTATTTCTACTTTGTCTTCTTGTTCTAGAACTTTAGGGAAACTTTCCTTGATAGTTTTTTGTGATATTGTATCAAGATTTTTCTATTATTTTTTCTCAATCTGTTCTCCAGATCAGTTGTTTTACTGATGAGATGTTTTACTTCTCTTCTATTTTTCCATCCTTCTAATTTTTAAAAAATTATTATATATTTATTTCTGGCTACTGGAGAAAGTTTTTAGGGAAGAAAATAGAAAAATGGCTTTAGATTCGCAATGACCTGGTGTTAAGTCCCACCACTGATATGCTAGCTATGACTTTTATGCAAGTAATATGATGTCAACACACCAGTCAAATCCTTTAAGATTATTAATCATAGAACAGTTGCAGATCCACTTTGGTAGACTTTCCTCAATGGCAACTATCTACACAGATAAAATCACAAGAATGAACAAATAATAACAACAATAATTATGTCAGTTCCAATAAGTATTCTTATAATGTTGCCAACTCTACCGTAGCCTCGTCAAATTTTCTCCCAACATTAGCCCATTATGCATATAGTGGTATGTGGACCCAGATTTGGCAAGTAAGGATGCTTCTATATTGCCTTTATTCTTATCTAATAATAGGCCATTTCCCTAACAAGAAAAGAATAAGATATGGCAAAAATTCATTTATGAAGATACCAGAGCACCTAGCAGAGTGGCCCATATTGTCCATAGCTACCTACTGTAGATTTAAATCTCATTTGAAGTTATGCCAAGATGTTAAACTGATAAGCCAACAACCCCAAATACCCATTACATGCTGATCCTAATGATTATCACTAATCTTCATACTTATCTTAGAGGCTCACACTTGGAGTGTTAGACTGGTCTGGAGTCTATCCCAGAAGGATCTTGTAATTGTTTTTATTGTTAGTTTGAGACCAAGATTTGTCCTCAGTAAGGAGATTGTGTCTCTCAGCTAAAGAAAGAAAGCTTTTTTCCAAGATCTCTTCTCCACTTATCTGTGGTATTTCAGTGATTGACAAACAGACAAAAACATATTTATTTAGGGATTATCTATATTGAAAACTGGACATGGGATTTTGTCTTTGTCAACACTGCAGTAATATCAGCTGTTTGAACAAAAGGTGAGATATTTTTCCATTCAATCCTGAGTGCTAAAAACTCCCCCGTTTATATGCAGGAAGACATTTGGTTTTATTGATTCTGTTAGCTGAATAAGTTGAAAATCCTATAACTAAGCAAGCAGAAGGTTGATTTTCTCCTTATTTTAAAGGTTATTAAGAAGACAGATATAGCAGTTATTTGTCTTTGCACAATCAGAAGCATTCAAAAATGGGCCCATATTTTTTTCCAAAACTTAATACATCAATGATCTGCAGTGTAATGATGTTTTTCTTGTGAATACTAATTACATTTGCAAGAAAATTGAATAAAATACTTTGTTATAGATAGTTATATCATTGTTTCCTTGCTCTTCACTGATGATGAATTTTAAAACAACCTCAAAGTTCCCAAAAAATCCTATCAATTATTTAAGCATTTACCTTCATTTATTACAGAATCCTTTGCCACAAGCCACAACCTAAGATTATTCTGTCTACCTAGCTAATGTCTAGTTCTTTTATTTTATACTGGTTGTTTCTCATAAATAGGCTCATGAGCAAAACGGAACGTGTTTAGGATAGGAAACAAAAAATGCAATAAGGTATTGATTCATAAACTTCATGACAAATATAATCATTTCTTCTAGGACATACCTTTCTTGTTTCTTCAGAAGAAAAGCATCTCTAAGACCAAATAATGATCACCTTACTGATGATTGGCTTTCTCCTTGTTTCTTGGTGTGATATTGGTACTGAAGGGAAGGAAAAAGAGAGGAGATGAAAGAGTATCACATTTCAGAGAAAACAAAAATAAAAGTCAATAAACCCCAATCAAATGTGAAAAGTAGACAGGTTCTTGGTTTTTTTTTTTTCAAATTAACAATTCCTAAAATACAAAAAAGAATTTCTGGACTTTATAGAAATGCTTATTCTATCTTGGAAATCAAGGAAACAGTTTCTAGAGAAAACATGGGCTATAAAAACGTATCCCAGGCATGAATGTGAATTAATATCCAGGAGGAAATATTATCATCAAATGCTGGGTCTCTGAAACATCCATCCCATGCATCATGTTTCTCACTGAGATTTCTACTTCCTCAGAAGTTTCCAATCTGAATTCTATGTTGCAATTGTAGATCTATTCTAAAAGGGCAGCTGTTTCATTCCTTTGATGGGAGGTTGAGGGAAGAAAGACAATCTGACTTGTAGAAATGACCACAGTTTTTTTTTTTCAAATGAAGTTATGCAAATCTGATAGACTAAAGTAAATGTTTCATAAAACCAATGACTGCTTAAATTGTGGGACTAAATTGTTTGTATATAAATATTACCTTTTATATTCCATTTGAGTTTTATGTAGATGAACACATTACTTTAATGACCTGCATTTACAGAGTGAGAGCAAGAGAGGCTCTCTCTGAAATCCTCCCCAGCCAGATGGCTGCCTTTTCTTGCATGAGATTAAAAGATGTTTCTCATTCACAGCACTGCTTCTGAGGCAAATTAATATCGCTGGCTAAATTGCTTGTGTTTTTGGAATAAAATTTAAAGAGAACTTTTTAAAGCAATTGGTGTCACAGGTTCTTGGAGCAGATTGCTCTCCAGGTACAGCATGCTGGTTTTAAACATTCAGTAATTAATGGAAAGTATTCTGTGTTAATTGACTGCTTCAGGAAAGGGAAATATAATGACTCCTTATTAATCATGAAAAGAGATGTACAGCATGGAAGCCCCACAATAATTGCACTAACGGTGGAGAAATGTTAATTAATGAAAAGAACAATGATGTAAGAAATTAGCTGCATAATGCTTGTTCCTAACGGAGGCTGGGTTCTAAGCCCATTATTTAGTGTAGCAACCTCTGGATGGTGTTGCCTTAAATAGCAAAAGTCTCCAACCTTTCCCCACCCACATGTAGAAGAGAACATCTTAAAAAGTTGCCAGCACTTTGGTTTCTAAGATTATGGGAAAGAGAGGCAGAATTCACTTTAAACTATATTTACTTAAGAGGAAAAGTCCTTATATTATTACATTAATCTGAATTTTTACTGTCGGAATTGTACTCAAATGAAAATGAGGTCATTTGTAAGTGTCATTTTACTTCAATACAATAGAACATTCCAACTTGGTGGAGGGAAGGGAGGAGAGAGTCAGAAGAAGTAGTCAAATTCTTTTTTCTTTGACTGTTTGAATCCTGGAATTTCCTGGCGCAGACTCTATATTTTAAATAACTCTTTATTTCCCTTTGTTTTTATCTAATTTTATATCCCTTGGAGAATATAGAACTTAACCTTCAGTATTATTACTAGCTATTTTTCTTTCTATAGGAAATGAAACAAGGTTTATTAAAATGCAGACTAACAATTGTTAGCTTCATCCAATAAAGCCAGAAAAGACTCAAAATCATTAGTAGCCACAAGGCCAAAGTCTGTCATGACCACTCCAGTGTGTATCTGCAGCAGCTACCAAGCGAGACATTTCCATCAGCATGATGGGAAATGTATCACCTAGGGAATCAGGGACTAGAAAAAAAAATCAGCAGCAGCAGCATTTTGCAAAATGAACTGGTTTGAAACGTGACTGAGCTGCTTCTTGCACTCAATTCTTCTTGCACAGGCCAATGGGGTTGCTTTTGACTTTTTTTTTCTTTTTCCCCAACCAGATGGAACATTCTTGGATTGCAAGGAGCTCTCCTCAGTCACTTCATTGAGCCTATCTACTTGCATAGTATTGTGGTGGGGAGCCTACATCACACTGGTCACCTTTCCAGGGTAATGAGTCACAGAATAGAAGACATTGGTCAGCTGCCGACTTCCTACCGGCATAATCGGCCCCTCCTCAGTGGTAAGAAAATACCTGCTTGAAGGACAAAGGATTTCTTTTCCTGTTCATAATTGTGTTGGATGCTGGCCCTGTTTTTATTTCTCAAATAAAAATGGTGTGGCTTTAGACCACAGAACGTGTTAGGGGTTGATAATTAAGTGGAGAGAGCAAGTAATGGTTCAAATAAATTTTCAGAATTGACAACAGAACCAAATTAAGGAACTTCTGAATCTAAGAAAAATAGCATTTGAGAGTTGTTATTAAGAAGAGGAACTGTCAAATCAAACCATCAAACTATGGTTGTAAGTAGGATTTCTTAAACCACTCCTGGGTTTTTTTTTCCAAATAGTATAACTCAAGGCACTAATAACTATTAGTTATTATTTACAAGTTTGTGTCAGACAATAACCATCTTCCCTCTTCTATGATTCTAGGACAAATACTAGTTAGCATTATCCCAAGAGCTTTTGGGGGTGATCTCAGTAACAAGGAGCATATGTTAAAGAATCCCATGCTTTTTGTAGGGTTCTATACTGAATCACACCATAGGAAAACTTCACTGGAATAAACTCCCCAAAAAATAAAAATATCTGCTTTTAATCATGAAAGTAAGCATGGTCAGAAAATGTGGTAAATGTTGGGACCATCCTTCTACCAGTCTAAACATCAGACAATGGATTCACAATACTTCATTAGCCTGTAATCAAGATTTTTCCAGCTTGATGAGATCTGTCAGAGAATGGTATCCAACAACAAAAGCCTTCAAAAAGTCAGGGTCATCTGAACACTATGATAAGAAGGCATCAAAAGACTTCATGGAAGCTCTCTTTCAAAAGCTGATAACATTCGCCCTCATCCAATTCTTTCTGCTTATGGTTTTTAGAACTGAAAAAAATTTTTGTGTATTAATTAACACGTTAAAGTAGCTAAATGTTCTTAAAAGGAATGAACTAGAGTTCGTCACATTTCAAGTGATTTGAATTATGGAACCAAAACCAAAATTATGCTACTCTCTACCAACTAGGTCATTAACATATAGAATATATTATCCAATTTAAAAATAGCATATATATGTATAATATGGATAACATATATATTTATAAATTGTACATATTATATGAGACATATGTGCTATTTATAATATACTGTATAACATAGGTATGTATTATATGTAATATGTACACATCACACAATATGTACATGTTATATATAATATATATAAATAATCTGGTTAGTGGAGAAATTGGTGAAAATCTTCTAACAGAATCTAATTAGTAGAAATATTCTCATTTAAATGGTTTCATTTAGGAGATAATTAATTCTAGGTGCTCATTCTCTTCCTCAGAGGCACCATTAATAATAATTTTTTTTAAAAGAACTCTAGCAGATATCCAATACTAGGCATCCAAAAAATTTAAACCTCTATAGCAATTAATGATTGGAAATAATAAAGGAATGGGAGAAGATATCATGTAAGTATCAGTGATTTCATCATTAAGGCAAGACTGGTTTTTTACACAATCCATCATGAAAATATTTTTTTAAATAAACAGCTGCTTGGCACTAAGTAGACAAAACATTTCTCTCTTTTGGCATCACATAAACAAGGTAATAGAAGGAAGATGGAAGGAAGAGCAAGTTGAGGTTTTGCATCTGACCAGCTATGTGATCTTGGACAAGTGACTCAACTTTAATTTCTTCCTCTAAAAAAATGGAGATAACAAATACCTGTTTAATTCTGTGGGTGTGAAAGTGATTTCCAGATTTAAAAGCAAGATATCAATGAAAAGTGCTATTATTATTCAGAAGCATAATGTATTAGCTTTATCATTCTGAGTGTAACTATTAACCAAGAACAACGTCATTTTAAAATTGGAGTAACTCCAAACAGATGTTTTTTTTTAAATCCAAATATAAAGGGAATAATATTTAAATCTTAAGATTGAGTAATTGAGGGAGTCCTGTGGAAATAAATTTTCTGCATTTTTTTGTTGACTACAAGGAGAAGAATTTTTTTAAACCTGTTATTTTTTCCCCGCTTAAAGGAGATCTTTTTATATTGTTGTTTTATATTTACATATCACTTTCATACATGTAACTTTATTTTAGTCTTATGATAACCTTTCTAAGGTAGTCACAGTAGATTTTAACCTATTTTTATGAAGAGGTTCAGATAGATCATGTGATTGGCTCTGAGATATACAGATAGTAAATAGCTGTTAAGACAAGAACCCAGATTCTGGTATCTGAGTCCTGGGCCAGTCTCCATCCTAGCATATTACCTTAACTTATAAAGTCATTATCAACACTAAAGTTAAATAATATCCTAAACTATTATTGATTCCAGGAAATGGTTTGCCATAATAGAAAGAGTATTAGACAGTGTCAGGAAAACTTACGGGACTCTGAATAAGTGACTTAACTTCTCAGCTTCTTCAAGAGAGAGAATAATAATAGTATCTACCTCATAGGATCATCACAAGAATCAGATGAGATTAAATAGACATATAGACAGATAGCACTTTTCAAGTCTTAAAGTGCTAGATGAGCTATTATGATAATGATGCTTTGTACTAAGTACAAAAGCAGTGACTCTGCTGCAAATCCAGGACAGTGGGGGGTGGGGGGGGTGAGAACAGAACTTCTCCCAAAATTACAAGTTAACATATGTATATGTGAGTAACATTGTTTTTTGCCTCACTATACTAAAATATTCTCAGACCTGTATGTGCATCTTATGATGCAATCCTCACCTGCTGATTGTATGTAATATATGCCATGTCTTACTGTGAGTTTACCATGATCTTCTTGGTAGTTGAGGGAAGAGGGGAAGTTCCTATCCAATATGCAAGGGGTGTTATTTCCTTTTCCTTGATATCATAAAAATAATATTGTAAGGAAAGCTATTTTGAAATTATAGACAAAACAAAAGATCATCTCTAATCAAAATAGGCACCAACACTCCATTAATTTGAGGACCATGATAACTGGTCTCTCTAAATAGGATGCATTTTAAATGAGTTTTTAAAATTAGCTACAGATTGATCTTCAAGCTACTTTCTTGAAAAGTTGTGTATGAAATAAGTATTTGTCATATTGAATCATTTTCAGGGTAACTGTTATTTAACTTTAGGGATATTTTAAAGTTGGTTATCAAAGGTAACCCCCAAAAATCACCCAAAAGAATTATAACAATTACTTTAAAGAGAATTCTGCTTTTGTCAATGGGGGGGGAGGGAGCGGGAATGCACTCATTTTTATACAAAACCCTGCAAGAAGTTGGTCAAATGGATACCCATCTCACATAGGCTTACAGGATTATGATTAGAAAAGATTTTAGAAATCATGTGGTACAAACCTGCTATAGATTTTACATGAGAAAATAGACACCCACTTAGTGATTTGTCCAAAGTCATAATCCTTTGTCTCTTTTTATGATCTTGGATATCTACTTAAAGAAGTTAACAAACACCAGAGTTAATTTTCCATTTCAACTGGAATTCTCTTTGATTACATAGGACTAAAATGTTTAAGTCACCTCCATGTTGAAGCCATCATTTCAGATGGCTAGTAGACTCTTTAAGTGGATGAGACTCTAGAAAGGGTTTATTTTCATAAATTTGAAAGTAATGGACAATTTTTTATTTTTTCTTAATAAAGTTGCTCCCAGCCTTCCAAGTAGAGTTCCTCTGTTAACCCCATATTTATCTAAATTAATAAGTGACTAATGAACAAGGAATTTCTGATTACTGTTACCTGAAAAGAATAATATCAAACACTTGCAAAGCACTTTATAATATCTCATTTGGTCTTCTCAAGAACCTGGTGATTTAAGTCCTTTTTTCCCCATTTCACAGATAACAAAAACAAGGATAGTAAAGGTTAAGTGCTTGCTTACAGAATTACTCAGCTTAAGAAGCCACTGAGAAGGGATTTGAATTGAGGTCTCCCTGACTCAAAAGTTTGGAGTTTTATCTACAACACATGCAGAACTGCCTCCCCTAAACTTCATCCAATTTTTTTCTTTTACAAAAGATCTGTGGCGTTGACAGAAATAAAACTGGTTTTGAAACTACTTCTGTCAAGCTACAGACTAAAAGCCCCCCAGGAAAGTCTGGAAGAAGTGAGGTGGACCTCTAATTGCATAAGTAAAAATAGGAATTGTCAAACTGGTCTTTAGAATTATATTCAAAGATGAGGTAGAGATCAATCAAATCTCATCACTGCTTGCTAATTACATGAAATAGGAAAAATGTTCAGGAGACAAAAAAGGCCAAAAAAAATCCATCTTATTTGAAAGGGAGGGAAGAGCAAAAGAGATAGTGACAGAGAGAAAAAAAGAAAATTAGAGAAAAAGGAGAGAGACAAAAACAAAATGTATTAAGAACTTATGTGCCAGGCACTGTGCTCCAGCATTGGAAGTACAAATATAAACAAGCAAGACAGTCCTTGCTCTTACAAAACTTACATTCTAATGTTCTTAACATTCTTACATTCTAACAAATAAAGGATAACTGGAAGTGGGGACATATAGTCAATTCCACCTCTTCCCCAGTGAAGCCCTGACTCATTCCTAGAATCATGCTGGGCTCTGATGGGCTAATTTTAGCAACATTCTTGCCCAAATCCAGACCTTCACCACACCATCTCTACCCACGTCCATACCGTCAACCACCCAACCCAATCCATCACCAATCAGACTCAAATCTATCTTTGTAGACTAGATTCCCATTGCTTTGCCTCAGGCACTCTACATTCTAGCCAAACTTTACTTACTGCTTCCTATACCAGAAAGAATAGTTGTCATTAGTTTAGTGTCAACATAGCAGGTAGTTTGTAGTGGAATACTGGAGTACATGTACTCCAGGGATCCATATTTGGCCTTATACAATTAAAGATTTTTTAATCTATATCTTAAATTAGGGCTTCTTAAGCTTTTTCTACTCATGGCTCTTTTTCATGAGAGAAATTTTTACATGACCCTTGTATAGAGTTATACAAAATAGGTATACAAATCAAACATTTATTGATAATAAATTATAATTCCATGACTACCACATTCAGTTATGAGACCCCAAGTGGAATCACAATATTATACTGTGAGATGCAGCATCCAAAAAGCTAATGGAATCTTGGATTTAGAATTAGGAGGGGCAGAGCTTCCAGAAACATGGGAATGATAATCTCACTGTACTCTGCCCTTGTCACATATCATTTGGAATATCATATTTAGTTCTAAATTTTTGCTATCAGAGTTTGGTTTATTTTTAAGAAAAGAAGTCTGAGATTATGGAGGGAGATAGATATGTTCAACTATTTGAAGGGCTATCATATAGGAGAGCCAGAAGCACTGGGAATGTCAAAAAGGCCAATTTAAGCTTGATGTCAGGTAAAAACTTGCTAACAAGAAGAGCTATCTAAAAGTAGACTTGGAAAAGAAAATGGCCAACCACTTTGCCAAGAAAATCCCAATGAGATCAGAAAAAGTTAGATACAACTAAAAATGACTGAATGACAAAAAGTAAACTAACTTCTGGAAGTGGTGGATTCCCATTCCTTAGATGCCTCCAATCAGAAGCAGAGTACATTCTTACATGTATGAATCAGACTGGATTACGACTGATGTTCCTTTCAATTCTCAAATTCCATGATTCTGTGGATGTTCCTTTTCCCACTACTTAGCCTTTGACTATATTGTCCTCCAGGTCTGGGATGCCCTCCCTCCTCATCTCTGACTCTTCAAGAGCCAGTTCAAAATTCTCTAATTTCCTTCCACACTCTCATCAAGCACAACTTTTTACATGAATTCTTTAACTCCCTACTATTAGTCCCCCCCAAAAAAATGCTTTCCAATCACCTTGTATATACTATAAATAGTATTCATTCATGTTCATACCTATTGTCTCTAATAAAATGTAAGTTACTTAAGGGAATATGTTTTGTTTTTATTTTAGGTACTCGAATTTCAAGTACAGTCCCTGACAAATAGTTAGACATTGAATAAATCATTGCTTAATTCTATAATTCTAGTTCTAGTCTTCTGAGAAAATCAACCATTTAATAAGGTCTTTAGTGTACTGACAGACTCTAATGCTAAAATACTTATCACCATCTCTTTTATATACCAAAGAATCCTATATCCTATTCCAAAATAAGGCCTTTTGATTAAGCTCATGTTGAAAGACTTTTGTTTTGCACATTATAGAATCCTAGAGCCAAGGAGGTGAAAAAAAAGATTCCAGAGATCACAGGCTCAGTCCTTCTGTGACCTCCTCTAGGCGTCTCAAATGTCACTTTAAATTGTCCGTAGCTTTGTGCATCTTATATTTTGAACTCTGATATAATGAGAAACAACTAATTTCCATCAACTTTTAAAAACAATTCTCTCCTGCCAAAGCCCTTCTGCTCCATATCTTTTGAAATTATGATGAGCCACATGGGAGCTAAGAATCATGTTACTAACAGGCTGGAAAATGAAAAATGCATTTCTCTCCTGCTACTACTTACCGAACAGCCCTGCAAGCTTGTGCATTGTTGAGATGTGGAGGGTAAAGAGACAGAGTCATTTATCATTTTGTACGAGATCCCTTTTCCTGGAACTAAGAAAATCTTCAACACATCAGTGTTGGACTGCACTCTTATTAGATGCTCATGCACCTAGCATCAGTAATTCTGCTACTGTCATTGATATGAGTTTTATAAAAATTCACAGCCTTACTATTGATAGCAGGTATAATAAAGGCACATTTATCCTAGTAGTATACATGTCTCTTCCCTCAAAAACCCTGTATTCCTTTCTAATTAGATTAGAAGCACTTGCTTTGGTCCACTAGCATTTATTAAGTACCTACTATATGCCAAACAGTGTTAAGAACTTGGGATACAAGGAAAGACAACAACAATAATAATAGTCCTGTTCTAAGAATACTGGCTATAGGGTTAGGAAATCTGGATTCAAATGCTGTCAGATCTGTACTAGATGGGCATAATGTTTATCAGTCAAGAAGTATTTATATAGTTCCCAATGTGTGCCAGGCACTATATGCTGGGCACAATAAATACAAAGGCAAAAAAAGGAAAGGAAGGAAGGAAAAAAGGAAAGGCCAATCAATAGACTTAGGCTGAAAAATGTCATCTGCACATAGAGAGAGAATTATGGAGACTGAATGTAGATTAAAGCATAATGGGGGGGGGGAGGAAGCAAGAAAGGAAAGGAGGGAGGGAGGCAGGAAGAAAGAGAAAGGGAAGGAGGGAGTGAAGGAGGGAAAGAGGGAAGGAAAGATGGAAAGAGGGAAAGGGGGAAGGAAAGGAGGAAAGGTAAAAGGAAGGAAATGTGGAAGGGAGAAGGGAGGGAGAGAAGAGGAGGGATGAAGAGAAGGAAGAAGGGAGGAAAAAGTGGGAAAAATTCCTGCTCTGACTGCACTTACATTCTGTCTGGGTTGAGAATGCATATAGCTAAGTAGATATAAAATAGGCATACCAAAAAGTGTGTGCCTGTGTCTATGTCTCTGTGTGTGGAAGGAGAGACAGAGATGAGGGAGGGAGGGACAAACTGGCTCTGAAGGAAATCAGGAAAGGGCTAGGCCCTTCCTGGGCTTTTTGTGAGGTGGAAATGAGAAAAAATGCATTTCAGGTATG
This sequence comes from Sarcophilus harrisii, assembly GCF_902635505.1. Classification (NCBI taxonomy): domain Eukaryota; kingdom Metazoa; phylum Chordata; class Mammalia; order Dasyuromorphia; family Dasyuridae; genus Sarcophilus; species Sarcophilus harrisii. Next base: position 212,613,518 of record NC_045430.1, on the reverse strand, counting down.
AGAGAATAGACATGCCTATATGTGAAGAACAGAGAGAAGTCCAGTCTGGCTGAACCATGGAGTATGGGCAGGAGACCAATGTGGCTCGACATATAAATTGGATCCAGGATTCTAAAGGCAAGGTAGCTAGGTGGCTCAGTGGATAGAGTGAGAGGGTCAATCTGGCCTCAGACACTTGTTAACTATATGACCCTGGGCAAGTCACTTAATCCTGTGTGTGTCGTTTCCTCATTTGTAAAATGAACTAAGAAATGGCAAATCACTCCAGTATCTTGGCCTATGAAACCCCAAATGGATTCACAAAGAGACATGGCTGAAAAAAACCTGAACAACAACAAAAATTCTAATGGCAAAAGGGCAGTATGGGACTGAAAAGAGGCACTTAAATGGTCAGCTCTGCCAATAAGGAAAATCACTTTGGCAGCTGTGTGGAGGATGGAGTGGAATAGAGCAGTGGTCCCCAAAATGTAGTCCAAAGAATTGTTGGGGTCTCTGAAATTTTCAGAGGGTCTACAAATTCAAAATTATTTTTTATTTCTAATATAGTAAATAGTTATAAATATAACCCATGTGAACAAAAACTCTTTGAACAGATCCTCGATAGTTTTTTAACAACATGAATATACTGAGAATAAAGGTTTGAGAACCACTGGAGTAGGGAAAGACAAATCAAGTAGATTAAAAAAAGAGGCCATATCCAGATTTTTGGAAACAATTATAGTTAAGTGTCACACAGCTAGTAATTTTCTGAGGTTGGAATTTGAACTCGAATCCTCCTGATTCAAGGACTGGTGCTTTATTCAACCAGCTGTCCCAGAAAGAAGGGAGGATTATTTCTTGACTAAGATATCTACCAATATCATTTTCATGCCTGGGAACATACTGTTTATCCATCGGCAGATAATGATGCAGGTTGTTTCATTGTGTGTAGTCTGCATGTTCCTGAAATAAGGACAAGGATGGTGTCTAGACTAGTGATTTCATTGCTAGAATGAACTCCCAGGTGAGGAAACTCCCTCTACAAATGCAAATTGGCACTCTCAGCAATTTATCATCTCAGAATGTTGAGCAGCGCTCAATTTAACTTAAACTATGGATCATGACCCTTAGGGGTAACTGAATTTGGAAAGTCTCAAAAAAAATTGGCTATAGTAAAAGGTTTCTGAACTAAGTGACCAAAAATTAATTCAAAATACAAATGCATAAGGAGCCCAAGGGTTTCTGGCAGCACATGCCCATGTTGCATTGCACAACTTCACAACAGCCTTAATTCTAAGCACACAACATGTGAATATTGTGCATGACGAGCACTGCCAGAAACACCTTGGCTCAAATTCAGAATTGAATCGTGTAAAAATTTCTCCGTCAAAAAGGAGTAACAAATGGAAAAGGTTTAAGGATCCCTGCCCTAAAGAACATGGGAGAGAAAGCAATTTCTCCTTAAGTCACATATCTTATAAATGTTAGAAGGATTTGAACCCAGGGTTTTCTAACTTCAAAACCAGCTCACTGTCCTCTACAACACACTGTCTCTCAGCATGAAATGTGTCATGTAAATTGAATTTTGGTGAATTGGATTATACTTTAAATATACAAAGAAAGCTCATAAGTTAATAGAAACTTACAGTGAATCTTTTATAACAAACCTGTTAGCAACAGAAATGATCATTACCAAGTGATTTATTTCTTTTTGCAATTGTATTTTTATAGACTGGGTTTTTTTCTATATATAAAACAATACAACAGCCATTTATTATATATCCTTTGTGTGGAACAAGGTTATTTTAAAGGAAACTACATTCTTGTTTATTTGTCTACTCCTATCAGCCAATATTTTAAAGCGTAGCTATCCAACAATGAATGTTTTTCATATGTGATCTGTGGGATTCATCTCCATATTTTAATGTCTCATTTTGTCAAATCATAGAATTTTAAAGTTAGAAAAGACCTATAATTCCACCCTCCATTTCACTGGTTCTTTGGTTCCTCAATATGACTAGGCAGGTTGCCTTCCTTGAATTTTACCAATTTGGAATTGTCTTCTTCCTGGTTCCAGGCTATGGTGAAAATGGTACAGAACTGCTTTGCCTAGACAGAACAGGGCCACCCTGAGGGAACCTTGCCCCTGGAGTGTTTGTAGGAGAGTAGCTAACACATCTGCGCAGCATTTCACATGCTTTCATGTTTCATTTAAAACCTCACAATATCCAGTGGAGTAGACAAAGCAATGGTTTTAGCGATTTGGCCAAGATCATGGAGCAACTTGGTATCTGAGGAAGAAAAAGGCCGAGTCTTCATATCCTAATTCAAGGTCTTTTTCTGCCACCATGAAACTTAAAGTGCCTGATTAACAAGCTAAAGTCTATAGAGAAATGCCATAATACTGAGGCCCCAATTAAATATTTTATAATTCTATTTCATATATGAAATAATTACTTGTAGAGCATTACTTGGAAATTAACACACACATAAATTTGTTGATTTATTTTTAGCCTTATGTGTTTGTTCATATAGCAAGCTTTTAATAAATGAATATATAGATGTTTCTCTATAAATGAATTAAAAAGCATTTATTAAGTGTCTGCTGTAAATAGGTACTGTCCTAAGCATTTTACAAATATTATATTATTACATTTGATCCTGACAACAATCCTGAAGAATAGTAGCTACCATTATTCTCATTTTACAAATGCAGGAAACTGAGATTAAGTCACTTGCCTAGAGTCACATAGTCAATAATATTTAAGGTAAGAGATAAACTTAGGTTTTCCAAAATCCAGGTCCCATACTCTATCCACTATTCTATCTCACTGCTGAGTTTTAACAATTTTCTCCAATTTTGTTCAGCAGCACATGAATAGGAACAGAAATAGCAGAAGGCTGGAGTTTGGAAAAGCAAGATATTTTATAGAATAGATAAACTAGGGATTCAAGGGAATAGTATTAAGTAAAACATGATTCACTGGGGGATCAAGATAGGAAAGGGAAGAGATTTAGCCAATGCATAGGATTACCATCTGGGGAAAAACTTAAGAGGTGAAAGATTATGGAACTCAGAAAAGACAAAGAATAAAGTTTAGACTTACAGACAGAGGGTAGGGTAGAAAGACAACAGACTATGATCAAATAAGGGAATTTTAGAGTTCCTGAACATAGATATGAAACATTTGAGGGTGATGGCAAGATCAAAGGTATGACTGTCTATGTGAGTAATTGCAGTGGTGTGGAGGAATAGGTCACAGGAAATGACTAAGTTGAAGAACTGAGAGGTTAGGTATTTGAGGGACCATATCTATCTATCTATACACACACACACATATATATATATACATATATATATATATATATATATAGAGAGAGAGAGAGAGAGAGAGAGAGAGAGAAACTGTGGAAGAGAGAATTATTATAAGACTGCCATTGAGCTCATTGAGAGAAGGAGAATATCCTAGAGGTCAGTAGATAATAGCCACAAGGATCTTGACTGAATAATAAATATGTATTGAATGAGCCTCAAAGAAGAAGAGGTTACTGAATGATGGTGGGGAGGGAAAATCTAGAAGTGATAACGATAATGGAGGTATACCATGGTGACAAGGGAGTCTGGAGTATGACTGAAATTATACCCAGAGAAGGGTAGCCAAGGAAGTAATGTTACTAAGGAGAGAGAACTAGATCTCAGACTGTACACAAAGATGGAGGAAGTAAGAATGGCAAAAGTTTAAGATAAAAGCCAGTTATCTATGGAACAGCCATTCCTGGGAGCATAGTGGAAGGGATGAGTCCTTTTTAAGTGGGAGTCAGTGAAGGATGAGGAAACAGGGTTGGAACAATGATGACTAAATGTTCAGAATCTCGGGTATTGGGTGGAATTATATTATCCATTGAAGAATGTATTCAGGCAAGATTTTATCCATAGAGGATCATTGTTGGATAGAGATTTCCCTCAGCATGTAAGGGGGGAAGGGAAAGAAATTGCAAGGAGACTACCCAGGAAACAGTAACATAGATCTTATGGAGCTATACTTGACCAGACAAAATGTCATATATTTGATTCATATAAGTAATTCGCAATATGTGTGTATAGCCTTTAGCTACTGGTATCTCTGAGTAATAATGATAACTCACAAATCTGAAGCACTCGAAAATTTTCAAAGCATTTTCCTCAAAAACCAGTTGATGAGGTCAGTAATCCAAGTATTATCTTGATTTAACTTAATGAGGAAAATGAGTTTTTGAGACTGTGAATGGTTTGCCCAAGGTCAGACAGTAAGTATTGAGCCTCACACCCATTCCAATTCTGTTAGAGCACTCTAAAGAACAAAGTGTCATTCAAGCGAACGAGGAAGAAGTCCTGGCACATTAGCTATGCTTTCCATGCCCTCTGAACTTGTCACCTTTCTCCCACTAACCTGCTTTTCTTTCATTGTTCTCCTTGCCATCCTTTCAGACACCTGCTTTCCCCGCTCCCTACCTTCCATGATTCTGCAAGCATGGGGGGGTAGAGGACCTGACAGTTCTAAAGAGAGAGGTGGCTGTTTTTTGGAAAGAAATTCTTCTTCAGTGGAGCAGCTGGATCCCTTCCCAGTGGCACAGAGAAAGAGTCATGATCCAGAGCCACAGTGGTTTCATTCAGTAGTCCAGTAAAATAGTGCAAAAAAAGGAGGGCAAAAGGAGGAAGGGAAGAAAGGAGGGACAAAGGGATAGTTTGCAAGAACACTGAGAAGGACTGTATTTGACTCTGGAGAATTGAATTTTCTTTTCAGTCCAAAATGAGCAACCCAATTAAGGGGTCCCAGATGGCACAGCCAGGCTCTGTGAACCAGTGCTCTGGCCCAGCCCCTACAGGGGTAGGCAGAGTGGGGGCGGTGAAAGAGGGAGGGCTGTTTCTCTTGGTCCCTGCTCGCCTGGCTGCAGTTCAGAGTCGATTCTCAGTATCCCTAGTCATCCCTGACCTCGGGGATTGGCTCCTCTTGACAAGGCAGCTCTTGCCCAGTAGAACAGTCAGCAGCTGCCAAGGTGCCAGATCGGCTTCCCTTCCTCAGCTCCAAGGGCTTAGTAGCTGCCACAGTAAATCAGTTCAAGAAAAAGAAAAGTAGTCCACAGAAATAATAGCAGCCTAGGTCTGTTTTCTCAGGACAGTGACCCCTGCAAGGGCATCCTTCAATTTCCTAGGCAGACTCAGAAAAAAGGGACAAGCAGCATAATACAGTGTCTGGGCAGATGAAGATAAGCATAAATCCTACCCAAAAAGTCTCCGGGAGGGCAGTCTGATGTCGCAAAAAGTGCAAATGCAGTCAGAAGGTCTGGATTCAAATACTAGCATTATAATTGATGTGATATGTGACTGGACAAGTGACTTAACTTGGAAGCCAAACACATAGCTGAATGGAAAGAGCACTGGATTTGTTTGGAATCAAAAGATCTGGGTTCAAATGCTGATTTTGCAAATCTGGAACATATCACTTCCCTGCACTGGAAAATCACTTTTCTTATTTATCAAAAAAAAAAAAAAATAGTCGGGGAAAGACTTTTCTTTAAGGTATCCAAAGTTCCATAATATTTTCTATAACATTGTAAATGCCTTCTCTCCCATTCTGAAACTAGTTATCTACTGTAGCTCTGTAAAAATGAGAGGCTTTGAGAAAGGGGGCAGAAATCTGACATTACACAATATGAAGGAAGAAGGCAAGGTAAAAGTATCAAGTTCCTGGTCATCTGAGAAATCACTCCTTACTGCCTAAATGCTCCCACTTTTCTTACTACTTAAGTCATTTCCTCTGAAAGTTACAAAGGCTGTGCCTATGCTGGCACCCACTTAAAATTTTCCTGTAGGCCAAGAGCAACTCGCATCCCAGTCTGAGGTTGGCTGTAGCAACCCAGCGCAAGCATCATGTGCAAGCATTGCAGACATACTAAGAATTAAGACTATGCAAGTCCAATTTGGGATTCCAGGCTAATTCAGAAGCCCCTACCAGCTGCTTAGGACTTGGAAAAATCACCAGCTGGTGGAAACTGGCATATAAGAAGCAGGTATCAGTGCTTCTAAAGCTTAGTTCATCTCTACTTTTCAGTCATTGCACCAGAACCCACTTATTGGATTTGCCTTTCCAAGGCTTTCACTCCCTCATTCTACATGATTATTACTCAATGAATCATTGACTACAGAGTTTATATGCACATATAACTCTGGCACACATCACATGTGTGTTTGCCTTGTCATTCCAGATAAACTTTAAGTTTCTTAAGTACAAAAGCCATGCCTTTTGTTTTTTATATGCCCTTCCCAGCCCCTATTCTCAGATGCTTCACACAATAATAAGAACAAAAGAGGTAATCAAGATATTTGCAGAAAGTGGTTGTGGTACTATGGAAGGAACACTCACTCTGGATTCAAAGAACCTGAATTTCAGCCCATTCTTTATTACCTTGTGATCTTAGACAATTCAATTAATCTGTCAGAGCCTGTTTCATCACATGTAAAATGAGTAGGTTGGATTGGACCACACTGAAAGGCCCCTCTAATTCTAAATCCCTGAGCTAGTGTTGATATATCTTTTGTTCATGTTTTTTGCACACAGCTTCCTAAAATTGTTTTCATTTTTTTAGCATGAGGCTATCCTTGCATTATTAGTCATAACGAGAACAAATCTTTTAAAAAATAATGTTTATTAAAATGGCTCATCTTTTCATGGAGATTAACCCTTGTATGCTAGAAAGTTTGGCTATTAGATCTCAAGATCTGGAAAGGTCCCAAGTGACCTTTCCCAGTGACAGTCTATGTTTCCTTTGTAAGAACTGACCAAGCTGAGCTCAGACAACTCGTCACTAACATGGAAGAGCAAATTATAAATACAAATATATAAATTGTAAAAAGGGATGGAAGCTATATTTATAGAGAAAATATATATTTATGAACAAAAATTAATAAGCATTTATTAAATTCCACATGTCAAACACATTATAACTCCTTGGTGTGTACTACTATCTTATATAACACTGTTATGTCTATTATATATATACAATTATATTAATTACAGGCATAATATATAAATATAGCAAATGGTGAACTATAATAATTATATGAATATATACATAAATATTAATTATAATAAACAACATAAAATTAATATGGATATATTCTAAATATGCTATAATAAGCATAATTTTAATAAATGCTAGTACATATTGATACTTTCTTGAGTTGCTATCAGTATCTTCTTGATGTTCTCCAAGATAAAATACAAACTCCTCATCTTGGCATTTAAAGTACTACATAGTCTGACTCCAATCTACTTTCCCAGATTTATTTTACATTCTCTTCTTCCAAATATTCTTTGTTCTAGTCAAACTGCCATACTCAATATTCCCTAAACTCAGTATTCCATCTCCCACCCTCGTGACTCTGGACAAGCTGAGACCCATTCCTGGAATGCATCTCCTTCCTTCCTCTGAAAACCCTTACTTTGCTTCAAGATACAGCTCATGTGCCATCCTCTCTAGGAAGCCTTTCCTGATCTCCTTAATTTTTAGCCTTTGTATTTTCTCCTCTAATTAGGATCATAAACTAATGCATTTACCTGATACCCAACCTTCCACTACCATCCCCCGAGTTGAATTTAAATTTCCTTGTATGGTTGGACTTTTCTTCATTCTATGTCGTAGAACTCCCAGTGCATCGCATATAGTAGGGCCTCAATAAATATTTATTAAATAAAAGATGGTTTTTCTTTCTTAATTGGTAAAACAATGATCTAAACATGTAACAAGTTGTAAATATAAGGATTAAAGACTACATATTTCAAGATTCTAGGGTCATAAGAACTGAATTAAACATAGAAGGCATTTAATTCAATTCCTTTGTTTTATAAATGCAGAAACACTCAGAGTGATTCATGGCATAGATAATTGTCAAAAGCAGGATTTGAATTCAGATCATTTGAAACTAGATCAGGGGGTTTTCTGTTGTACCACTGGTGCTGTTCAGTCATTCAGTCACATCCAACTCTTTGTGACCTTATGGGCCATACTATCCAAGTGGGTTTTATGGTTTGCCATTTTCGTCTCCAGTGGATTAAGACAATTTCAGTGTCTTGTCCAGGATTTGAGTCCAGATTGGAACTCAGGTTCTGATTCCAGACCCAATGGCTCTATCCCCTGAGCCTTCTATTTGCCCTGTTGGACCATACCATTCCCAATGTAACATGCCATTGCACATTTATTATTTTCTGCTTGTTATGCTCTTTGGAGGCTCTTTTAAAGCCAGGAAATGCTCTGATGCCTTATTCTCTTTTGACAGGAGTGAGTAATGCTGAGCTGCGCCAGCCAGGAAAATCTCCCCAATTCAGCGTGAACTGGATTATGGGTAATGCAGACCTGGAGGTTATAAATGCTACCACAGGGAAGAGAAATTGTGGAAGTTCATCCCGGCTCTGCAAACATGTGCTCTCTGCCCGATGGGCAAAACTGTATGGAAAGGTAAGCCATGTGTTTGCCGGTGCCCTTAGACTCAATGTCATACTCCATAGGCTACTTCCAATAGTCCTACTTAGGAAACAGTGAGATCCACTGCTCTGTGATCAGTTCTGGTTTTCATTTCCTTCCTCACCAATGGTCTAAACCAATAAAAATCTCCATTCTTCCCCTCCTTTAAAACTATGCATTTTGCCTCAAGAAGGGAATGCTCCATTTTAGAGCTTTAAGATTGTATAATTGGGCTTTCAAGCACACAAACAACCAACAATTCCCCCGTAAAACCATCAAACTATATTTTTGTGGTTCATCCAATAGCTAGACTGAATTGTCTGCCATACATAGTACCCAACACCAGGGCAGCAGAAAACAAGACAACTGCTCTGGCATCCCTATCTCAGAAGTCTAGGTGGAAGAAACACTTCATCTTCCTTATCTAAGCACTGAATTTGAATGACAAAGGCAGAAAACCTTTTCCTTATGTCCCAGATCATATTTAAGATTATAGCCCTCTCCTTTTCAAAGCCCTTAAATCATATGTGCTGATGGCCGAGTCTCCTAGTTTTAAACTCACCTAGATACAAGGGACCATCAAACCATCCAAAAGGATCCTTGTGGGCCACATATTTACATGTTTTTAATTACTATATCAACACATTAAAAGCAAGTAGGAACTAGGTTTTTATGTGGTTTAGGCTGCACTCAGGACTGTTGTGGGCCCAAGCAGCTTGCAGACCACATGTCTGACACTTTTGCCCTAGAACAACCAAGGTGACAGTCTATAATGAACTTGACATTAGATGCTACAAAACTGGTGAAGAGTGAGAGTAGTTTAGACATCTGATAACAGAAATCTCAAGGATTCCCCCTCTTCTGACCTACTGCTTGGGAACCTACTAAAAGAAAAAGAGAAAGAAAGGAATTCTTCAAACTCAGGGAAAAATCAGATTCCTGAAACCAGAATTCAGCATATGGTACCTTTAAAATCAGACCCTTTTTTATATCAACCATTTTTATAACAGTTTTTTCAATAACCTTTTTTCTTGATTAGTTATCACTATTAGGATTATATAGAGATTATTTTCAAAGCAGCATCAGATTAAATATTCATAATCTTTTTTTTTTAAATTAGGGACAAAAATACATATTCCTTTGGCTGCTTATAAAATTATGCTACCTCTGCTCTTTAAAGGGTTCATATTCTATCATAAGATATGATATAAAGGACAAAGTATTAGTATTTTATTTAGCAAGCCTGAATCCCATTCCCAGCTCTGCCTCTAATGCTTCAATTCTGGGTCTTATTTTTCCTCAACTTTAAAATAAGAGAATGGAACTGAATCAGTGATCTCAAACCCAAGAATCCATGGATAGGACTACTTGTAAAATTCATATAGTGGAGCAAAAAGTATCCAAACTTCAAGATTATATGCAATCTGAATTTGAGATCAAAAGGCTATATATTTTTTATGTTCCTTTTTTATCTCTAAAATCAAGAACTTTGGGTCTGTGCTGGATTTATCTGTTGGCAGGTTTCCTGTAAGTTACAAGATTTGGGCTGTTTACAACCATTAACATATATAAGCTTTGTGGGTATTTGGGGATCGAGTTTTTGGTTTTTTTTTCCTTTCCTATAATGTCAAAGATGTACTGTTGGATCAACTAAGTTAAGACTTTGGTAGGTCATAGGGAGTCATTGATTTTGTCCTCTTACAAAACAAAAGATGCTTTCTTTTCCTGCACATGCTTGGGGTGATATTGGACTGCGAACACGTGTGTTTGTCTCCAAAGATTGTTTCTGGCAGACACTTCAGTTTGGCTTTCTAATGAGCATTTGCCCAGAACTAGCCCAAGGCCCTCCCCATTCCTTCATTTCCCTCCTCCTCCAACCTCCCAGCACTGGATGCTGGCATGAAGCCCTGCTGTTTGGATCCATGTCCTATGCTGATTTCATAGTGCTGCCATTATACCTTGAAATTCAAAGGAGGAAAAGTCATGTTTTGAATTGTCTGAATTTCTTGATTTAAAGGAAGCTCTTATTTCACTTTTAAGGCTCTGTTTTAAAAAATTCTTTCCACCTCTTCTTTTTTCCATCCATCCCTACCGCATTCCCATCATCAAACACCTACCACCTTAGCAGAAAAGCCATTTGTTTTAGCCTTTCATTGCAATAACGTCTGCTTAAACAAAGGCTCCTTGAACAACTGGGCTTGCCAGAAAGGGGCCTGCCAGGCACAGCTCTCTTGTACAGTTATCTCTTTAATATTTTACAATGTTTTTGGTTTTTTTAAGGGCAAACACCCAGGGATCCCTGTGAGTTTGCTACTTATGAAATTCATGGGAAAAATTACTCAGCTGTTCAGAGCCCCTCACCCCTAGCCCAGCTCCATTCTGTTGGCTTATTTGTTTCTCTGATTTCTGTTTTGCAGCTGAGCACACGGATCCCAAGCCATGGAGATGCGCCATCAGTGTACTGCGAAGCCAAACTGGTGGCCCAGACTTACCAGTCTGTTAAACAGCAGCTGTTTAAAGCATTTCAGAAAGCAGGTCTGGGCACCTGGGTGAGGAAACCCCCAGAGCAAGACCAATTTCTACTAACTGTATAAATCATTAGACTCCTTTGCTACTCAACCAGATTGAAACAAGTGGAGAAGGCCAGGGCAGGACAAGTGAGCTAAACAAAGGGATTGTGCTGATCAATTTTCCCTTTTAGGTCCCAGAAAGACATACAAGCAAAGCGTACTGTATTTGAATGAGACCCAAAAATATGGCTTTGGAAACCATCGCTTCTCATTGCCAACACCCTGCTATGGTTGTGAATGCCCAGATTCCTGTCTGGCATACGTGAGTGCCACTGAGGGATGCCATGTTCCTCCATGTCTTTCCTTGGAGATGATTCTGGGTGTGATTCCTACCTAGGGTTCTAGGGTAACAGGCACAGTTTAAAAAAAAAGAAGTACCAAACTAATCCTAGTTGAAACTGAACTCGGGTACCGCCAATATCCCCACTCTTCCCCAAACTTTCCAAATAAGCCAAAAGTGGAGAAGAAATCCACTTTCTAGCGAGTGCCATCTCTATAATGGTGGAGATACACAAGACCAAAAGCAAATTTTCCAATTATAGTATACAAGTCCTCCATGAACCCTCTTTCACAATATAATTTTAAGTGACTTGTAAAGATAAATCTAGCATATAGCATTCATCTCTATTTGGTCTGCTCAAATGCCTGAAATTCTATCTTTTGAGAGTCACTGCATTAAGTTAAAGGCATCTTCATGAGGTTTGAAATAAAATAAAAATCCCCCCAAAAGGAATAATACATTAATCTAATACCTATTAACACCCTCACCGTGATTAGTGTATCAGAAAACTAAGTTAATCTTATAACAGGCAGAGCTGGGACCCAAGATAGGCAAGTTTGAAGTATGAAGGAGGGTTCAGAAAAGACTGAGAGCTTGGGATATTGTCTTAAGGAACATAACTTCTTAAGGCATTTCAAAATAGAATAATTTGGTAGGGAGACTGGCAGGGACATGGGACGTTGAGTTATAGGCTCATGAGCTGCTGCTTATGTTACTGCTTACCAGATTTACTCTATGGATAAAATGTCTCAGTTCTGCTATTAATTCAACCATGTGAGCTTGAGCTAGACATTTCTCTTCTCTTCATCTCAGTTGCCTGGAATCTATAAAAGGAAAAAAAAACAAGTCATCTCTGAGATCATCAGATGATCTCTGAGGTCCCTTCAGTCCAAGGGGCAGCACAAGGGCAGCAAAGGAAGGATGGACACTGAAAGGAGAAGAGTGGAAGTCCTAAAATGTCATTTTCACAAGAATTGCGCACGTCACAATAATCTGCTGGATTGACTCTGGACTTCAGTTCATTCAATCAACCACCATTTATACTAAGTATGTCCTATATACTAAGACCAGTAACAAATGCTGAAAATGCAAAATCAAAAGCAAAATGGCTTCTATTTTCAAGGTACATTCCTTGGGAGAAAACTTGTTCAACACAGAAGTGAATTTAAATGTATGCAAAGTAAAAACAAAGTAATAGGGATGGTGGGTGGTACCTGGGGGGTTAAGAGAAGCTTCAAGATAGGGGGAAGTGTAATCAAAACTGGAGCTACATACAAATCAATGGTTGCCTCATGATACAGAACCGCCTCCAAACCAAGAAGCAATCACCCTATTCCTGGATCCCAATGTTTTTCTGAGAGGCTAGAAATCCAACTATAACCATGCATTTAATGATCATTTACTAAGCACCTAGTCTTTGCTACACAGTTTGACATTAAGGGCTTACAAAGATGAGTAAGACATGGTCTCTGCCCTCAGGGAGCTTGTAGTCTAGTAAGAAAGATAAAATGTGTATGCAAATAACTATAATACACAATAAGATTTAGCAATGCAATAAAACAGATATAACATGCAAATGGAATTTGAATGAGGTGATGATCTCTTCTGGATGGGAAGAATTTATAGAGAAGTTTGGATTTGAATTGTGTCTAAAGGTACTAATGTCCCATAGACTCAGGGTCACAGGATTAGAACATTGTATCCCACAGTCATAGACAATTGCCTATATTGCTGATGCTTATGACTCTCCATTTATGTCTCCAAAGTCCTATATGTATCAATAACTCACCATGTGACCTTGAGGAAGTGACCATTTCTCTGAACATCAGTTTTCTCATCTGTAAAATTTGGACTAATTGATCTCAGAGGTCTCTTCCAGGTCTAACAGTTCATGATTCTAAAAAGCTTAGAGACTTCTGAGCAGTACACTAAGACAAGGTCTACATGGCACAGAAGGTTATGAACGATTGATAATTACATGGTGAATTCAGGTAGCCATCAATGATGATTTTTATTCCGTCTGGCCTTCATCCCATCCCCCAACATTTGCAGCTTTTAAAACAGAGCTGATAGATCTGAGAATGAGAAAGCAAAATCAAATTTTGAATAATTCATCTCCCCATAATGAAAAGGAGAATACAGGAGGGCAATAAAGTCAAATGGTCTGCATTATCCATTATCTTTGCCACCTGAATTCACCATTTAATTTCATATCGCTTTGTGCTAACCATGCCTTGCCAATGATAATGAATCCAAGTTATATGTTTTTAGAGAACATAGAAAAAAAAAAAAAAAGATCTTGGTTTCCAGTGCCGATGCATTCCTCCTCTGATCTATGTGACCTGTTGCTGAAGTCTCCATAGTACATTGACATCTTCCACTTAATAACATACACTGATTCCTTGTCACCAAGGAAAGCATCCCTCTCATGCTTTTCCTTGCCAAGTCTAAAAGTCACAAAGCTGGAGGGATCACTTACAAACCATTTCACTGTAGCTGAACACAATGACAAAACAGCACCCCTCATCTCAGCTTTGTTTGTCTACTCTCAGAACCATTCCTCGTGGCCAATGTATATTATCAAGTCTTTTAGATTTGGTTTTTCCTTTTTCCCCATAGAAAGAATTTTGAGATCTCAAATTTTTGTTTCCTTTTTTATTGTAGTGATTCTCTTCAAATCTGTATATATACATATCTATGTCATGCTGCTACTGACTTGTGATGAGTGTCTTGTTGTTCCTCCAAAATGTGAAGCTAACTTACTTTTCAAACATGTAGCTCATGTTTTTTCCATATAATTTACTTTTTATGAGGAAATGTTCTTATCAATAAAGTTAAATTCTTTTTTAAAAATATATACATATATATATATAGCATTTACCATGTCTGGAGAGCCATATGAAGTAAAGACATAATATACTGATGCCCAGAATAGAATAGTTGCAGTATTTTGATGAGCTCCTATTTTTAGATTACAAATTTCAAGCTGTGTCTATAGTATTTGTTTTCTAAAAAAGAAAAAAATTAAATTCATTTGAATTTTATTGTAATAAATAAATAAGATGTTTTAGTTTAGGGTAAGAGAGATTCCTCTTGAAGAAATCTTGCCAATAACACATCCTATCTGAATTGCCCAAAATAAAAAATATAACACTTTCTAACCAAAATTAATGAATAATTAGAAAAAGTCCTTTTGGGGAGGGGCCAGGTGATAGAGCAATTCAATTGCTGTGTTAATCTTCTTTGGGTTCACTTTATGCATCTTTGGTGAGTGTCTGCTGTTTTTCCAGTAGGATCCAATGTCTACATCCCAGATTACTGCTCAGGATAATCCATTGGTCAATACATTTCTTCTGGGAATCCCTAAAACAGGAGCATGACCTTATAGGAAAAAACTATATGAGGAGCAGAAAGAGCTCCCGTAGGGGCCTCTGGGAAATTGTTAGCTTTCTACTACCACCACTGCTTGTATCTTTTCTCCTTTTCTCTCTTTATCCTTTTGGTCCATGATTCAACTTAATGGAAACAACACTGGATCTAGAGTCTGAAGACAAAAGTTTTATTCCCAGCTCTCCTAATTACTAGATGTGTGACCTGAACCTTTCTGATACTTAGTTTACTCATCTGTAAAATAGGACAATAAAAGTGTACTACCTACCTCACAGGGTTGTTGTGAGGATCAAACAAGATAATTTAAACTGTAAAGTACCATATCAATGTGCCCTTCCATTTCTTTATTCTCCTTCCTCTTTCTTTTCCCTCCTCATGAACTGTTCTATATTTTTTTCCTATAGCCCCTAAGAGGTATACCCACAAGTGTTTACTAATTTAGGACTAAATTCTGCCCTTGATCCTGTGTACCTATCCAGCCAGAAAAGCTGGGATTAACTGGTTCTGGCTGATCAGAAGACTTATTTGCAATGAGACATTACAAGGGAAGGTAGACTGCAGACAGAAGATTGAGTATTCAAATAAAACATCTTAAGGCATCTCCTTATTTTAAAGTGTGGGATTCTGAACGATCCTATCTAATAAAAAGACTTGATGATGACCCCATTCCCTTACCTCATCTCACCTAGACACTAGGTTTCTAACATTCTTTAGAATAAGCAGCCACCCCAAACCCAGGAAACCATATCCCAGCAGTTAACTGTAAGCATACAACATTTTTTGAAGCAAAAGGACCTTACCCAATAGTAATTCTTAAACGAAGGTATGTACATAAAAGCATGACTGAATGGCAATACTGTACCAATGGGTGTACATTTGTAATATTTGTAAAAAAAAAAAAAAAACAAAACAAAAAAAAAACAAAACCTAAAACAACAAAACCACAAAGAAACCTGAATTTACACATGTGAATTTGCTGCTAAGTTCTGTAAATTGCACTTCAGTGATACCTGATAAGTGAATGTTTCTGTTAAGTGAATAAAAATCCCAAGTAAAATTGTTCTTTCCTGGATTGTGAGGCCTTCTTCATCTTGGATGTGTTCTAGCAATTCTGAGCTCTTTAGTTTCAGGATTCACCAAGACTCTTCTAATTCTAAGGGAATGGCAGCCAGGTAAGAGGCCCCCAGGTCAACTGTCCTGTAGGATCCAATGTCTACATCCCAGATTACTGCTCAGGATAATCCATTGGTCAATACATTTCTTCTGGGAATCCCTAAAACAGGAGCATGACCTTATAGGAAAAAACTATATGAGGAGCAGAAAGAGCTCCCGTAGGGGCCTCTGGGAAATTGTTAGCTTTCTACTACCACCACTGCTTGTATCTTTTCTCCTTTTCTCTCTTTATCCTTTTGGTCCATGATTCAACTTAATGGAAACAACACTGGATCTAGAGTCTGAAGACAAAAATTTTATTCCCAGCTCTCCTAATTACTAGATGTGTGACCTGAACCTTTCTGATACTTAGTTTACTCATCTGTAAAATAGGACAATAAAAGTGTACTACCTACCTCACAGGGTTGTTGTGCCTGTGAGCACACTCCTGCCACTCACTAGCTATCTTATTTTAGCCACATTGGCTCCCTTTCAGACTTCCTGTTTCCTCACCCTCAGGATACTAAAGTTGGACTAATTCACTTCCCAGGTCCATTACATTTCTGTTATCCATGATACCATGCCTATATCTAAAAAAAGCACCCATACTTGATAATATGTTTCTCAATAAATTCTGGTTTCCAAATTGTTAGTCATTCAGAAGTCCCTTTTGCCAGTTTAGCCAATAGCATCTCATGAAAAGTTTGAGTTGAGAGGTCAGTAGTCATGGATTCTTACCCTAGCTCAGTAACTCATTAATCAAAGATCTTAAAACAAGCTATCTAATTTGATTTTATTATCTGTAAAATGGAGATAACGCCCTCTTTCTCACCCAGGTGTTATATGTTGCTCACTTTCTCTTTATGATAAAGTGTTCGGAAAAGCCTATACAGACCTTATGCAGCACCTTGGAAAGTAAAACCCCACACAGATGTTAGTTATTTTTGTCCCCTGACAAAACTGGATTTTCCAAAAATTAATGCATTCCTCTTAGGCCGTAAATGAAATTGTGTATTTCCATCAGTTTTAACCCCTCTTACACAGTTTACCTTTCAAGTTGTATGTTTGAGTTATATAGAATATATGGTATATATAGAATATCTCTACCACCACCTCTAAAAATAAAACAAAAACAAAAACACTCAGATGAATTTGCACTACATGATCCTCTATCATCCCAACTGTAGTTGGATGTCCAGTGGGATAACCCATACTTCTGATAGGCCTTAAAATTGAGGGAGGGAGCAGCTAGGTGGTGCAATAAATAGATTACCCTGATGTCAGGAGGAACTAAGTTCAAATCCAGTCTCACACACATAATAGCTGTGTGACCCTGGAAAAGTCACTTAACCCTGACTACCCTCAAAAAAAAAAAAAAAAAAAAAAGACTGAAGAAAAACAAAGTCTTAATTTTCTAATTACCAGAGAGTTAGACCTTACAATATTTTGAAGTAAGCAAATAGAGGAGTGCTTTAAAAAGTGATCTAAAGGATTCTGAAAAGGTCCCTGATACAAAATTATCTCTTTCTCTATTATAATGATTAGACTTATATTATCAGGAATTCACTTTCAAGGACTCTACTTATCAGTTTTTAAATGTCCACTATTAAAAGGCAAACAGAGCTGAATATGACCCTGGAGATCAGTTCAACCTCCTTAATTTACAAATAAGGAAACTGAGACCCAGTATGGTTAAAAGACTTTCCCAATGCCAAACAGGGGTAGAATTTACAACTTCTGGAATGATTGTAAAGAAAATAATCCAAGCAAGAAGAAAGCCAATCAGAACTCAAAGGACAAAGGGTAACAGGGAGTTTTCTTAGCATGACCTCATCAAAGAGGATAGATTGAGAATCAGAAAGACCAAGTTCCAATTCTAGCTCTGTCTGTAACTATCCTTCTTAACTCTGGGCAATTAATAAGCTTTTATTAAGTCTCAGTTTCCTAATGTGTGAAATAATAGGATCAGGCAAGCTGATCTCTAAGGTTCAAATTCTTCCATTCTTTGATTTTTCCCTCTGTAATACAGGTCAGACTGTAGACTTTGGAGGGTAGCCAATCTTGTCTTCTTCATCTGTTGCCACCAGCCCTCCTTTGGCCTGGAAGAATGACAGATTTTCTTACCCCTTAAACTGTCTTAGTCTAAGTACAGATATTTCCCTTATGTCTCTATTTATCCAAAATGGAAGTCAGAGTTTTTTACAATTCAGCTAAACCATGAAGAAGGAAAAAATAAAAATAAGTTGCACTGACAGACACAGAAATAATGTCTCAGAACCCAGGGATTTTAAAGCAGGAGACAGCATGGTACAGAGGAAAGGATCTGAATTCAAATCTCACCTTAGTTTTTTGGACAAGGCACTAAATTTCACTGGAGCCTCAGTATCCGTGTCAGAAAAAAGGAGAGGTTTGATGATCTGAGGTCTTTTCTATCTTTGGATTCATTGGATTGTAAACAATCTAATGAGGTCAGCACAATTAATAAGCCTCTAGCTGAGACAGCCAGGGCAGCTACATGGCCCAGAGCAGAGAGTCTGGAGTCAGAAAGTCTTGACATTCATCTTGCTGACTTCAAATCCAGCCTCAGACACTTACTAGCTGTGGGGCCCTGGACAAGTCACTTAACTTTGCCTCAGTTTCCTCATCTATAAAATGAGCCGCAGAAGGAAATGGTAAACCACTCTAGTATCACTGCAAGAAAACCCTAAATGGGGTCACCAAGATACACATACAACTGAAAATGACTGGACCCTTGACTCAACCATGTTTTCCTCAAAATGGGACATGCTACATGAACAGCCCTCCTAACACAAATTGCCTCCTCCTTTTGCCTCAAAAACGGTTCTCCCCACTTCACTGGGAGCCAGGGCACTCCCTCACACTACCAGTTCATGACAAATGATAGATCATTTGTTCTCCAAGGAAGCACGCACCCCAAACCCCTACAACTTGGCATAAACAACAGTTGTAACAATATTTGATTTCTACCAACAAGGAAAGATTAGGAGAAGTGTGGCCCAGTGAATGGTGGGCTTACCTTGGACACAAAAAGGTTTGGGTTTGAATGATGTCCTATTTATTAGCTGTGTTATGAAAGGGAAATCATTAACTTTTCCATGTTCCAAGTAACTCTAAGACTATAAGTAATGATGATTTATCAAGATGCATCAATGGAAGGGAGCTTCCCACATGAGTGAAATCACCAGTGTGAACCCCCACACACAAAGCCTCACCCCAAAAAAAGGAAATCTAGGGAAAATCTTTTGTCATAGACATTACATGATTAGTCTTGGTGTTGACTAGTTTGAAAGTTGGCCAAGAACAAGGTATGCAATGGGTACAGGTGAGGAGAATTAGAAAACCATTGTCAGGGACCTATAATTCAGTCATACATTCTGCATCTCCATCTAGGCTGAACAGGCATCCTGTCCATTCCTTGAACACCCTCTTTCCAAACAGACCAAAAAAGATGCAGACATGACGATGAATAATTTGTCATTCCTGCTGATTTTAAGCAAATCTCACAATCTCCTTGGATCCCAATTTCCTTATCTGTAAAATGAAGGAGCTTAGATTTAGAAGTTCTCTTTCTCTTCTGAATCTTTCCTCCAGTGGGATGGGCTGCATGGTGGAATACTCAGATTCCACAGAATTCCTAATTAGGGCTCAGGGCCCAAATCAAGATATATCAGCCCTTCTCTCACCCAAGCATGGAATGAGCATTGAGCACTCTCTGCAGTCTCATTTCCCTGCCATTCCCTGAATACTCCAAATGGACTCATATTAAAGTTTCTGCTCTGTAACAGCTCTTAGACTCCCAAGCACAGATGCATCTCTTTAGCAGCGGGTGATGGTGCAATGGATAGAACTTAGAGTCAGAAAGCCACAAGTTCAAATATGGTCTCATACACATCCCAGCTGAGTGACTCTGTGTATCACTTAATTCTTATTTACCTTGCTTTCCTCAATTGTAAAAATAAAAATAATACTAGCACAGGGTCATTGGTAGGATCAAATGACATAAACTGTGTAAAAAGTACTTTGCATATGGTAAACATAATATGAATGTTGTTTCCTTCCCTTCCCTTCCCCTGCCACCCATTCTCAACTCTCCCACAATAGTAAAAAAAAAAAATCTATAAAACAACCAAATTCTAGGCTTGAAATACTTCTTGTTGCCATTAAATAAGCCTCAATTAACTGGAAGCTATCTTTTCCCTCCCCACCATTAATTACTATGCAGACAAATGTATATACATACACACAATCCCACTGTACAGCTATTCCACCTTTATTTCGATCCCAAAGTTTATCCAGTATATGACAATTATGAACAGAAAATGGGCCGCAGAAAGAGGCATTTGGAGGCCAGAAGCAGAAGATGATATGCTTCCCTTGTCATAGCTGTATGTAGACTATATCTCTTTCTATGGCCTCCTTTTCGAGGGTTACACCTTTACATCCTTACTTAAAAAACTCAAGTCTATAGAGATTATGGGACCTATCCTAAATCAAAATAAGTACTCAGCAGCAAAGTCAAGACAACTCATATTTTATGCTTAACGATCAATTCTATTCAACAGGGATTTCTTAAGTATTTATTAAAGCATAAGTATAAGCCATACAGCCTTGGTAGTGGCTAGTTTGAAAGTTAGCCACGACTGAGCTATACACATAGGAGTACAGACGAGGAGGACTAGAGTACCATTTTCCATGGTCACACATCAGACCCATCCTGCTTAGATCCTCCTCCTCCTCCTGCTTAGAACACACTCTTTCCAAAAAAAGACACAGAAATAATGATTAATAGTTTTTCATTCCTCATCTCTTGCTACTTTGGATCTTAATTTCCTTATCTATAAAGTGAGAGGGATTATACTAGGCACAAGAAATACAAAAATTAAAACAACCTTAATCCTCCAGTATTTCACAGTCATAGTTATTTTTATTTGATTGGAGAAGTGAGATCTCCCCAACACAACTCATGCCAAAAAATGACTCTGAGGAGCCATATCCAGCTACCTCCTTGAACCCACTCAGAACTCTTGATGACATGGAGAAGAAAGCAAAGTAACAAATCACACAAATCAGTTCTTCTTAATCTCATTAGGGTTCATGCTTCCACACATGGCCCCAAAGTGTCTTCTCTTTCAATGATTCCATCCTACAAACACCAGCTAAGATTTACTCTGTGCAAACCACTGTACCAAAAGCTGAAAGAGCCAGAGTTCAGATAATTACCAGTCTCTGCTGCATAGAGTTTTCATTCAGTCTAAAAAGAGGGTAAAACATAAGAAGAGATAAATATAGTGTACAACATTATCTGATAAGCACATCCAAAAAAACATAACCTGTTCTGAGGAGTGAGTGGAAAAACTCAGTCCAATAAGGCCCAGACCCAGTCTCATTTTTGTCTTTTTTCCAACCCTTAGAAGCTGAAAAAGCCACATGAAATATGAGCTGCATGATATATTGTCGTAGGACAAAAGGCCGGCCAACCTCATGTTTCCCTAGCAAAGTAACTTGGACCTGCTCTTGCCATGAGTACCCGAGAGGTGAGCAGAACAAAATGGCCAAGGCAAAGCTGTTTAAATGCTTTGATTCATTACACCTGTGTCCACTT
The DNA here is from genome assembly GCF_902635505.1 of Sarcophilus harrisii. Classification (NCBI taxonomy): domain Eukaryota; kingdom Metazoa; phylum Chordata; class Mammalia; order Dasyuromorphia; family Dasyuridae; genus Sarcophilus; species Sarcophilus harrisii. Next base: position 212,592,022 of record NC_045430.1, on the reverse strand, counting down.
TGGAGCCGTCAAACCAGCTGACTTCAGGTGGCTTTTGCTTGATTTGATCATTCCTGAACATACAAGTCTAGGTAGGCTGCAGAGAGAGATCATACCCTTAAGGGCCAGTTCTCTGACAGGTAGACTTCATCAATGAGTAATCACAGCAAAGAGGGAGAGAAAAGAATGAGGTCCCAAGAAAACAGCTGTGGGTGGCAACCAATTTGACTCTGAACCTTTTAGGCCTAGAATGAAAAATGTAACTTTTCATTCGGGATTTGGGCATTTCACGGATCCCTTTCTCTATCAAAACCCAAGCTTTCTGCAGGATCATTCTGAAATCCAGGCTCTCCCTCTCCCTTGTCAGCAACAATCTGACATTAGTCAAGAACAAAAGTTTCGAAGGAAGCTCCTGCCAATATGACTTGTGCCAGCCTTACATTTGTTTGTTATGTTTCACTGGGATGGCATCCCAATGTCCCATTTGCTCTGGGGCTTCTTCAGCTTGGATTAGTGGCTTCCAAATGATTTCATCACAGTTCATAAATGATCCCATTAATTCTCTATAGACCTCATTTGGATAATATCCACACAAAATGGGATGATTTGATCCAGGAAAGTCACAGAATATAAAGTCTGGAAGGCAAATTTAGAGCAGGATGTGACCTTTCAGCATCAAGTCCAACTCCCTTATCGTTCAGATAAGGAAAGTCGGGCTCAGGTAGCTTAAATGGTCTTCTGGTAAGTGTCTGAGACAGTATTCATAGCCAAAGAATTCTGACTTCAAGTCCAGCACCATCCCTTACTAACTACATCTCTCAATCCTAGACTATCTAGTTTAATTACCTCATTTCATATGTATCACATATATTCTAGAGCTGTAATTTTATATGTATCTATACCAATTTTGCTTTTATGAGATAAAAATGTTCTATGTATCACACATAACTCTAGAGCTGCAATCCCAACCTTGAAAGTTGAATCCCAAAGGATAGCTATCCATTTGTCTGTCACTTCAGAATATTACTTGGGTGGTTAGAATGGTCTCTTTAATGTCAGAGCTCACAAGCCCCCACTGATTTATTTTCTCCATGAATGTCAGTTGAAATCAATTGGCCCTGAAGAATTTATACACTAAGAATAGTTGGTACAAAACACTTCCCCCATAAGTTTGCAACACTCTCACAAATCCAAAGAAAAGTGTTCTCAGGCTTAGAGCATACACGACAAATAAGTTACTCACAGTTATTGATTGCTAAAACTCCTTTACCTGCCTTGTGGAGTAAAACTAATGAAGTTTTTCTTGAGTATAGCAATGTTTTTCTGCTAAAATTTTTGCAATATTGAAGTTGCCTTTCCTCAGTTGTCCAATTTTTCCTTGTCTCCCATTTCAGAAAATGCTGCTGTCACTGTTATTCCAGGGAGACTACAAAAATTCAGAACTTTTGCAAAATTCACAAGATTTTCCTCTATCCAAGGGTGATATTTGAGAAGTAGAAAAAAGGAGGAGATGAAAAGACTGATAAGACTCCTCTTCCCACAACTCAATATTTCTCAAGGGCTTGACAGGAAATAGTATTTTATCATGATCAATGCTCAACTTTGTGTAGTTTAACAATTTGCTTTATATAAATAAAGCACAAGGAATGACCAAGTTTCCTCAGCTGATACCAATACACTTCTTCTACAACATCATTCCCATTCATCCATTGATTTTTAAGGACTTCTAAACTGATCAAAATCTTTTGCATTTAATCCAAAGCCTTTGATTGATTGATTCAGTGGAGGTTTAGGCCTTTTTCAGATCTATTTCATACCTGATTGATTGATTAATTGATTGTTCTCACCTTGCAAAGGTATAGACATAGAAACTTGTCACTTTTAGTTAGATGAGGTAATTGATTAATAGTGAATTAATTCAATCAATACACACATATATACAAATAGACAAGGAAAGTGAAATTTTGTAGAGGGCTAAGGGATCTCCCCATTGTCAACAGAGGTACTTAGGAGCAAAGTTTGATGACTACTCAGATTCCAAATAAGCATTTATTAAGATAAAAGTATATGTCAGACACTATACTAGGCAAAAGAGAAACAAAAACGAAAATAATCCCTGCCCTCAAGAAGCTTACCTTGAAAGAGGGAATACCACTTAAACATTAATAATAATAACAACAACATGTGTATAGCACTTCAAAGGGTAAAAAACACTTTTCATATATTATTTTATTTGATCCTTACAACACTCCTGAGATAGAGATGCTAATATTTATAGATAAATATTTATAGATTTACAATATTCCACAGATAAATATAGACAAAAGGACAGGAAGCAGGGCACTAAAAAGAAGACAGATCAGGAAAGGTGGCACTTTAGCTGGGCTCTGAAGGATTAAAGAAGCAGAAAAGAGGAAGAATAATATACCATGCATGAAGAACTATCTGTACAAAAGCAGAATGGGGAGATGCAATATTGTGTACAGGTAATAATAAATAGATTAATTTGACCAGAACATATAGGAGTAATCTACCCATCTAAAAAGATTGATTGGAACCTAATTGTAAATAGCTTTAAATGGCAAGTGGAGGCATTTGTATTTTGTCATAGAAGCAACTTGAAGTCATGGAAAATCCTTGAACAGGGGAGTAATATCCTCAAATTTTTTCATTAGAAATATTGATTTGGTAACTGTGTGGAAGAGCTGACCCAGATTCTATAACTTACAGCACTGCTGTAATCATTTGATTGCTCTTAAAGTCAGACCACAGATCTCTGTTGCATTCACAACTTCCCTCTACAAATATCCTATATACCAGTAGTATCAAATGCAAGTAAAATGGGGTCAATAAACCACACATAAGGATCCCAGTGGGCCACATATTGACTTAGAAAACCACAAATTATAATGATCTATATTTTATTGTATTTGTGCTTATTTTTTTAAATCAATTCCAAGTTGAACCAACAGGTTCAAGGTCAATTTCAGGAGTGCTGTAGGCAGAATGCATGGTTGACATCTTTGCCACACAGTATAAAGGTTTCAAATTAATGTAATCATGAACACCCTTGAGAAAGCTTAAGCTTTCTTCCCCCACCCCACCCCACCATACTAGCGAAATATTGAGAAGCAGATAACAAATTACTATGGAGTCTATTTCCTAAATAGAGATGTTTCTAGAAAGACACTTTATAACTTTGGTCTTCCTCTTATCAAAATACATTTTTCTTATTTTTTTTAATATTTTAAATATTGAGTTTCTAATTCTCTTCCTTCTTCTAACCCCTTCCCAACCTATCAAGAAGGCAAACATTATGATATCAATTATCCATGAGAAATCATGCAAAACATACTTTTATATTAACCATCACACACACACACACACACACACACAAATACATTGGAAAAAAGTATGCTTCAATCTACTCTTCCAGTTTATCAGGTCTGTAGCATTTTTCATCAGAAGTCCTTGGGAATTATGTTGTATTACTCTCTTAATCTAAGTAACTAAGGCTTTCAGCATTAATCATTATTATAGTATTGTTGTATGTAATGATCTACTGGTTCACTTTACTCTGCAATAATTCATAAAGGTCTTCCTAGGATTCCCTGAAACCATCTTGTTCAAAATTAGTTATAGCATAATAGTATTCCATTACAATCATATCCCACAATTATGCAGACATTTCCAGTTTATTAATGTTCCCTCAATTTCTAATTTGCTACCATGAAGAGAGTGACAAATATTTTTGTGCATATAAGTCATTTTCCTTTTTCTTTGATCTCTTTGGCATACAGATTTAGAAGCAGTATTGCTGGGTCAAAGGGTATGCACAATTTTTTAGACTATTGGGCATAATTCCAAATTGTTCTCCAGAATGGTTAGACAAATTCACAACTCCACCAACAATGCATTAATGTAACTTCATACTAACCAATTTGATAGGTATGAATAGTACATCAAAGTTGTTTTAGTTTGCATTTCTCTAATCAATAGTGACATAGGGAATTTTTCATTTGACTATACAGCTTTGATTTCTTTTTCTTTTGAAAACTGCCAGTTCGATGCGGGAAAACTGGGACACTGATACATTGTTGGTGGAGTGGTGAACGAATCCAACTATTCTGGAGAGCAATCTGGAATTATGCCCAAAAAGTTATCAAACTGTGCATACCCTTTGATCCAGCAGTGTTTCTACTGGGCTTATACCCCAAGGAGATACTAAAGAAGGGAAAGGGACCAGTATGTGCCAAAATGTTTGTGGCAGCCCTGTTTGTAGTGGCTAGAAGCTGGAAACTGAGTGGATGCCCATCAATTGGAGAATGGTTGGGTAAATTGTGGTATATGAATGTTATGGAATATTATTGTTCTGTAAGAAATGACCAGCAGGATGAATACAGAGAGGCTTGGAGAGAATTACATGAACTGATGCTAAGTGAAATGAGCAGAACCAAGAGATCATTATATACATCAACAACGATACTGTATGAAGATGTAATCTGATGGAAGTGGATTTCTTTGACAAAGAGACCTAATTCAGTTTCAATTGATCAATGATGGACAGAAGCAGCTACACCTAAAGGAAAAACACTAGGAAATGAATGTAAACTGTTTGCATTTTTGTTTTTCTTCCCGGGTTATTTTTACCTTCTGAATCCAATTCTCCCTGTGCAACAAGAAAACTGTTTGGATCTGCACACATACATTGTATCTAAGATATACTAGGACATATTCAACATACATAGGACTGCTTGCCATCTGGGGAGGGGGTGAAGGGTGGGAGGGAAAAATCGGAACAGAAGGGAGTACAAGGGATAATGTAAAAAAAAAAATTACCCTGGCATGGATTCTGTCAATAAAAAGTTACCAAAAAAAAAAAAGAAAAGAAAAGAAAACTTCCAGTTCACATCTTTTGATCATTTATCAATTGAGGAAAGGCTTTTATTCTTATAAATTTGACTTCATTTCCTATTTACTTGAGAACTGAGGCCTTTGTCAGAGAATGTTGCTATAAAATTTTTTAATGTTATTTCATTATCTATAGTACCTTTTAGCAAAATCTAGTTCCCCTGATTACCTCTTTTAATCATCTATTTTTGCTTTTGCTTTGTTGGAGGTCATGATAGCTAACTTTGACACATTTTTCTCATAATAGATTCTGCTTTAGCCTATTATTTTAATTCTCCATTTGTGTTTGTGTGTGTGTGTGTGTGTGTGTGTGTGTGTGTGTGTGTTACATTCTGGTCTCTCATTCTGTTATTCTCTTTCATTTTATGGTTGAATTTATCCCATTTTCATTCACAGCTATGATTACTGTGTATTTCTTTCCATCCTATTTTCTTCTGTTTATCCTTCTCTCTCTCTTTTATTCTGATCTTCCTTAAAAAAAAAAGTTTGTTTTATGCTTCTGACCTTTACAATCTGCCTTCCCTTTTATCACTCCCTCCCCTCATCCCTTTCCCCTTCTACTTCCCTATATTTCTATATCCAACTGAATGTATGTGTACACATATATAAACTTCAATTTTGAACCTCTTCTGATGAGAGTGAGATTTAAGCACACACCCCAATTTTCCTCTCCACTTGTACAACTTTTTTATGGGATTAATTTTTTCCTTTTTTTTCTTTTCCCTTCCCCTTTCTCTCAATGTGCCCTTCTTTCTTCCCTCTTAATTTTATTTTTTGAGATTATTTAGATGTAATCAGCTCTTCCCCATGCTCTCTGTCTATAAAGATTCTTTCTGACTGCTCTAATAATGATAAAGTTCTTAGACATTCCCATATAGAAAACTTAAGTTTGACCTTATTAAATTCTTTGTCATTTCTCTTTTGAATTTATATTTTTATGCTTCTCTTGGGACTAGTATTTGAAAATCAAATTTTCTATTCAGCTCTGGTCTTTTTATTATGAATGTTTTAAATAACTCTATTTTTGTTGAGTATCCATTTCCCACTCCCCAAAGGATTATACTCAGCTTTGCTGAGTAGATTATTATTGGTTGTAATACTAGTTCCTTTGCCTTCTGAAATATCATGCTGCAAGTCCTCCATTCATTTAATATAGAAGGGGCTAAATCTTGTGGGAACCTGACTCTGGTTCCATGACATTTAAATGATTTCTTTCTAGCAACTTGCAATAATTTCTCCTTTACCTGGAAGTTCTGGAATTTGGTATTAATATTCCTGGAAGTTTTCATTTTGGGATCTTTTTCAGAAGGTGATTGGTGGATTCCTTGAATTTCTGTTTTACTTCATAGATACTGGCACAGTGTTTCCAGGTAATTTATTGAAAAATGAGATCAAGGCTCTTTATTTTTGGTTGTGGATTTCAGATAATAAAATATTTTTTAAAATCATCTCTCCCTAATTAGTTCTTAAGGTCAGTTGCTTTTTTCAATGAGATATGTCACATTTTCTTCTACTTTTTTTCATTGTTTTAACTTTATTTTATTGTTTCTTGATGCCTCATGAAGTCATTAGCTTCCACTTACCCAATTCTAATTTTTAAGGAATCATTTTTTCAGTGAACTTTTGTTCCTCTTTTTTCCATTTGTCTAGTGCTGTTTTTAAGGAATTTGTTGGTTTAGTGAATTTTTGTGCTTCTTTTATCACTTGGGGATTTCTGTTTTTAGCATGTTGTTTTCTTGAATATTTTTGTGCCTCTTTTACCAAGATATTAATTAATTTCATATTTTTCTAGCATCACTCACTTCTTTCCCCAATTTTTTCTCTATCACTCTTATCTCTTTAAATCATCTTGGGCTTATATCTAATTTGCATTTTTCTTTGAGGCTTTTCTTATAATTGTTTTCATTTGTGGTCTTCTTCTGAGTCTGTGCCTTTATCTTCCCTGCTACCATAGAAATTTTTTATTGTCAGGTGCTTTTGTTTGTTTGCTTGCTAATTTTTCCACTGGTGTTTAGGGTGAAAAATGATAGGGATACCAAGAATGAGGTAGTCAAAATAATAAAGACAGAATAAAGTTAGAAAACAGGGTCACTGAATTTTTTTAAACTGAAAGCAGAAGGACTTATAACAAGTAAAACAGTTTCATAGGTTGCACACTGAACTTATTAGAAATAAAAGCAAGTTTTACATAATAGACATTCAGTTTCATGTACCAATCTGTTCTTCATATATGTGGAAATGTATCATTCTATTCAATGACTTGATGTTTGTTAAGTTAAGAATTTTTAAAATCTCCAAAAAGAAGAGTTGGTTTATAATATTGAATTATTAATTCAATAAATTATGAATGATGAATAGGGGAGGAGGCAAAAAGAGGTACAAATGAGAATAAGAGCCAATAAAGAAACCACCGAATTTGGCAACTGAAAAGCTGACAATAATTTTCATGAGAGCAAAAGATTTGTGGGTCCACTTTCCAGGGAGAAGGTAATCATATTATGAGGGGAAACTAGGAGCAAGGCCTCATGGATTAAAGGCAGCTCTTAGGATCCAATGACTTTTATCCAAATTCTTCCCCTGACACATACTGACTTTGTAACAACAGAGAAGTCATTTACCTTCTCAGTGTTCTCAGTATTCAACACTCTAGGTTAAATTGCTGATTACTATTAAGTTAAAGTTTTGACTTGAAGTTTTTTATGTTACTGAAATCACAAAACAACCCAAAAATAATGAGACAGAAGACCAGGAAATGGATAAAGTGAGTATAAATTCTTCTTTGGAGAAACTTGTTATGAGAAAAGTAGGAATGAATAAGAAAGAAATTGGGTAAGGGGACAAGGGAGCAACCAGACCAAACAAAACATTATTCTCAAAGCAGATAGCAAAAATTGTTCATGTTGCATAAAATTCAGTGAACAGGGGAAACAAAAAAATGCTAGAGAAAGGGTGATCATCAAGAGGATAGAATCCTAAAAAATACAGAAGAAAATTTTCAAGCACCATGCCAATCTACAAATTGAGTCTTAATTGCTAATTTCCATATGCATTAAAATTCAGTCAAACTTCATACAGCACATCATTACTTATCCAGGACAGTGGTTTGCAAATATTAAAGTGATAAGATAGATTGATAGAGTGATCGATAGATAATGAATGGATATAAATACATATAATGCATACACACACATGTATATGCACATGTATCTGTGTGCAACTATGTATATGTATACACAAATATGCTAATTGTTGTGATTGTCAATTTTTGTTGCAATAGCACCTACTTAAAACTTGTCCTGGATCCTATTACTTCCCACATGAGTCAGACTCATAAGTCACATTTCACTTTTCTTTATACCTTCATTTCCAATAAAAAATAAACATAGTTCTCTGACCAGACACCCTGCCAATAGCAAAGACATGCAAGTTCTGACCAGATGGTTAAGAACTTAATCCCTCCACTACAGTAGGAACTTCCCTGGGGACCATGGCTATTAGATTTTTTTTCCCATCCAGTTATATCATGACCATCAATTCTGATTTGCATGAAGTACCCATCAGAACACACTATTGGGTACACTTACACAGCTGCTGTAAGAATAAGATTAATCACAGGCCTGGAAAACTGTCGCTCAGGCACTAACCTGAGCAATGAGCCCTTACTGCAGGCCTCAGAGGAACATCCTAAGGGCCCTGAACCAGCAGGGGGAGAAAATCTTAAACTTTCCCCAAACTCAAACCTAGAGTCTGCTGACAAAAGGGCTTAAACTCTAATCTGAACAGTTGTGCTGACATCAAATCAAGTCAGTGCTGACTGAAGAGATTTGCTACATGAATTTACTGTTTTGTAATTTGAAACTGTGGGGTGAAGCTAGAACACTCATTTCCCTATTCTGATTGCTGTGGAAAAATAGACTTCATTGTTGTGGCCATTTGATATTGATATTAAATTGATATTTTGATTTGATATTGATATTGAATTTGATATTGATGTTGAAAACCCATCTTGAAAAATTATCTTCTGCTTTTTAAAATATATTACTTTTACATATGTAAAATATGTAACTTTTTAAAATATATAATATGTATGCTCCTATTTATTGCTGATTGAAGGCAATGCAGGGTCCACAGAGGCTACACCAGAACTGCCCACCTTTTAACATGTCCTTTTAAACTGATCCTAATGGCTTCAAACTAGGACTATCACAATAGACTGTATGTCTGTTGTCTGAGTGACAGTATATCTAGATTCACAAAGATTCATCTCAAGTCTGACCATCAGATGATTTTTGTGCCTCAATAACTCATTAAACAATCTACTTAAACAGAAATAAGTCTTAAGCTTTATCAGTGAAGGTAGCAATCTCACCAATGAAATTATCAATCTTCTGAAGTATTGAATACCCACAAAGATGCCTCTAGGAGCTAAGGATCTTAGATAGACAATAATATCCTGCTCTGGGGTTTAGAGAGATGACTAAAGTGACTGCTGGCCTAAGATTACCAGTAACTCCCTTAGATCAGGAAGCTGTGACACACAAGGAGCTCCCACCCATGGCAATTAACAATTTGGATACCTAGAAAAAGCAATATTGAATGTCCTCAATCAACTTTGTGTCTCATGATACAAAAATAATACAAAAAATAATTATGACAAAGTAAATTTAGTAAAAGAGGAGATGCCATCATGCTGTATTCCAGTCCCCACGTGAGGGAAAATGACAACACTGGTCCTATAGGAGATATCCTACTCTAGGAGACAAAAAATCCCAGTGTATCTATCATAAGACTACTTTGCAAGAGGCCACGTGGCCTCCCAGATTGAAAGGGATAGGGAAGAGATGGGATGGTCACAGAGGACTTCATTTGGAAATGGCCCTGATGGAGGGTGGGGACAGTAAAGAAGTCATTCAATAGTTTCCTAATTTAACTATTCTTGGTAATAAAGTCCATCTTTAATTGTTTTTATGCTACTTGAGTAAAAGTTTCATTATACCAATGAGTAATCTTTAAAAAAATCTTTTTTTTTTTGACATTTTCAGGTCTCTAAATTTTAACATCCTATCACTTTTCCCTAGTGATGGCCCTGTCTATGATTAGCATACCATTAACAATAAACAAAAGCATTCAGAAATATTTGTCATAAACACTTCTTCTCTAAGGCTCTTTCTATCACATATCTTACATGTTAAAAGTTGTCTCTTCCTTGACTTCTCTATGTAGGATTTCTCAATTTTTAGAAGCATCCCAATAGAAAATTCACCTGAGGGGAAGCTTCAAGTCCAGTGAAATTGCCTTTTGTGATAAAAGTGGAAGTGCACAAATTCTCTACATAAATGTAAAATGGCATCCCCACTTCCATGCACGGTACTTCTTCAGGTAAGTCAAGATTGCTAACAGAAGGTGGAAAGTACATCATATATATTCAAACACTGAAACTGAACCACTATCAAAATAACAACAGTAAATCCAAAGATCAGAATAAGAATTCTTTCCCATATTTCATTGATGCTTTCTTGAAACATTTCCCTCATTTACCAAAATAACAATCTCATCTCCACATCCATACACAAACTAAAAGCTTCTCTTGCAACATAAGTAACAAAATAAGTTGCCAAATAATAGCAATATAGCATACTGAACATGTCTGGTATTCCACATCCCATACCTGTAGTCTACCACCTCTCTACTGAGAGGAAAGAGGGATATTTAATCAACAAGTCAACATTGGCTATTGTAGCAATGTAAGTATGGAATGAGGCTTCACCAGGAGCATATTAGCACAAGTACAAATGGTTTGCTCTCTATGCATGTGGGAAAGGGTTTTTTCAGTAGAACTAGTTTGGCTGAAGGATAACTGCATGTTCCTTGTAAACTGTGATATTAGCAGTTGCTTTTCATTTATTTCACTCAACAACTTATGTTTGTGCATTCAGGCCTCAGCTGTATTGCCAATCTGCAGAAGAATGATCTTCTGCCACCTTCTGTCACATTCTTTTTCCATGCCCATTGCACAAGGTAGAATTAAATGTATAGATCACATCAGCATTATCATTTAAAAGCTCTTTCGAGCTGAGTTGGAACAATTATTTCCCATCTCAGTAACAAACTGAGTGTAGCAAGAGCTCCTTTTAAATTTACCTGCTCTTTTGCCTGCACACCGATGCTTTGGGTAGCCACTGTGGGAGCTCTGTTGGCAGTCAAGGGGACAGGAAGCAGAATCGGGATCCAAGAAGAGCAGCAGCTTTCTTGGCTGCTCCTCTGACACAATGCAAACACCCACCTGGCCCCTGTCAAGTACGCCTCATTTTTCAGAATCAAGGAAAGTGTCAGGCTGAGTTTCAGAATTTCCCCAACAGATCTAGTGGAGAAAATGACACTTGGGGCTTCCTCAGGTGTGGAAAGGAGGCCAGATACCAAGATTATAGGAGAAGTGGCTAAGCCAATGCAAGAGCATTCTGCAAGTTAAAACTAATTGCCAGATGGTACCCAGAAGCTTATTCCCATCACTTGGGCCAAGTGAAATTGCTCATGTGTTTTAACCTAAATAAATATGTCTATACATACATGAATAAATAAATGAGTAAATAAATGTATAGAGAAAAAGGAAAAGAAGGAAGGAAGGAAGGAAGGAAGGAAGGAAGGAAGGAAGGAAGGAAGGAAGGAAGGAAGGAAGGAAGGAAGGAAGGAAGGAAGGAAGGAAAAGATGGAGAGAGGGGAGGAAGGAAGGGAGGGTAAAAAGTGAAAGAAAAAAGAAAGAAAAAGAAAGAGAGAAAGAAAGAAGGAAAAACAAAGGGAGAAAGAGAGAGAAAGGAAAAAGAAAATGGAAGGAAGAAATAAAAAGAGAAACAAAGAAAAGAAAAAAGAAAAGAACTGGGAATTTTTTGGACACCGCCCCAGCAAAATTTCTTAAAAGATAGGTATTTGTACACAATCTGAAAGGAGCTCCATATAACAGGACTATGATGCTATTGTATTTAAAACTAAAAGAAAAAAATTAATACCCAGAGATTATAACTAGGAGAAAAGGTCAGCAAATTATAGTTATTGCTAGGAACTGCATTTGTTCTATAGAATTAAGCAAGTAGAAATAAACTTTATGTTTTATGAGATTCGAAGGTGGTGTAAAGCATCAGTAAAACACAATCAATATCTCTTTGTCTGTTGCCAAGGCTTCCCTGAAGACCAGCATCGCCTTACATATGTGTATACTGTTCAAAAAGAGCCTGCCTGAATTTTATCTATTTCTAAATAGATTTTTTTTTAAAAAAAGTAGTGATCAAATGTCTCCAGGCAATAAGCTCCCTTGGGTAAGACTATCAGAGACAATACCATCCCCTAGGAGATCACCTCCTAAAACAGCATTGTCATGACTACCAGCTGCATTCCATGAAGAGTGATTCCTCCAAAGATCTAATTTATTCTAAAGTACCAGCTCGTTCCTTCTCTCTCTCTCTCCCCATTCAGGTATAGATGTAAGTGGAATAAGGTTAGGGCTGGGTTTTACAAATGCTACAGCATCTAATCCTAATTAAACAAAAAGTCCTGAACTTTGAACAGCCTCTTTCTTCTCCACCTATAATACCACAGTCACATTAATCAATGTTAAAAAAAAAAAGTCTGAATGCACAAAACTGTTATTCATTAGCCAATCAAATATACTACCAACATGTATAATTAGCATGACCACACAGAATAATTTTAAATGTAGAGACAATGAGGGTTAATCCTGAAAACGATGAATGTGCTTCTCTATTTGGTTCCATCCAACATTCATTGAACACCTATTATCTTTAAGTTATTTGCTAGGTTCTGTTATGAATTGGTGCAGCCATTCTGAAAAATAATCTGGTAAGAAAATAAGAAAACTGTGGCTACTCTTTGACCCAGTAGTATCACAAATATGGCTAAACCCCACAGAGATCAAAGAAAGAGGAAAAGTTGCAATATTTTCAAAAATATTTATAGCAGCTTTTCTTGTGGAACAACAACAAAAAAAAAACAACAACTGGAAACTAAGGGGGGTACTCATCATTTGGAGAATGATTGCACAAATTGTGGTATATGAATGTAATAAATACTATAATACCAATAAAAAAAATGAAGAAGGGACAGTGCCAAAGGAACCTGGGAAGAGTTCTATGAATTAATGCAGAAAAAAGCAGAGCAGAATCAGAAGAATAATGAATACCATAAGAATGATATTATAAAGACAAACATCTTTGAGAGATTTAAGAATTCTGATGCACACAATGATCGACCATGTTCCAGAGAACCAATAATGAAGAATGCCTCCTGTGAGAGAGGTGATGAACCTGCACCTCAAGATGCTGAATGAGATATGTATTTTTAGTCAATGTGGGAACTTTTGCTTGTGCCAAAGATTTTCTTTTTCTATATTTTTCATGGTAGTTTGAGAGGTAGGAGAGAGAGGAAATAAATTCTTATTCATTTAAAAAATTAAATTTAATTTATAAAAGTAAAAATTATATTGTTCCTGCCCTTACAGAGCTTGTAATACAATAGAGATGGTGCAGACACAAACAGTAAAAAAAGAAAAAATTTTAAAAATAGAATGAGGCAAATGGGTAAAGGAAATGTTCATTGCATTATGAGAGATATTTTAGCTAAGAGAATCAGGGAAGTCTTCACTGAAGATATGGCTTCTGAACTAGACCTTAAAGACAGAAAAGGATTTTGATGGGCAATGATGTAGAAAGTGTACCATAGATGAGGGGTAAAGAGGAGGGGGGAAGAAAGTTAATCTTTCCTAAATTTATACTGGCCGGAAAGAGCAGAATGAGATTATGGAACCTCCATTAGTCCAATTTAGAGGATGGATATTGAGAATAGGAAATGAAACAAAATAAGGCTGGAAATGTAGGTTGGAGCTAGAACAAAGTAGACTTTATATACCAAGCTAAAAAGATAATAGCATGTCCTCTAGGGCCTACTTAGATATACAAAAAGGTTTTAAAGCAAGAAAAATGATGTGTACTAGAAAGTTCTATTTAGCAACAGAATTAATACTGGATTAGGAAGAAGAAAGAGAGAAGGCAGAAAGGCCACTTACAAGTTCTATTACTATTACAGGACTTCAGCAGAGAGGTCATAAAGGCCTGAGCTAGAATGGTGACAGTAAGAACAGAATCTTCTAGGAAATTACCTTCTTCAGAAGATAAAATCTTCAGATTTACTTGGCAGAAAGTTAAACATATAAATTGGGAAGCCGACTTTGAACCTAGTAGGCCCATCAAGCAAAACGGGGAATTGTGATTTAGATATTTAGAGAAAATGATAAATTCTGTCTTAAACATGTTGAATATGAAGCACCAGAAAAGTATGCTTATCTTTACACATTTCTTATATTACTTTGAAATAGCAAGGAATATTTGATAATATAATAACTTAGATTTTGAGGCAGAAAGATCTGGGTTCAACCTTTATGATCATCTGTCAATCACTTAATCTCTCAGGATCTTATTTTCCTCACCTATAAAATGGGGATAATGTCCTGAACATTACCTAACTTATGGGATGATTGTGGGGAAAGTCTTAAAGCATTATAGAGAAATGTTCATGTTTCTTGAGATTTTTTTTATATTCTTTTGTATTATATATAACATGTACCTGTGTTATCTTCTAAACAAGACTAGATTAGTTATATCTAATTATATATGTGTGTGTATATTGTGTAAAAATTCTCAAGTTCAAAGGGATCATGAATGGAAAACGAGGCAATATGACACATCTCTAAAGCAATGAATCTAGAATCTAGATTCCAGAACTTCCAGGTCTTAATCCTATTCTGAAACTTAAGCCTTTTTGGTGATTCACCAGCTGGATTCTTCAAAATCTGGGCTAGCCTGCAACTTTCAGCTTCACAGAATTCTAGAAAAAAAATGTTTTAAAAAATGATAGACTTTTGTTTCATTGAGAAACTTGACAGCATTAAAAGCATCATGTAATTTTCCAAAGACAATTCAACTCATTCTCCCATTCAGTTTTGGACCTAGTTCAATTGTTTATAATAATAATAATAATATACAAAAAGTGCCTTTATTTTCAGGTCCCCTCACCTAAACCTTATATGGATCTGGGTCCTAGAGAGGGCTTCTTAAACGTTTTCCATTCATGATCCCTTTGAACTTGAGAATTTTTACACAACCCCATGTATATAGGCATATCAAATAAATATACAAATCCAACATTTACTGATAAGAAATCATAAAGAAATATATTCTAAAAACAATTCTTTGATATACATATAAATTTGTCATTTATTAAAGACAAAAGAAAATTTACATATTTATGCAATGGATGTGCTTGTTAATTTTTATATAAAGAATTAAATCTTAGAGGATTCTTTGATACTTTTCACTGTTGCCACATTTTTTGCCATCCCCACATTTAGCCATGTGACCTCATATAGGACAGCAACCTATAATGTAAGAAGCTTTGGAATAGATGACAGTTATCTTTTGAATAAGAGGGTAGGACAAGTCACAAGCATGGAGGGCTGAAAGGAAAGTGGACCCAGAGAGAGTAGACTGCAGGGAAGGATATAGGATATCAACATCGAAGGAAGGCAGGGGATGGGCAGTCTGGCCCCTAGTCTGGCCAGGGGCCTCCTTGTGAGACCTGGCCATGATTAGTAACTAAAGAAGACCTTTGAGTTAAGAATGACTTTGGCGAAACTCATCTTTTCTAAGAGCTCCTATAAATCATCTACCTTACACACTCATCATATAATCCAAGATAAAGCTACGTGGAAGTGAAACTTGTTTTGTCTTTGTTTTTGTGGTTGTTGTTGTTGTTTATCCAGGCTAATGAATTCCTTCAGAAACAACTTGCCCATGCTAAAAAATACACTCTGATGCACTTTGAACTGAATGAAACAGGGCTTTTCTTCTTTTTTTCTTTGGCTCCCCATCACCTTGAGTGGAGAGCTGAGGAGAGAGGCTGTAACCCATCTACATTACAAGCATCTGCTTGGCTGAGCAAGAAATAGGGTCATTTGAAAAGATCAAATCTGTAACTGAGGACACTTAAATAGTGCTGGAAGGCACAGAGAGACCCTCCACTGAAAATCCACTAATCAAGTCTCACAGGAGCCTATCTCCCCCTCCCAGGTATCCAGATATTTTTCCAGTGAGGTAGAAGTGATCTCCACTAGTCATAATTATGTGTGTATGTGTGCATGTGTGCATGTGCATGTGTATATATGTGTTCATGCATGTGTATGTGTAAGGATCCAGCTCTTTTTTTTCCTTCTGAGTTCTGGGAAATTTATGTGACCTGGAGAGATCTGAAAAGCTATAGGAAAGTGAGGACTCAAAGAAGTCCCACCTAAGACTCATCAGAATGGAGCTTAACTCTGGACTGAACCTATAGTTGCCTGCACTTTACAAATATACCATACATATTACATACATACATAATAATAATTAATAATGATAATAAACAACATTTATATTGCACTTACCATGCATCAGGCCCTATGCTAAGCACTTTGCAAATATCCTTCAATTTGATCTTCACAATAATCCTGGAAGGTAGGTACTATTATTATCCCCATTTTACAGATAAGGAAGCTGAGGCAAGTAGAGCTAAGTGGCTTTTCTGGGGTTCCACAGCTAGTAAGTATATGAGGCTACATTTGAATTCTTCCTGACTCCAGACCCTATGTTCAATTCACTGTACTGCCTTGTTGCAATATCCATATCTACAACTATACACACAGAGAGGGTCTGTGTCTGTGTACTCTACTCAGATTTTCAGGATAAAATAAAATACATACATACATATATCTGTATGTATTTTGTATATACATGTATATTTATATATACATGTATATATTATGTGCATATATGTGTATATATACTTCCTTTTACATATTCATTTTTCTTTCAAAGTTAAGTGGCTTGCCCAGGGTCATATGGCTAGTCGAAAATTTCATTCGAACTCAGTTCTTCCTGATTCTATCCTAGTATTCTATCCACTGTGCCATCTAGCTATCCCTACATATTCATTTTTCAACACCATTATACTACTTTTTATAAATATACAGTCATCTATATCTACATAAATGTGGGAGCAGAATGTTGTAGTAAAATAGAGAGCAAATCTCATAATCCACAAGATCCCAGTTCAGGCCCACTTCAAACTCAAGCCAAAAAGACATACCCAGGTTGCATAATCCTCAGCTCTCCTGTGTTACTACTGAAGTAGCCTCCAACTTGCACTTCTTTCTATCTCTTCCCTTCTCAATTCAGCCTCTACACAATTGTCCAAAAAAAATAATACTCTTTAAGGAATAGACTTGACCATGTTCTTCCTCCACTCAAAAATCTTCAATGGCTCCCCACTGTTAGTAGAATAAAATAATTCTCAGCAGCCTAGCATTTAAGGCTCTGTATAATCAGACTCAAACTTTCCTCCCCACCCTTATTTCACATTAGTCCTTTTCACATTCTACATTCCAGTCCAACTGGCTTGTGAGTTGTTTTCTGAACTTCGCATTTCATCTCTTACAGTACATTGGCACTGCTACTGAGTTTCAGACATATTTAATTTGAGGTATCATATATTCAAGTGAAAGTGTCCAAGAGACATGACACAAAAATGAATCACCGAAGAAAAGTCAAAGATAAAAATAAAGACTTGGACATTCTACACATGAGGCTTAAAGTGGACTCTATGGGAGAACAAGAGAGCTATAATGTAGGGCACAGTTTGCCCTATACCTGGAAAGCATTTTATCTTCAAAGCTCAGTCAGGTGGACATTCTTAAGGAAGCCTTCCTGGAGATTTCTAGTTAATTAGTGCCTCTGTGTGTCTCTCTCTGTTTCTCTGTGTCTCTCTCTGACTCTCCCATTTTGTGTCTGTCTCTCTGTCTGTCTCTATATATATATCTGTTTTTCTCTGATTCTCCCATTCTGGTTCTGCGTCTCTCTCTCTGGCTCTGGCTCCCTCTCTCTCTGGCTCTTTCTCCGTTTCTCTTGTCTCTCTCTGATTTACTCATTCTGTCTCTCTCTGTGTCTCTCTCTGGGTGTCTGTCTCTCTCTGTCTCTCTCTTTCTGTCTCTGTGTGTGTCTTTTTTATCTGTCATTCTCTATCTCTATTCTCTCTGTCTCTTTGTCTCTGCCTCTGTCTGTGTCTGTGTGTGTGTGTGTGTGTGTCTTTGTGTGTTTCTCTGTCTCTATCTTCCTTCTGTCTCTATCTCTCTCAATCTCTCTGCCTCTATCTTATCTCTGTCCCTGTCTCTCGCTGTCTGTCTCTGTCTCTGTCTGTCTGTGTGTGTGTCTTTGTATGTCTCTCTGTTTCTGTCTTTCTCCGTCTCTCTCTCTCAACCTCTCTGTATCTGTCTCAATCCCTGTCTTTCTGAGTCTCTCTCTCTCCATCTGTCTCTCTGTCTCTCTCTCTGTCTCTGTTTCTGTCTCTGTCTCTCTCTCTCTCTCCCCTCTCCTCCTTCAAATGTACTATGTTTATGTGTACACATGCTATATTTCTCCTACTCCCTCTCTGCAATCCAATGTAAACACCTGTAGGCAGATTTTTTATTACTCCCCAGTACCTATCATAATATATTGCCCAGAGAAGATATTTAATACATATTTCTTAAATAGAATATACTAGGTTGGAATGTTTCAATTCTCTCTGAGCTTTGTCAAAAATAAATAAATAAATAAATAACAGCATAGGGAAAATGATCATTCTGCTTGAAATGAATCCTGTGTTAATTATCTCACTATCCACTAAAATACTCAAGGCTTTAATGACACCCACAAACAATCCTATTGTACTTAGGGTGTCTTTTGGGAGGAATGTCACCTGACTTTACCCTCTTTCTGATAACATCAGATAACTTCATTTAATTGGGTTTTTCAGTTCTTTATGAAGCTATTTAATATTTCTTGGCCCATGTGTGACATGAACAATCCTAAGAGTAAACAATATTTGCCACTGTCTGAAAGAATCTGCAAGAAAGGACAAAGGAGAATGCCTAGGAAAAAAATATTCCCTTGTAGCTAGCTTTCTGGGTCACTTCTGGGTTGCCCTGAGTGAAAAGATGGTAGACAAGGTATATTCATATCTAGCTAATATCATTATGGCAAATCTAGCATCAACTTTTGTTTGCCTGAGAAGCTGGAAGAAGGATCAGTAACAGAAAATTTTAAAAGGGAACTAGGATGAGGATAGCAGTATGATCATGGAAAATTCATTCATATTTCTGGTATTATTTTTCCCTTCTGTAAAATAGTATAGTTTAATTAGATATCTCTGAGGTCACTCGAAGTTCTGACATTCTTTGATTCCCCAGTAAAGATGACCTAGTCGATCCATCTCATTGTACAGATGAGGACATTTATTCACCAGCTCCCCTTGGAAAAAAAAAATCCAGTGACTTATCAAGATCACAAAATCAAGACTCTGGTAGTGGCAGAGTCTTGAACAGAATGCAATTATCATGACATCCCCTCTAAATTCTTTCATCTACACTACTGTTACACAAAACACATGATACAAAATAAACCCCTGAAGAAAAGTCAAAGCTAAAGATAAAGACTTGGACATTCTACACATAAGGCTTATAATGGACTTCATGGAAGAATATGAGAGCTATATAAGGTAGAGCACACAGAGAGAGGAAAATGGAGAGCTGAGTGAGCACTGAGTGCAGCAGAATGGAAGTAGTTATAGAACACAATATATACTCAGGTCTCTCCAAACTCCTTCCATGATACTGGAGCTGAGCTCTCCCAGAAACTCATAAGACAAGGATCATCAGAGGCACTCAGCATGTGTCACTCCCTATTACAAAGACAAAGTATATTGTCTAGCTCGGATTTCTATATTACTTTGGCTGAATCTGCTTAGTTCATTTGGAGAGAGTCTGGAACTAACAGAAGCTATGGTATGTTTATGATCTATGAACAGGCAAGCTAGCTTTGCCCCATACCATGATCACATCACAGATTGTATCCCTCATCTTACACATAGGAACATGAGATCTCGTGTCTGGAGATGAAAGAGATCTTGAAGGCAATTTTGTCCAGTCTGAAACAACTGAGACACAAGGAGGTTGTGACTTATCCCAATTCAAATAAGCCTTAAGTATGAGAAGTGAAATACAAAGTCATCTCCTGTGACTCAAAGATCAGGACTCTTTCTACTGAATCATATCTCTCTTCACATGTACTTCACATCAGAATTTTCTATGCAATATTTATAAACACAATATTGATGGTTTGGTCTAAAAATTAAATGAAAAGGAAGAAAATCATTTACTAAGAGCCTACTATGTGCCAGGCACTGTGTTAAGTGCTGTACAAATATATGATTTGATCCTCACAATACCCTGGGAAATAGATGTTATTATTATCCCCATTTTTACAGATGACAAACTGAGGATTTGAGTTCAAATAGAGTCTCAGAGACTTGTTAACTGTATGACCCCAGACAAGCCACTTGACTTCTGTCTGCCTCTGTTTCCTCCTCCACAAAATGGGATAAAATAATAGCACCTATCTCCAAGGGTTATTATGAGGATCAAATTAAATAATATTTAGCACACAGTAAGTGCTATAAAAATGCTAGCTATTATCATTACTATTATCATGAAGTATCAAAGCTCAGAACTCATTTTCTTAACTGCTAAGGCTTTACATTGTCCTTATTAGAAAACTACTGCAAATGAATCTAGACCAGAGTTTCTGGATAGATCAGTATGAGTCACTACGGGAAAAACCCTTTCATTTCCATGAACACAGTGGATCGGTGGTATCCCTTTGCTACATGAAGGAATGATCATTAATTCATCGATGTTTCATTTCAGTAAGCCTTTTGTTCTAGCTGAATATCTTGTGTTTTCTGTAAGCTTTGTGTTCTCCCTGGATATCTTGTGTTGGTGCTATGGAAAGAGCACTGGATTTGGAGGTAGAGAAGACTAGATTAGAATCTGAACTCTGTTGGCCTTGAGTAATTCATCTAATATTTCTAGATTTTGGTTTCCTTGTTTGTAAAAGTGAAATAACTAAATGCCATTGGAGAAAGGGTCAGAAAGACCTGATTCAAATCATTTATCCATCACCTCAGTTTCCTCATCTCTAAAATGGGGATAACAATATCTACTTCCCAACATTATCTTAAGGATAAAGTGAGATAATATCCATGAAATGTTTTGCTAGCCTTAAAGCATTATATGGATGTCAGCTATTATCATTATCATTAGCAATAATTAATAAGAACAAATTAATTAATTCTAGAAATGACTTCCCTCTTTCAAGATAATTGCAATATCATTGGTACAGGTCCTTTCTCCATCAAAACAAATTTCAACCTCTTTGCAATCTTAATCCTTCATGATTTATATGACCAAAAAATTAAAATTTAAAAAAAAAATCTACATCTGATAGCCAATCTCCCGGTGATAAACATCTCCAAATAGAATTAGGCTGGGCCTAGTTCATCTTTGGGCTCCCATATCATGCCTTTCCCACTTGAGAGAACCCAGCAAAACTATTCCACTGACATTTGCAGAATTTAGGCCAACTACATGCTACAATAAGTCCCTGGAAAAATACTAAATCATAAACTGGGAGATGGTAGAAACATAAGTTACCATTCTCCCCCATGTGCCTAGAGCTGCATCCATAAAACATCATATAGACAAAGGATATTATTCTTATTTTCCATGCTCCAAAAAGTCCCATTTTTTTTGCTTGGTACCTATCATGGATGCTATGTGTTTAGGATATACTTGATAAATGCTTGCTGAATTAATTAAATCCCATTTAATTTACCTAAGTACATGGAAATGGGGCAAATATTATTCTAACATCATCAAAGAATACAAGATATTATTAAGAGCTATTTCTTTAAAATGAAAACTATTTTTGAAACTTTCAAAAAAATTTTCTCTTATGAAAATAATCTTTTTTTAAGTTTGAAGATCATTTAAAAAGGAAATTTAACTGGAGAAAAAAACTCTGTAAAATTTCCCAGAAAAAAACTAACCCTTCCTTTTGCTTCTATTATTGCTTGTGTGGTAGACTCACTTTTGAATCCATGGTATTTATCTGATTGGCCCGTCAAGATTTTGTTCTTTTCCATTTAAAATATCAACATTCTTACTAAATGTGATGGAAGTTTAGTGTGAAACTGATTTGCAGTTTCCCAAAGAGAATTGAGCCCTTGGCTTCCCAGGGGCCACTTTGGCTCACAATGTTTTGTGGATAAAGTTAGCAACTCATATATCAATTGTCAAGTCCACAACCTGAGAGCAGTACCCAGAGCGCTCAATTACAGCCTTGGCTCATGAGGAGTGGGCTCTCCTTGGCAGCTCTGACCCATGCTGACTGGGCTATTCTAAAATATTGCTGAAGGTCTCCTTCCAATTAAGAAAAGTGGAGAGGACGTGGAACTTGTTTCAGTGAGGTGGAAGTTGAGTTGTCCCTATTATATTAAAATAGGGCCACTGCTCCAGACTGGTGCTTTTAGGAGTCAGGTGAATAGCTACTTAGGGAGCTGGCTGTGTGGAAAGGAGCTAGCCCCCATCTAGTAGTAAAAAGAATATATGTACTCAAATGCTTCAAAGTACATATACACTCAGGCAATACAGAAAAACTACAACTACAGTGACTCATTCAATTACTATCCAATAGCTTAGAGCCAGAGACCTGTGTCCTAAGCCTGCTGGGACACCGAGTAACTAATCATATACTGTAATCCCTTTCACATCACAACTTTCCTAATCACAATTTTAACATATCACAGGTTGCCTTAAGAAGTTAAACAGGAATTTTTTAGGGAGTTTAAGGATATCTGGGGAGAATTTTGCTGAAGCTACATACACATGAAGGCCAGCTGTCTATTGACAGCTTATGATCAAATATTTAACCCAAATTTTGCAATAAGATTCTGTGAACATCCCATAAAAAAAAGAAAAAAATTAGACTTCTTCTCTAGTATGAAGGGAAGGCCAAAAAGTTTTACACAGATTTAGCAGATCACAGCAGGGTAGCCCTAACCCCCACAACGAGGAAGAGATAACTACTGTTTTTGTACATTAGTCGCTGCTAACTAGAAAAGGTATAACAATACCTACCTCACACAAGAATACACTGAGAATAAATGAGATTATAAGATTTAAAGCTAGAAAGGACCTTAAGTAATCAACTATTCCAACCCTCTCATTTTGCATATAACAAAACTGAATCTCAAAGGAAATTACTTTCTGTTTATTTTGTATATATGATATACGTTACATGGGTAAGCTGGAGACAATTCAATTAGATTCAAGAAAGCCTACTGTTAAATTTTCAGTGTGAGCATTTTCTCCTTAAAAATCAGCAAACATATAAATTGGGGCCTGATTTATTGTTGCATTGATTGCAGGTGATCCAAAGAGCTAGGGAGAAATGTATATAAAAAAGTTGTAACATCAAGCCAAAGATGTCTTGCTTCCAAGAAGTGGCATAAAATGATCAGTAATGAAGGAAGCTTGTTATATAACAACAATGAAGGGATAAAAATATCTTAAGGAAATAACAAAAAATTAATTTTAAAATGCTTAAAACAGGATTAAATTTATTTTATTTTACTTTTGAGAGGAGAGAAAAGAGGAGATCACAAAAATAGTTTTTTTTTTCATTAAAATATATGTCACTATCTTGGAAAGTTAAAAAATTCTGTAGTAAGGAGAGATACAGAGACAGAGATAAACAGAGAGAGATGGGGAGAGACAGACAGATAGGGGCAGGAGGAAGGAAGGGAGAGGGAGAGAGACAGGGATAGGGAGAGAAAGAGACAGAGATAGACAAAGAAAGAAAAATGGTGGGAGGGGAGAGAGAGAAAGACAGGGTAGGGAGGGAGGGAAGGAGGGGTCAGAGAATTCACAATCAAAATTGTACCTTTTTGAGCTGAGAGAGAGAGAGAGAGAGAGAGAGAGAGAGAGAGAATTTATTGGTTTTAAATAGACAAATCAAAATAAAATAAATCAAAAACCAGTCTCTCTTAATCCAGCAGAAGGACCAAAGTAAAAGTCTCCTAGGTACATTATGTGTTATTTTCCCGCTACTTTATTAACTGCAAGGGCAAATGGATGGGAATGAAGAGTTCAAAATAGAGCAGATAACCTCTGATCATTACTTATAACTGAAACAAGAGACTAGCAGATCAGTGGCACAAATGGTCATCGAGCTTAAAGGAAAGAAGATGCAGGTGGCCAGTGTATCATGCTGAGAGCAATTATCTGTTCTTTTTCCCCAAACTACTTTACTTTCTGTGAGGAGAATACAGAAACAAGGTTGGGAGTGCTATTGAAAGAGTATCAAGGAACCCTAGATATATCATCTGATCATAAATCCAAAAAGCTCAAAAAGGTACAATTTTGATTGTGAATTCTCTGACCAAATCAACTAATTAACTGTAAAAGAAAAATCTCCTTTCCTGTAGGGGAAGGATCAGTTGACTATGAGCTAATAGGGAAAGAACGGAAGACAACAAAGAGATTCTCAAAGTAATTTAGAAGACAGTAACAGGAATATGGTAAAGGCCATTCCTTAGTGAAATTTCCTCTATTTATCCAGATAGGAACCTTCTCTGAAACTCAAGATCTTGAGTTTCCTAGATTGCTGAGGGTCCTACATTTCTTGCTCAGAGTCCTAAAATCACTATGTTTAAGAATTTGCACTTAAACATAGATGTCCCTGGTTTGGAGGCCAGCTTTCTCCCACTCTGCCACACTGCCTGTGGCCAGTCATATTCCTTTCTGTCTTGCCACTGGATTCAGATGACTCTAGAGGAGAGAGTGAAGTTGATGGCTGCAGTTCTGCTTCACTTAAATCCAATTCACACACTAGTCAAGAAATTACCCTCATACGATTGGTCTTCAAGAACAAAGGATGAACTACAACAATAACAATTCTACCATACTGCCTTTAGAACTATAATGACTAGACATTGAATTTAAGGAGTAGGCATTTTAAACGATTATTGAAGAAGTTGAAGAAAATTAGAAGAGGATAAGGAGAGGATTTAAACTAGATAGGACTTCAAATACTTCAAAGAGAAATAAGAAAAAAACTTAAAGACAAAGAGAAAATAGTTGGTAACATGAGATAAGACAAAGTGGAAAGAAGAAAGAAGTTGGGAACAAAAAGGATAGGAAGTTAAATGTGAGTGTCAAACTCCCAATGAGCTAAGAAGGAAGACAGACAAATTCCAGAGGTGAAGATCCCCATAAGTAATTGAAAAACAAACCACTGAGGATGTCGATTGCAGAAATTTTACAATGCCCTATATGTAATGTGACAGAAATCATATTTTTGCAGTGACCAAATGATTGCTATCTATGCTCAGAATTCAGGTTTGGTTTTTCTTTTAGAAAAGATAGTAAATACGCTCAGAGAAAGAACTCTGGGTGATGACTAGAAACAATTACATTGAATTCCCAATCCCTATATTTATGCCCACCTGCATTTTTGACTTCCTTCACAAGCTAATTGTACAATATTTCAGAGTCTGATTCTTTTTGTACAGCAAAATAACGTTTTGGTCATGTATACTTATTGTGTATCTAATTTTAATATATTTAACATCTACTGGTCATCCTGCCATCTGGGGGAGGGGGTGGGGGGTAAGAGGTGAAAAATTGGAACAAGAGGTTTGTCAATTGTTAATACTGTAAAGTTACCCATGTATATAACCTGTAAATAAAAGGCTATTAAATTTAAAAAAAAAAAAGAAAAGAAAAGATAGCAAAGGAATTTGAATGATAATTCTCTTCTTTCTATACCCTTAAGGAGAATGAATGTTCCTTTGAGAGATGGAGAAAAGAGAAGGAGGAGGAAAAGGAGTGGTTGAAGAAGAAAGGGAGGAAAGAAGTTAAGGAAGGAAGGAAAGGTAATGGAGAATACAAGGAGAAGGGGGAGAGGAGAGAAAGACAAAGGGATGGGGGAAGGAGGGAGAGAGGGAGAGAGAGGTATGAAGAATCCAAAGGGAATAATAATCTGAATAGTACAATTCTCATAATCTAATTGTCATCTTCAACTTTTCACTCTTATTAAGTTGCCAAATATTATACATTCTACTCCATCAACACTGCTCACATATTCTCTCCACTAATTCTATAATTCCCTAGAAAACTCCTCATTAACTCTCCTAGATTATAACAGACTCAGTTTTTCTCCCCTGCATCCAGCCTCTCCACTGTCCAATCAATTACTTCATATACCTTCCAAAGTATTTTTTCTCTATAAAGTGCAGGTCTTACAATGTCATTCTGCTCAAGAAATGTCAATGAATCCTCATTGTCTCTAGGATAAAACTCTTCTGTTTATTATCATTAAAAAGTCTTCACAGTCTGGCTCTGTTTTCTCTAGGTGATTATATTCTACTCTTCTCTCACCTTTTACACTAGATTCATACTAGCATTGTTCCTTATGTTCCTTCACTCTGACATAGATTCCTTTTTCAGTTTTCCCTTTTGGAACCCTTAGCCCATATCAAGGTTTGGAAAAAATATCACTTTCCTCAAGAAGACTTTTCTGATCTCCCAGTTTTGAATTCCCTTTACATTTAAGACCCATTGCCTAGGAGAAAACCCCTTCCACAAAAGGTTTGGGATCTGCACTAAAACAGACTGAATCAGCTAAGAGGATGTGAATCCAAAGGGGAAAGGGTAGAGGGGTGGAATAGATTTATTTCTCTATCTTTCTGACTCACTATAAACCACTCCAAAATTCTGGGGAAATCTCTCAAACGAAACTTTGGCAGGACATGTCTTCGATCTCTCCAAAATGGATCTATAGGGTCTCTTCTAAGAAAAGGCACTCACTGTTAAAAATAATAATTATTATTATGCATAGAATAGCTATTTATTCCTTCCACCACAAAAGTAAACTTAGAACATAGAAACTTAAAAAAATAGAAAACTAATGAGCAATTATTAAGGAATACTTAAAATGCAAAACAATTAACTCATCGTGATGTAATATAACATTTGAGGTCCCCCGATTTTGGTGGGGGAGGGCTTCTATTCTAACAGTAAGTCAGTAATTCTCAGGGACTTCCCACACTCCTATTCTAAGAACAACAGTCTCTCTGATTCTGAATAGATCACTCCTCAATTCATTACTGACTGATAATCTGATCAATAAGAACCAAATTCCAGAGACTACTCCCTGGCCCTTCCTATGGGCCATAAAATTAGCATGTCAATGTTAGAAAACTGGATAAATATGTCTCTTTGCTTCTGTTTTCTTGCTAATTTCTTTTGGAACTTAGCCCACT
Organism: Sarcophilus harrisii; assembly: GCF_902635505.1. Classification (NCBI taxonomy): domain Eukaryota; kingdom Metazoa; phylum Chordata; class Mammalia; order Dasyuromorphia; family Dasyuridae; genus Sarcophilus; species Sarcophilus harrisii. Next base: position 212,564,836 of record NC_045430.1, on the reverse strand, counting down.
TGTAATGGCATTACAATTACAATAAAAACTTTGCTCCTTGACTAGGAAATGGGTTCAAGCCTGAATATTCTTTTGAGACATCTTGCGACACCAGTCTATGACCCCAAACTTTTGAGGTCTCCTTCCTAACTTCAACAATCATAATCATATGTTTTCCTGGAAAACTAAAGCCACTTTGTAGATTAACCAACCAGACATTTCACTTTCACTTCTTTCACACCTACAATATCTAAGCAACTCACAGGGAAACAACAAGTCAATAAGCATGTATTAAGTACTTACTGTGTGGTAGGCACTATGCTAAGCAGTGAGAATAAAACGGAAGGCAAAAAATAATACTTTATTTTAAGAAATTTATGGTCTACAGGTGGGAAAAATTTATAAGTAACTGTACAAACAAGACACAAAGAGGATATAATGGAGGTGGTTTTAAAAGGAATGCACTAGCATTAAAGTATCTTTTTGTAAATGGGATTTTAAGTGGAACCTAAAGAAATCCAGGAGACAGACACTGGAAGGAGAGAATTCCAAGCAAGAGTGGTGATGTGTGGACTGGACCTACCTTTCATGATTCTTTATCAACAGTAGCTCCCAGACCAAGCCTCATTTGCTCATTGTTTGGGCTCAGATGTTTCAGAGTGAGTGTAAATAGCAAATATTTCTGTTTGGAGCAGAAATCCTGAGTATCTTCCCCTCCCATATTGATTGAGTGGCCATAAGAGGCCATTCTTTGCCTTATTTCTTACCTAGCATTAATCACTGGATGGGCATTGCGCAGAAAAACTAAACCTTTTAAAGGCTTTCACTTAAAAAGGTCAAAGTCTCCCACTACATTCAGGACCATTTCCTGTTGTCCTGATTTATGTACGGTCACAGGACCCAGATGGCTCTGGAGGGGAAAGTGAAGCAGGTAACTTTGCACCGCCCTCCCTCCCTTAAATCCAATTCACTTGCATGTCATGACATCACCTCTCTGATGTCATGGCGCTCTTCCATAATGAAGGACAAACAATAGTTATTTCAGGTATGAGATGATCCTATCGAAGGATAACAATATAACTGCAGGAATCACTTCCTCCTGGATGGACAGCACCAACTAACAGGAGCTCTCAAACTCACTAATCAGCTGCCAAAGTGCAAATACACTTTCCTCAGGATTGCAATTGTCAATGTCATCAGAAAAGAAATATAAAGACAGAAGAAGGTTGACCAATGATCATTGATCATACAACATGTGGGTCATTGCTGCTGAGAAAGGAGGGAAAGTTATTCCAGGAAGAAGGAAAAACACTCGGGAATAAACACGTAAAAGATACAAAGAATAATAATTCTGTTGAAGAGGGGAAAAGAAGCTATCTAAAGAGACTGAGGTTGATACACAGGGAACTCATCAAGAGACTTAGATTTTTAAAAGATAAGAATAGATAAGGAAGCAAAGTCAGATAACAAATGAATAATATCAAAGTGTGGCAGGTATGAGAATAGTGATAGTGGTGATGAAGATCAGAATAAGCTGAGGCTGGCAAGGTAAACTGAGATCAATAAAAAGAGGGTTATTTTGGTTTTTAACTATGTTAAAGGAAGGGGAAAGGGAGAATCAAAGAAAGAATGGACTTTTGAAGCTGCAAAAGATGACAATAACTAATGGCTAAGAAAAGACAGAGATTATCAATCAACTCATTCTGTTTCTCTGCCCAGAAAAAATGATTTCTGGATTAAAAAGAACAGGTCAAAAATGACTAATAGGGATCTGATAAACAAGATAAATAGGATGAGAGCACTGAGCTGCCCTCGATGAGGTCAGGGTGCTTTGCCCAAATAAACTATACCCCTGGGATAAAAAAGAACTGGCAGCTATGATTGCTAGGCTAGTCAATGATCTTGGAAAGAGTATGGCTTTCTTGCATCAGGTCTTTTGGCTCCAGTGTATATAATTTGATTTCTTCCCTCATGGCATTTGGTGAGAAACAGAGCTATTAGGAAAGAAAATTTGGAACTTTTTTCCTTTCTAGGCTATACGGCCCTGAAAAACAGTATAGATCTTCAACCTTTGCATTTGTTCTTTCTTTTTCTAGTTAAAGGTAGAAGAATCTCCAACACTGTGAGCTTCAAAAGGTTAGGAGAACAAGTCACTAGAATCTGACCTGCCTAGGATTGCTATCAATCTAAGGTGGATGCCCCAAATCAAGGAGTGATCTCTGAGAGGGACTTTCTGGACTAAGACCTATGGTAGCTGGAGGTTTCATCTGTCAGGCATGCTTCATCTGGACAAGTTACTCCAGAAATCCCATCTCCTGTCCCCCCAAAAATAATAAATCCAGTATTATAATACAAAATATTTGATTATACTAATCCTATGAGGAACTTAGCTATGTTTTGAGCCAACTCCCTACCAGAGACCAAAGTGGTATAAAAGAGACAATATGTGTTTGGGGCACTGGGAAGAATAACATTTTTTGCTACATCCTTAAAATAAATAGTTACTTCTTAAACATTTTCACAAAGTTATAAGTGGAGCAGTGGACAGAGTGCTGGGCCTAGAGTCAAGAAATCTCACCTTCCTCACTTCAAATCTAGCCTCAGACTTACTGGCTGGGTGACTTAACCCTGTCACTTAACCTTGTTTGCCTAAAGATTCCTGACCTGTAAAATGAGCTAGGAAAGAAAATGGAAAAACTACTCTGGTATCTCTTCCAAGAAAATCCCAAATGGGGTCATGAAGTGTCATATATGACTAAAACAACTGAACAACAAAAAGCTTTAAAAAAAATTGTGGAGAATGGTGAGAGAGGTACCCAAGACTAGAAAAGAAAATTGTTTTTCTATTTAAAGAAAAAAAGGAATTAGAAAATTTCTGAAAGGTAATAAATAAACTCTACTCTTCCTCTTCAACTCCCCATTTTATTCCACACGTACATGTTAATATACAAGTTCCCTGGCTTGTGCACTATGAAGGACAATAGGCATTCTTCATCCACTTGATCTTAACCATGTAAAAATATTCAGGACACACTGTTTTGGATGGTTATGGATTTCTTACAGAAGGTAAAATAATGTTCTAGCGCTTAATAATCATGGCACAATGACATCTGAGAAGCTGAAAGACACCAGCCACATTTTCCAACAATAAATTTCCTCAACCACAGTGGCAAACACTTCTCATAAGCATATTTCTCCCTATTTTTTGCCTACCTTGTGATATCATTGATACTCTTTAAGAACAAAGGACCAAACAATAACAAGAAGTGCAGCTAGGTAGAAGAGCGGATAAATGGTCGAGCCTCAAGTCAGGAAGACCTGAATTCAAATTTAGCCTCAGATACTCACCAGCTATGTGACCCTAATCAACTCACTTAACCCTTTTTGCCTAAGTTTCCTATTCTATAAAATGAGTAGAGAAGGAAATGGCAAATTATTCCAGTATCTCTTGCCAAGAAAACCCCAAATGGGGTCATGAAGAATTAGAAACAACTGGAAACAACTGAACAACAATAATCAGAAGACTCTGTTGTCATGCCTTCCAAGGATACAAAAATGATTTTGATAGTAATAACAGATATCTTGTAATAGAGCTTTTGGGGAAGTGTTTTGCTCTATCAAATTAGATTGGTTTCATAATCAATAAAGAATAATTATGACAGGAATCTTATATTCAATATATCTTTTGGTTGCTAATAAAACAGACTACTGGTAAATTTTACTTGCAAGATCCTATATGTTCCTTACTAATATCCTCACTGAAGAAGTCCGAGATTCATATATAGATGATCTGAATAAAAATTTACATGGGAGATAGAGCAGTCATACTATTTTGTTTTGTTTTTTGCTGTTTGGTTTTTGGGAAATAACAAATCCAAATTTTTTTCATTATTTTGGTACTTTCTCTTTCTTTAGATACTTCTCTTATGTATTCCTTAGCACTATCCCAAATGTACCTCCTCCAACACAATTCTATGTATGCTTAGCCCGAGTCACAGTCCACTTCACAACAGGGAAAACTCCCTACAGGAGGTAGGGAGGCAGGCCACGTTCATGGGTTTCATAACAAGGGGGACAGATTCTCACTCAGGTATGTGAGGAGGAATTCTTGATTGGTAATGTAAGAGGTCCAACCAAATAAAAAAGGGGAAAATATGAAGCAAGAAAATTTCCAGAAAATGACAAGGATGGGGAAGTTAAGTAGAAACAGAAAGCTTATATTATATCATGTAGTATAGTATAGTTTAATATTCAATGTAGTATTCTGTCTCTTCAATAGTAGTATATTCAATTCTGGGCACCACATTTGAGTCTCTAGGAAAGGATAATATAGCTTTACTGGTATAGCTTTGCTCTAATAACTGTCCTTAATTATTTGAAGGACTTCCATGAGTTGGTTCCTGGAATTATAGGTAGAAGTTAAGAGTAACAGATAGAGGTTTGATGTAAGGAAAAACATTCAAACAATTAGAACTCCTCAAGAGTTTAGAATAGACTTTCTTGTCTCCTTCTTTTGGATCACAAAATCTTTAAACAGAAAGCAGATGATCAACCATTATGGAAGTCACTGAGCAGATTCTTAGTCTGGTTTGACAGCATATGCTCGAAAGTCTCTTCCAGTTCTCAGCTTCCATGATTCTGAGTTCTTTCTAAATGTTTCTCTCTAAATGGATAGACATTTATAGTGGTGACTCTGACCATCAGTTTTATTCTTTGTAATTTTAATAGAACTGTATTTAACAAATGCAATATACCTAGATCTCGAACATCACTATTTTCATCATCTCTTTGCCTCAGATTCTTGCTTATTCATCCATTAAAAACACATTTACATACATTTCCCTATATTAAGACAAAATTTATATGGAATCATTTAAATTCAGGGTATTCCAGGAAAGGCATATTAGCTACTACAGTGGCTAAGGGGCATGAGAAAAATAAAACACATTGATATTTTGCTAGTGGCTCTTTAATTATTGTAGAAAAATAAAAGGGAAAATTTTCCTTTGAAATAATGTGTGACCCAATACACAGAGTGTCCCAGGAGTATTGTACGTGCCAACTGAAGCAAACTCAGTTTTTAAAATCCACGTAATTTCTCTCATATCAGTATTGACCTGGAAAAACCATTTAAAAAATAAATATAGGCTCGTTCATACCTATTAGCTGTAATACAAACCAAGGTGTGTTTAAATGCCAATTGTCTCAATAGAAGTGACATCCATTTCCTCAGGTGGCATTCCTTAGGGGTGAAATTCTATCATCAGTCAGTGGTGGCAATGCATGACACAGAGCCCTTTTTAAAGAGTGGACGAGAAAGCAAATCACTACCTAGAATCTATGTATTTCCTCTTAATGCTTTTCCTATGTACTAGGTAGTTAAATTGTTATAGGAAATACCACTCCTGTTGTACCTTCAAATATCATTTCTTTCCTACACAAACCAAAGCTATTTAGGAAAAAAAAAAGACATACTTTTCTTCCCCACCTCCCACTTCCCAAATATCCTATGTACTTCTAGGAATATCAGCAACATGGCCTTTAATCATTTACTTGTTATATTGTCTCTGGGACATTTATAAGAGATAAAAGGATCTCCTGTGTTTGCCACTGAGGGCATACAAAAGAATCAGGGTCCCTCCTCTCTCAGACAGGAAAGGGGATGGAACACAATAAAGGCAAATTCTTTTTCACTATTTTCTGTGCTACAAATGCAAAGATGATGAAATGAATGTGCTCCCTCAAAGCTGCTGATTTTTCTATTTCCTTTCCCCTTTCTCATAACAATCCAACCAACTAAAGGCAACAAATTGATTTTCATTCAGGCAGCTACAAGAGCACGCTTGCTGAACTCGCATCATTTCCAACTTTTTGGAAGACTGGACTTACTTCATCTTTAAAGATGGGATTTTTTTTTTAGTTTGAAGATTCTATTGCTCTTCAGAGGTCTGACTGGACTAATTGTCCCCCAAAGCAATTGGGCCCTACAGAAAGGTGACCATAAATAGCATACATGAAATGTGAGAAAGAGCTCAGATCTAGGCTACATTTAGCCTGCAAAGGAGAAAATGCCCCCCTGAATCTAGGGAGTTGTCCAGGACCTTCCTGACCAACATGATGAAAGATGATGGCTCTTCAGGATGTCATTTAGCTTGTCTTATTACCATGGCTATATCTTTGATTGTTTCCTAACTCTCTTAACATTCCTTAAAAAGGGAGGGAGAACTTCAAGTAAACTATGAAGAATAAAACTTTTGTGAGTCCTTTATCACTAACAACTATTTGGGAGAAAAAAAAAAAAAAAGCACGAACTAGTATTATTGCCAGTATTATTGCCAATTCCCTTTAGAGGTCCTTTCAGCAGGCCGGACATACATATCTTAGTTAGGCAATACACTTGGAACATATTCAGAATTGAAAATCATAAGACTGTAGGTTTGAAACTAGAAGAAACAATCTAATTTTATAGATAAGGACATTTAAACCCAGAAAAGTTAAATAACCTGCTTAAGTTCTCATTTGAATAAATAACAGAACCTAGATTTGAACTTGGGCTCTGGGACTCTATGTTCAGTAATTTTCCCATTCAAACATAAAAGAGAAAGAACATGAGGAATTCCTGGATCTTGAACAGCTACTGGGTTTCAATGTATTGGAATTCTCTTCAGGTCCTTATCTCATTCCAAAGCGAGCTCACTCTGAAATCTGGTGGAATTACAAAATTTAGTCTCAAAATCAAAGAATCAACATTTACTTTCTTACCAGAGTTTAAATATACTTGGTGATTATTGATGTCAACAAAGTAAATGCACTAGGAAGCTCCTTGTTATATTCATTCAAACTTATTCTACCTTTCTCTTTTGCTATACTACTTCCCCTAGTATGCTAACAAACGCGCAATACATAAAAATATGCTGGTATTTTTTTTCCATCAATAATACAAAAAAATCTAGAAGCTCAATCTTGATATAACTCTCTGAGATTGTATAGACATTTCTGCATATCTGTCAGTATCAGGTTGCCTTATTAGATTAAAATATCCATGACTAGGATTGTTTGGGGATGAATTATCTTTGTACAAGAGTATCTATAATATCATATTGCTTATCTTCTCACTGGATGGGAGAGGGATGAGAGGGAAGACGATAATTTTGAACTCAAAGTGAAAAAGAATTCTAAAGATAAACCATAATATTTAACATCATTACCATTGTAATTTTCAACTTCAGCTCTTGTCCTTTCCCTACCATCCCCCTGTTTCTCAGCCCTAGAAATGACCATCTATTCAATTACAGCACACATCATTTAGCCCTGCCCAGCCCTGGAAATTGAAACACATCACCATAAGCCAGACCTAAAAGGCAAGATAGAGAAAATTCTGCTCAAACCCAAAGGGCACAGACATAAATGGCTGGCTAACACATAACCTTGAGGGTCATTCACTCATCCATTCCACTTTACACCTGCTGCTGCAATGAGAAAAGACATTGAGTAAAAAAATGGACTCATCTGCTTCCCCTGGGTTTCTTTTAGTAGATTCTGGATTAGCACTGAGGTCTCAGGCTAAATTTTAGGCCAGGAAGCAGGCAATAAGTTTCCCCTGAGGAGTTAAGGTGAAGCTGAAGCCAAAACATATGAAAAGAGATAATAGGGATATGTTTTTCCAAGGAGACTTATCTGTTGCAATTGGGTGGTAAGGATTTGGAACCATGTCTGAATAAGTAAAATCACTTGATAAACTATGAAGTATTTCACACAATTGAAAGATGTTTTTAATAATAGTATAAGTGGCAATATCCACGCAGGCATTGTAGGTAGCCACCTATGTAATATAAGTTAAAATATATATATATATATATATATATATATATATATATATATATATATATATATATATTTCTACTGCCTCTGCCTGAAACTACACCATTAGCCTAACTTAAAGCATTGAAAAAGCCTTTATCATACATAGCCCAATTGTTATTTAGAAGTAATACATTTAAGTCAACAAGGAAATCGTTTATCAGATTAGTTCACCAGTTCCTAAACAACAGAATGGTCCGTGGAGCAGATGAGTTGTAATGGGGAAACTAGATTCAGATTGTAGATAGTAGGTTAGGTGATAGGGGATGCCAAAGTGCTCAGTAAGAAGTAGTATGAGGTGAGATAAAAAGAAGAAAATCAAAGATGGGGGAATAGGAGAGAATGAAAGAATATTTTAAAAAATTGTCATATTACAGTTTTGCAAGAGCCAGTCCAGGTGGGTAGAGCAATTAAGTGTGGATCAGAAAGTTCATATCTGGCCTCAGAAACAGGTAAATCATTAAACTTTGGTTTCTTCATCTGTAAAATAGGGAGAATTATAGTATCTACCTCCTGGGTTGTTGTGAAAACCAAGTGAGGTAATATTTTTAAAGAGATTAGCACAGTGCCAGGCATATAGTAAGCATTCTATAAATATTAACTATTATTAGCTCCCTTCATTTGAACTCAGTAAATATGAGTAGTGACCAGCTTTATTTAGGATACAAATAAATAATAGTGGAATATTCCTTTCACTAATTTCATACAATTGGGAACACTAAGATTCAGCAACTGAGCCACTCTCAATATAAGTGAAGATTTCTGTTTCCATTATTTCTGAATGACTACTTCTTGGAGCCACCATTGCTCTTGGAGATGAGAACTGTAAAAACCCAGAATTAAGCATATTCCCTTACACAGAATATTCATTTAACTTATTAAATATCTGCTGAATGCATGAAACAAATGAAAGAATGACTTACTATGGAAATCTAAAGCATAATGAAAATAATATTATTATTTAATTGATTAGTCGTGTCTGACTCTTCATGACCCATTTTGGGTTTTTTTAACAAAGGTACTGCAGTGGTTTGCCATTTGCATCTCTAGCACATTTCATAGATGAAGAAACTGAGGTAAATAGGTTAAGTGACTTGCTCAAGGACACAGCTAGTAAGAGTCTGAGGCGGATTTGAACTCGGTCCCTGTAATGGGCTGAAGCTCAAGTTGATGCACTGAGGTCCCAAGCACATGAGGCCAAATAGTAATTGGACCATACTCTATTAATATATATGCTTGGAGAAAGAATGGCCCCGCCCACTCTCTGTGCAAGTCCTGATGTGTTGTATAGGAAATGATGATTTTTGTGGGTGGAGGCAGAGGGGCAGGAAGAGAGACAGGAAGAGAAGGCCTGCTGGCTTCTGGTCTGGCTGGCTTCTTGACTCAGCTGCACACATTGCGATCATGAAACCCCCTTCACCTCTGATCCCCCTTCACCTCTGATCCCCTTTCACTTCCAATCCTTCTCCACTTCTACTGAGAATAAAGATTGAAGATTTTCCCTTAACCTGAATTCCTGACTCGAGCTGATTTTAAAATGTGCGGTCATCACAGGTCCCTCTGATTTCAGAGCAAGCATTGTTCACCTTGCTGCCCCTAAAGATATATATTAAAAGCAATAATCCAGTTTCTTAATGTTTCTAAGATTACAAAGCACTTTGCTCACAATGACCATCTGAAGTATCTAATTCAAGAACTGTTAGCCCCATTTTATAGCCTCAGAGAGATTTAAAAAAAAAAAAATTCTACCCAAGTCACACTGTTAAAAAGTAGCTGTGTTCATGTTAGAATCCAGAACCCATTCTACTTATACCATGCTGCATCTCTAGAAAGATACTTTACTGAATCATCTCATTAATCCTCTCAATTTAGGAACACAGGATTTAGACGGTGATGAGTCCTTTAAAAATCATTTAACCCACTCTTTTTACAGATGGAGAAACTGAAACTCAAAAAATGAGTAAATTTGACATACAGTTTAATTAAATTGCAGAAGCAGAGTTTGAGGTCAAGTTCTCTCCTTTCCACTGTACACCACAGTAGTGATAATGTAAATGGACTCCAGCAAAATACTGTATCCCTGGTTGTCACCCAATTTCTGAATGGATCCCAGTGAAGAACAAGCAGACCCTGTGGAATTATCTTGTACTAACATTATCATGTACAAACAGAGCTATCCTGTACTGACAGCCACTGTTACCTCATACCATTTGGAGGCTAAGCTACAGACATCAACTCTCTAGGCTATCATACACAAACAGGATGACCACGACCACCACAGTTGATTTACTCACATACACAATTAGCATAGTTACTCTACCTTGCTTTGGGTCCTTTTCCAATAAAAGGTCCCACAACGCCTCTTGTTAATTATTTGTGAGTTCTTTAGGAAGTCTGCCCGTTTGCTAAGTATTACAATAAAGCTTTGACCCTTTACCTTGATATGGCCTGAATCTGTTAATGCATTCTGGATGATTCCCCATCTTCATCACTTGTACTTTTGTGATCCGTTGGATCTCATCAATAGCTTCTTTCTCTTAGAAGCAGATCATTGTGTCTATTCATCAGTGATCCTAGAGACATAGTCAGACTTGCCACATTTATGACTCCTATTAAAAACATCCCTCACAACCAGAATACAACCTACCTTGCTCTTGCATATATTCCTCAGTCCAGGCAACATCACCTTCTTGCTGTCCCTCACTTAAGACATTCAATCACCAATCTCTCCATCTTTGTACAGAAAGGCTGTATACCTGGAAGGTCTGCCTGCCTCACTTCTACCTTTACAATTTCCCAGTTTCTTTCAAAGCTCAGTTCAGATGCCATTCCTCCAATAAGATCTTTATTAACCAGCTGGTAGTGTCTCTCCTCCCCTACCACTCCAGTTCCTTATATTTATTTTCACTTTTGTCTTGCCACTGAACTTTGATAGAAGAGAAAGTGAGGCTGATGAGTTGTGTAAAGTCACTTTACACAACTGTGCCTTGCTTAAGTCCAGTTCTCAAGCAAGTCAACATATGGCTGGTGATCTTATTGCCCTCTTGGATCCATACGAACATTTATTTGGGTATATGGTAATTTTAAAAGTTCAAGAGATATAATCCCTGGGTAATTTAATCATTTTATTAATAAGGCCATACATTTATTAGTAAAAGGCTAGTCATTTGGCTGTCTCTCTTAAGACAAAAGACAATCATAGCAGTGGGCTCTTGGCTTATATATCCTTTTAGAAAAGGTATATTCCCTATTATGGAATATTATTGTTCGGTAAGAAATGACCAACATGATGATTTCAGAAAGGCCTGGAGAGACTTACAAGAACTGATGCTGAGTGAAATGAGCAGGGCCAGGAGATCATTATATACTTCAACAACAATACTATATGATGACCAATTCTGATGGACCTGGCCATCCTCAGCAATGACATGAACCAAATCAGTTCCAATGGAGCAATAATGAACTGAACCAGCTACACCCAGCAAAAGAACTCTGGGAGATGACTAAGAACCATCACATTGAATTCCCAATCCCTATATTTTTGCCTGCCTGCATTTTGGATTTCCTTCACAGGCTAATTGTACAATATTTCAGAGTCTGATTCTTTTTGTACAGCAAAATAATGGTTTGGTCATGTATACTTATTTTGGTATTTAATTTATACTTTAATATATTTAACATGTATTGGTCATCCTGCCATCTAGGGGAGGAGGATCTAGGAGGGGGTAAGGAGGGGGAAAATTGGGACAAAAGGTTTGGCAATTGTCAATGCTGTAAAATTACCCATGCATGTAACTTATAAATAAAAAGATATTAAAAAAAAAAAAGAAAAGATATATTCCTCAGGGTGGTAATCAACTGACTGGTTTACAATTAATGAGAGAATGAATATTAAAATGATGGACTGAGATTGACATCATGTCACCCTTAGGTAGAGACCCCAAGACCATTCCCAGCCTTCAGACAATTTAAACAAAAAGGTCTGTCTCCACCCAAACTTTATTGAATATTATTTACCCTAGACTAGAGGTTTCTTATAAGGTTGAATAGAGTCCAATAGAGGAGACTGACTCAACTTTCAGAGACTTTATCTTAAAAGTAGAAAAAGGGGGATTCTGAATCTCCCCAGGCCATTAGTTATTAATAATCATTTCTCTCAGGCATATAGTGTCTAACTCTATGAGGGAAAGAACAGTTTCATTTTTATTTTGTATCCCCAGCACCAAATAGAAGCTTTACAAGGCTTAAGAAGAGTGTGTGTGTGTGTGTGTGTGTGTGTGTGTGTGCGCGCGCTGAGGCAAATGGAATTAATGACTTGCCCAAGATCACACAGCTAGGAAGTATTAAGTATCTGAGGCAGGATTTGAACTCAAGTCCTCCTGACTTCCGAGCCAGCACTTTATCCATTGCACCATCTAGCTGCCCCCAAAAAGTACAAATTTAAAGGTGCCTAAGTAAAAATTTAAAGATAAGATTATTGAAAGACTGAAGGTTTTTTAAATACTAAACTTAGTTAAATGAATCCCTCTGCCTGTAGATCCATCCATGCTGAGATTAAGCCCCTAAAGGGCTTCAGGAACCTTACCAAAGTTCCATTCACTGTATGACTGATTATGTAGGAGTGTACAAAACTCGTCCGTAAATTATAATTGGGCTGTCCAATTGCACACAGATCTGAACATGCTGAGGGCATGGCAATAAGGTAAACAATGGAAATTCTCATGCCTAGGTTGTGTATGAACTGCTTCTGGCAGATAAATGTTTAGGCACTTTCCTTCTTTGGGGAATTCTATAGTGGGAGTTTGGCAGAACTGCCTGCCGGAAACTTTGTCTATGAGTTTAGAGGGAAAGTCTTAATGAACAACTAGAGTCAGCTGAGGATAGCACCGCCTTAGGTGGCAAGTATATTTGTTCATAGCTCCAACTATCCACAAGTTATATGTTTGCATTTGGGACCCAGAAAAAGAATTTTACATTTCAAATGCCAATTTAGAGGCAAGATACCCCTACCCTGACCCTGCCAAAAGTCTTTGGCGGATGGATAGCATATAAATTAGCTACCAATTTTAAAAATTCATTTTGGTTCAATATTTTTGGCTTCAGGGTACTCACTCAACACATTACAGTGAACACCCCATTATTCCAGGTTGACATTCACAAGAGGGACTGTGCACAGAATCTAGCAAATCTCCCTGGGCTATTTGGGCAGGACCAAACCACCGTCAAGTTGAAGTCAGGCAAAAAAGAGGAAACCTGACTATGTATGACCATGTCTATGTTTGTGTATAAAGGTGTTTCTTTTGCTTTCTAAGTGATATAAAAGTTGATTGCTTTATCTGTTGTTTTGGGACACCTGGTCCAATTGGCTGAGTGTACTTGTGTTCATGTGTTTGGGAAAGATGGAGGGAAAAGAGAAAGAGGAGAGAAGTAGGAAAAGGAAGAGGAGCAGTAAAGTGAGGAAAAAGAGAAAGAGGAGGAGGAGCTAAGTAGCATAGTAAATAGAGTGCTGGACTTGAAAGGTTTATCTAAATTCAAAACCTACCTCAGACATTTAGTATCAATGTGATCCTGAATAAGTCATTTAACTTCAAATAAAGATAATAATAATACCTACTTAATGGGAATGTTTTGAAAATAAAATAAAATTTTATATATATATACACATATGTATCTATATAAAGAGCTTTACATACTTATAGCACTATATCAGTGTCAGTTATTATTATAATAACTAACATCGATACAGCATTTTTAAGATTTTCAGAGCCTTTTGCATGTTATCTAATAACTTTTAACATCTGAAAATTATCAAAATAATAACAGCTAGCATTTATGTAGTGATTACGGTGCCAGGCACTGTGCTTTGTCATTTGAGCTTTACAATGATCCTGAGAGGTAGGTGCTATTATTATCTCCATAAAGTGTCACAAAAGGGTTAATAGTGCTTGAAGCCATATTTGAACTCAGGGCTTCATGACTTTAGACTTTTCACTCTATCCACTACATCTCCTTGCCACCCTTATCACATAGAAAACAGAACTTAACATGTTCTCTGCCACAGGTCTCTTGCATTCAATTCAATAAACATTTATTAAGCATCAACTGTTTTCAGGGTAAAAAGTTTAGGTAATATTCTAGTACAGTAAAAGGAAAAGATACATGTATAAGATAAATATGAGAAAAAATGTTTTCTATATTCATTAAAGAAGTGAAAAACTAAAAGATTTGTAAAGTAAAAAAATAGTAAAGAACAACATTATCAACAAAGCATGCTTTGTGGAGTTAGATTTCAAAGGACAGACAGGAATTTGACAGACCAAGGGAAATAGGGAAGACAAACCGCTACACTCGTAACCTTCTCTAGTGCTACAAAACCCCATGAAAATATAATTGGAAAATATTTAACAAAATAAACAAAAATACAATAGAACATAAATAATGTTAAGATGTGGTTTTCTGAGTCAATAAGTCTGGAGAGATCTTTATGTACTGTTTAGTGGAACCTAGTTGCTATTTTATCTGACACCACTGTAGATACAATAAGAAACAAGTGAGTTGAAGATATAGAAAGCAGAACCCAAGAGACAATGAGTAGATGGAAATCTAAGAGGAGGCTGAAAACAAAGGATCACATCAGTTTATGGAAGATCTTAAATAAATGGCAAGGAAGTCTGGTCCCATCCCATGCAGCCACTGAGTATTTTTGGTCAGAAAAGTGACATGGTTGGATCTAGCCATAAGAAAGATCATTCTAACTGCTATATGATGCCTGACTCAGAAGAGGGGAACAGTAAAGACAGGAGGTTTTGTTAGGTCACATTTCTCCCCCATCATATCACTGTCTATCAGGTTCTATAGGCTCAAAATTGTTCTCACTTCTTGCCTTTGTCCCTTCCCCTTATCTTATTCAATATAAAATATTGCTGAGTATTTTTTGGTAACATCTCTCAAATCCAGCACAATCATCTATCTCAATGCTTCCTGAATTACTACTCAACATCCTAATTGATCTTCCTCCCTCCAATCTTTCTTCTATCTCAAGATATTCCAAACCTTTTTTTTTTTTTAAATCTCACGGACTACATTGGCGGGTTAGTGAAACCTCATATTACTGAAGTTTGTTGCCTTCGTTCATAATTAAGGAAAATGTTAAATTTAAGTTAGAAATTAGTGAAAAGAAAGATACATTTTTTCCCATCTAAGTTTCCAAGATTTCCAGAAATTTATCGATGGGTCTATGAACCCCAGGGTAAGAATCATTGCTCTACCCTGATCAGTTTTATTCATATCTATTAGAAAAACCTTCTACTTGACTTTTATCATGTCACTTTCCCCCCCAAAAGCCATAACATCTCTTTTCCTATTCAATCAAATCCAAATTGTTTCACATGTATTTCTAGGTCCTCCACTAATTCTTCTCTTGGGTTTCATAATGGAGTCTTCATTCCTTCCTGATATGCCTTGTTCAGTCCCTACGTAGTCTTTTTACCATCTATTAGACACAAAATGCTCCTTCTTGTCTCTATATCCTCATATGTGATGATCTTTCCAGCCATTTTACTTGGGATCATTCCAAATGCTTTACAGTTAAGTTTCTCCTAATGCAAGAAACAGAGTTAGGGGACAGAGTAAATCAGAACATGTTTACTTCTCATGTCTTCCAAAAAGATAATGCCCCCCCTAAAGTATTTTACTACCTTTCAGTGCATATCACCCACCATCAACAATAGCATAAAGCCCCAGCTCCCTGATTTCATGGCACCTTATTTTTTTTTTTTAGCTTCTCGAGATGTTGATTTCTTTTTATTATTTAGAGAAGTTTCCCAGAGTAGTGTAGGTTGTCAGAAGGAGAAACTAGGCAACTGTTAATAAACAGATCTTTTTGTGTGAGGCATGCTTTAATTTATGGTGGCTGTTCATTTAGCTGTACTTATTGACGGATGAACAGAAGGGATTTGGTCTCCAGAAGGCTTCACATATGGGCAACCACTCGGTACTCGGATAGCGTCTTCCTTCCTTCACAAAGCATAACGGTTCCAAAAAAGAAAACAGCTAATAACACAAACATAATCTAGAAGATTTAGAAACCCAGCTTTGAACAAAACAGAGACCTCTCCCCTACCGCCCTTCTGTAGGGGAAGTTCATGGACACAATGGTTCCATGAGGCTGCATTCATCCAAGGAAATCATCAGCAATGAGACTTGCGGGGGCTCCCAGACACAGACAAAGCTACTGTTTAGATGATTTCATTTTGTTTTTTCTAAATACTGTGTGGGGAAGGTTAATGAATGGGGCTCAGGTAAGCCTAAGGGGTTTTTTTTAAATCAGTGCATCAAAAGTTATGACACATTCACAGCAGTTTTAAGCTAGGTTGTTGATGGGCATATTTCAAAGCAAACAACATTGCTGCCCTGACAGACCAATTATATTACCTTACAATGCCTCCAGGCATATAAATTATACACTAACATATTTTAGCCTACTCCACAAATAAGCTAAATGGATACCAGTTTAAGAAAAATGGTTCTCCATTGATATATCTTGCCCTGCCCTCTAGTGGACTCTAAAGCAAATAGTCCATTACTAGTCATGAAAAGGATTGTTAAGAAAGGTCTAGCTACATCAGTAGACAAAGAGGAGTAACTGGAGAGCCCAAACTGATAAACCCCCATATCAGATGGAAAATACCACAAAATGAATGGGGCAAAGAGTGTGTCTGTCTTCATGTGAGTTAGTGGAAAAGTAGGAGCAGCTCAAAATGACAGATATTTAATGCTCCTTCAAAAGAGCCCAGAAGCAGGTTAAAGAGCAGATAAAGGAAAATGGCACTAATACAGCTATGTTGTGGAAGAAACACATTGCTCAAAAGGTGAATGGATCTTTTTAAAAAAAAAAAACCATAATCACGGAGTATTTTTATGGAATTCAGGGCCATGGATTTGGGAAGTTTTGTTTTTTTTTTTTTTTTAACAGAATTGAAATCATAGAAAGAATCCAACTAAGTGTGAAAAGTGTGAAATAAAAGCCAAGAAAATGGATGTTCTCTTGGCCTTGAGATATATTAAGAGAAGTGTAACTTCTATAAATGATGGAAGTGACTTGACCCTGTTCTCAGATCTAGTCAGCCCACATCTGGAGGACCTGGTCAGATCATAAATGAATTCAGTTTTGGGTGTTACATTTGAAGAAGGATTTTATTAAAGTGTTGAGCATCCAGAGGACAGCAGCCAGGATGATAAAGAACTTAAAAGTTCATGTTCTTTGAGAATAGACTGAAGAAAATTGGAGATATTTAATTAGAAAAACAGGAGATTAAAGGTGAAGGTAAGAGAATCATGGTAACTGTATAGGTATTAAGAGTTGTCACGTGCAAAAGGATACAATTCGTTGACCAAGAAGACAAAATAAAATCTAATGACTGAAAATTGCTTTCAGGAAAATTTAAGCTTGATAAAAAGAAAAAAACTTCTTAACAATTAGAGCCATGCAAGAGAACAGCTGCCTTGGGAAGTAGTTTCATTCCTACGGGAGGTATTCATGCCAAGGTTGGAGAACCATTTGTCAGATAGGTTACAGAAGAGTTCCTTTTCCATGTACAAATTGTACAAGCTGATCACTTGTGTCTCTTCCAACTCTAAAAACTAGTGATGCTATGAAGTATGAAATCTGTCAACAGGAAATTCCCTAGATACGTCACTTTCTCCCTCAATAAACACACACACACACACACACACACACACACACACACACACACACACACTTCTTTTAAAATTGTTTTTAACTATAAAAAATGATTACTTGTTTCACCCTCCCTGGGCTTTTCTCTCCATCTAAAAGATCTGCCCAATGATCAAATGTCACACCATGCAAGAACAAGACTAAGAATTCAATAGAATGCCTCAGGAAGAGTTGGTAATCTATGAAATTTCCAAACAAACATCTCATTTTGTCTTCCTTGTATAGTCTTTCCCCAGGGATGTTGCCATGGAGACTTGGTGGGGCAGTAACTAAGCATAGTGGGAAATGCTTGGGAAAAATCTGAACTCAATAAGCCATAACATAGTAGCATTTACTACAACCACACATGTGTAGATCATGTTTTGCACACAAAAATTACATTTATGTCCATCTGGGTATATCTAAATATGGCTCATAGAAAGATATGGATAAAAGTCTCTGAAATTTTATCCAGCCTTCTCCAAAGAAAACTTTGACTCATGCCTAGAGGGGACCACAAGGGTGCACTATCTACTCTCCTAAAAGGAAGTGCCAGACTAAAATTATATATTACTACATATATAATTATATATGACATTTATACATAATTTTGTATTGACAAATGTATTACATATTAGGTATAAACAGAGAGAGAGAGAGAGAGAGAGAGAGAGACAGAGAGACAGAGAGACAGAGATATGGATGGATCTACCTTCTCCCCCAAATATTGCTAGCCTGGAAGACATGATTCTTAGGTTTATATCTAAATACTTTATTCTCTTCCCACCAAATGCTAATTACCCACAAAAGACCATCACAAATAGTGAATAGTGAGCAAACCCATTTATCTAAGCCAGGAGCAAACTAAAATCAGAGAAGTTAAACAAATTAGAATATACCAGATGATATAGAGACTGAATGAACTCTCCTAGTGGGAGTAAAATATTTCAGTTTAATGAAGGAATCATCTCCAATCTCCCTCAAGGAGAAATTCCCTAGAAGTCTTTAGAGAGGGAAGCTAGAAATTAGAGATAATGTCACAGTGTCTGTTCCTCTACATGTATGCTTTTTTTCAAAATCTTTTCTCTCTCTCTCTAGGAATCTTTCCCTAAAGAGAACCTCCAACTACATATGCTTCTCTCAAAGAGGAATCAAGATCTCTCTTCTTGCTAATTCTTGTCTACTCTTCACTCAGTTACAGAGTTAAGTAATCAATCTCTCCACCAATGAGGAAATTCATATGCTATTATACTACCTTGAACACTATATTACACATACTTGCCATATTAGTTGTATAGATATTGCCAAGGCATTCAAAGAATATCTGGATTCAATGATAATTTAGTAATGATTTAGTAATTCAGTAATAATTTAGTACAATAAATTAGTATTAATTGGGGGGAAATATTAATATTGTATATCATATACTTTACATAATTTCTGGCTGATAAAAGTCCTTAAAAATTGAAAACAGAAGTTGGATGACTATATGATTAGAATATTAGAGTAGAAATTCCTACTTAACTATAAATTGGACAAATTAATCTCTAAGGTTCATCCAACTCTCAGATGTCATGATACTGTGATTAATATCATTTTTCCAATGCAAGCACAGACATACACAGACACAGACACACACACACACACACACACACTTACATACATGAAAAAGGGACAGGAATAGGAATTAGATCTATGTATACAGTGCTAGAAAGAATTCTCAGACAAGAAAATTCCTTTAAGCAGACTGGCTATATGCCCCTGGGCAAGATGCTTTGCTTCTGAATATATGAACAAAGATACTTTAAAACAATATTACAATTAGTCTTATATTATTTCTCTTTTAACACATGTATGTTCTATATATTCACCTACATGGTCAGGTGAGAAGCCATATTATTTACTTCTCTATATCCTTAGAGCCTGGTTTAAGGTCTCAATGTAGTAGGAGGTGCCATACTCCAAGCTTATTAGTTGTATGCTGCCCCAAAATTAAAACGATTAATTATTACACTGATTAAAATGAGATTGGGAATGTTTAATAAAACAAATTTTAAAAAATAAAACAATTGATTTGTAGATTTCTAAGCCAACTTGCAGCCAGCAAGGACCCCAAATTGAATTAAATATCACTCCTTTGGATGTTTTCCAATGTATCAATGCCCTTCCTCAAATATGATGCCTTGAATGAAATGCAATGCTCCCAATGTTGTCTGAGCAGAGTAATCTGATCCTTATTTTCCCTATTCTAGATACTACATCTCTTTTAATGCAACCTAGGTTGAATTATCTATTTACCTATTTACATTGACTTAAATTCAACTTATAGTCCACTAAACACCCCAGATCTTTTTCAGATGTGCTACTCTCTTGCCATGCTCTCTACTTGTGTAATTGGCTTCTTGGATGCAGTTGTCAGATTTTATGTTTATTCATCTCTGTTAAATGTTTATTTAGATTTGAGGCAATGGACTTATCCTGCCAAAATCTTTTGATTGTCATCACATGGTGTTCATTGCTCTGGTGAAGACTATCTCTGACTTTAGCTAACTCAGTCCTTGGATGACAAAGTCTTTTGTAACATAATTAGCAAAAAACATTAACCTGCTACAAATACAGTAGGGACAATTTAGAGTTACCCTGAATTCTAAAACATCGTTCACTTATTATTTATATCACAGGTAGAGTAAGAAAATAAATCTTAACATTTACTATCCTACTATCAACTTGGAATATAGAATGTTGAACTTGGAGTCAAGAAAATTTGCATTCAAATTCTGCACAAGATGCTTGAGTAAATGAAAAGAAATGTATAAAGTACTTACCACATGCAAAGCAGAGTAACTGTGTCACACTGGATAGAACACTGGGCTTAGATTCAGAACACTCATCTTGCTCTTATATCTGACACTTATTGTGTGACCCTGGGCCAGTCACTTAACACTGTTTGCTTCACTTGTAAAAACTAGAGAAAAGAAATAGCAAACCATTCCACTATTTTTTTTTTTTTTTGCCAACAAAACTCTTAATGGGGTCATGAAGAATTGAATATGAATGAAACAACTGAACAATACTATGTGCAAAGCACTAGAGATACACATAAAAGAGGAAAACAGTCCTTGCACCCAGAAAGCTTACATTCTAGTAAAGGGAGAGAAAACATAGGAGAGATTTCAGCTATAATTAGATGGAAAGGTTCCCTGGTCCTTGATATGTGATGGTAAAGCAGATGATAACACATCTTTTAAATTTTCACATCTAGGGATGGAAACATATTTTTTATTCCAAACCATTTGACATTTCCAAGGACTTGGTGATGAGTACTTTCTTTACAAGGTCTTGAGTAGGTTTAGCTGAAGCACCTGCAAAAACAGTTGGCAGGTGGCATTCCACAGGTATTATTTTCTGGCATGATGCTGTAGTAATTTTACTATAAGACAGACTGGAGGTCTGAGGGAAGCTATCACTCCTAAAGGCTCTTGAGTTTAACTGCCCATTAGTGGAACCTATTTAGCAATTGGCATCAGTGATACTGAATTTAGATACCTTTGCCAAGTGTTTCCCTCTGTGATTACCTTAGCTTCTGGGCAGTCATCTAGGAGATACTGCTTTTTTTTAGGCTGAGTCCTAGGCTATTTCCACTTGAGTTTGAAGGAAGGTAGAAGAGATAGTTGCACTTGCCTGATACAAGATGCCTTTTGTCTACTTCTCCAAATGCCTTGCTACATCAGCTATGCTGATTTGTTTTCCCCATAGTTGGTTACTGAGTGACAGTTGATGAAGATGGTTGATCCTGTCCTTTTTGGTCATTCAGTTAAATAATATTTATTAAATTCCTATTATGTGCTAGGCACTTTACCAGGAATCAGAGGCACAAAGGTAAAATCATTAACTGAGAGACATGGGCAAGTTGCCCAATTTCTCTGAGTCTCAGTTTCCCCATATGTAAAAAAGTAATAGCAGCTATGTTACAGTGTTGCTATAGAGATCAAATGAAGTTATATATAAAATATGTGTGTACATACATAAATATATATATAAAGTGCTTCACAAATCTTACAGTGGTAACTCTGAGCTGTCATTATCATTATTATTTCTATTATTCTATTGCCAAATGCTATGAAGTTAGCAGGATCCTACATATTAAATGAATATTTCATTTCCCAGAAACCTCATCAATAGGCCTCATCATCCTGGCAAAATTACATCCAATCTTGGTACTCACACCTAATTGTTGCTCTCTCTGATTAGAAGGCAGAACAAAGCTCCTCCTAGAATCCCCAATTAGGGAAGACACTAAGGTCTGACCTTTTCTCTTTTCCCACTGTGCTTTAAACTTCTCCATCATGTCCCAGTGACCTTTCTTATTCCCCTCCATCTCTACTTTCAGTTTCCTCACCTTAGAGGATAAGCTCCATGAAGGCAGGGACTTTCTCTTTTATATTTGTATCCCCAGCATACAGTACAATACCTGGCACGGTGTAGGCACTTAATAAAGATTATTAACTGGCTATTATCAATCTACACGTGTCACTTTATGAATAAATACAGATTTGCTGAAATTTAAAGTTGACAGCTCTAATAGTAATTAAATTGGCTTGTTATTGTTATTAGTCTTTCTATTAGAAGTTTCCTTGAGGCATCCCCATAGCTAAATTCTCTTCTTTTCTCAAACATCATAATCCGAGAAGAAACTCAAACTCAGCTAAGAAGTACTTGGGAGTATCCACTCTCACAGTTATCATGATCACTTAATCTTTTGGGTGTGGGAGGACCAAGGTTATAGGAAGTAGAAGGAGGTGGTACTTAGAGAAGCCAGATCATATATCCTGACCAACATAAGAGTGAACAATCCAATAACATATCATAATGATGACACACCAAAAGATCCAAGGCAAGTGCATGGCCTTCCTTCTCCCATCCTCATTTGTTCCTTAACTTTAAGCTGTCCCTTCTACCTCATATCCCGACTCATCATTTATCTGCCCTTGTACTTTCCACACCAAACCTTCACACCCACCAACCTTCATCATATTCCACAAATCTGCCTACTTGCTTGCACTCCTTAAAAGTTTCTCAGAAATTAAATTATTCCCTACACTCCCCTACCCCCACTCTTTATCAGCTGTTTCTAAGAGCAAGTTTCTGCTCTTTGAAAGGCAGAAGCTGTAAGCCTCTGTCCCTCCCAGATCAGATATCCCAATCTCCCAACAGTTATCACCTAATTATCTTCATTGTTCACACTTCCAGTTCATGGGTGACTCCTCTTTAAGCCAGTTTAAAAGTGTTTGCTCTTCACTTACTTTCCTGAAATATGCATCAAATCCTGCATATTCTAGTTAACATGAAACTGTCAAAAATCTTCAAAGAAGAGAGACATGTGAAGAAAGCCTGTGTGTGTGTATTTGTAGAGCTAAGAAACCTATTCTTTGGTTTCTTGAGATACTGCTTAATATACCCTTTGATGAAAGAACCAGCACAACAAGGGCCTTCTCAGTAGTAGTTTCAACCCTCATTATAGACTGGATCTACACTTGACTCAATTTTTTGAACAATGATTCATTTTTCTGACTGATATTTCTGTGAAAGGCTAAGCACAAAGCAACATTTAGGTTTTGACTAGCTATGTCAGCATATTTTGGGGCAGTGGATAGTTCGCCGGAGCTGGAGTAGAATAACTCATCTTCATGAATTCAAATCTGGCCTCAAATCTGTGTAAGTCACTTTATTCTGTTTGCCTCAGTTTCCTTATTTGTAAAATGAGCTGGAGAAGGAAATGGCAAGAAATGGTTTTCTCTGCCAAGAAAACCTCCAGTGGAGTCATGAAGAATCGGACATGAATGAATAAACAAAATAACAATCTGCATATTTCAGTCCTACCCTCCTAAGAAAGTGATAAAAATATTAATTCAAATTAAACTTAAAAGTATGCAAGATTCCACTGCACTCCCCATCAGAAAGCCACAATCACTAGCCCAAACCAACTGCTGAATGTCATGAAAGATCTGGCCTTTATTCTGGCCTTGTTACCCCTTCCTTAGGCAGCCTGGTAGCCCCTGTTCAACATATTAATTCTAAGTAGTGTAGATATTCAATTGGCTTTAGCCCTATTGCCTCTAAATCGCAAAGCACAAGAGATCTATCAAGTTTTAGTCTCCTTACTAGCGAGTATTACAGACCTGTAGGAATGTTCATTTTTTTTTTCTCCAATCCTCTTCCACAGAGTTGCAAAATTAATGATCCTCAAGCAAAAATCTGAGTATATCACTCACCTGCTTGAGAAGCTTCAGTTTCTTTTGGGGAAGAGGATAAGCTTTTATAAGTGTCTATAATGTGGCAGCCACTGTGCTATGCACTACATAAGTATTGTCTCATTTGATACTCATAACAACCCTGAAAGATGGGTGCTGTTATTTCCCATTTTACAGTTGAGGAAACTGAAGCAAACAGGTTAAGTGATATGCCCAGAGTCAACACTGCTTTAAGTGTCTGAAGTCTTATATCTTCTTGACTCCAGCTATCTTCAACATCCTATTATTAGGATAAAATAAAAACTCCTCTGTTACTATCTCCAATGTCTTGCCTTTTGCCTGCTTCAACCACATAAGTGCTTAATAAATTTGTTGAACTGAAATTAATTGTGCCATGTTTTCTCAAAAGAACCAAGACAGGGAGTGAAATTACATTCTTTCCGATTTTCCATTTGGGATTATAGAAGCCCATAAATACGAGCTAGTCCTTTCTACAAAGAAAATTTCTTTATTATACAATTAACTTCTCCTAAATGGGGGGAAAAAGGGAAGGGAGGAAAGTTGCCTTTGGTGCTAAAAGATGGACTGTCAGCTTGAATTACTTGTCCTTTCTGGCCTAGTCACCAATTTTCCAAACAGGATTTCCTTAGTCACAGTAGAATAAGACCATTTTTTATCATTAACATAATTGCATCATTTTTCTGTTTAAAAAAATAATCCCTTACCAGATGACTACCTTATTATTCAACAATTTCTCCCATAATATTGAAAAGAACATCATAACTCAATGTAACTCAATACTCACTCAAGCAGATCCCCTTATCTGATGTTTTCCTGACATTAGACTTGTGAAGACTGCTTTTATTAGGTGACATTTTCTAACCACACACAATATATTTGGCCCTCCAAGAGATAAGACACTGTCCCTGTTCCCAAAGTTCTTTGGTCTAAAATAAACAGATTTTTAAAAAAAATTCTTATTAGTCTTGCAAGCAAGAAAGGCTGTCGTCCTATTTTCTAGTCCTCTATTCAAAAGCAATTATCAGTTTGTTCAGAATTTGTCTGAAGTTTGTAGATCTGTAGGACAGGGATTGAGTTTCACTATGTTTTACATAGCAGCACTTTAAAAAATTTGAAAATCCTGAGTTGGAAAGAACTTTAGAGACTATATAGACTAACCTGTGCCTCAAATAGAAATCACTTCTAAGAACATTTCCATGAAAAAATTATCATGTGGCTTCTAGTTGAAGGTATTAAGAGATGGGGTAACTCATTACTTATTGAAGTAGTCCATTAGATTTTTAGACAGTTAAAATTTTTTCTCATACTGAACTAAAACTTGTCTTTCCATAAGTTTTACCTAGTACTTCGTTCCATTTGACTCATCCAAAAAGAAAAAAAGTATAATCCATCTTTTATAAGATATCTCTTCAAATATTTAAAGATAATTGTCATGTTGGTGACCTCCCTCTTTTCTGTGATACTTCCCATCCCTGCCGCCATATCTTCTCTATGTCAGAAATGTTCAGATTTCCTTGTATGTAATGATTTTTAACCATTATGTTCTTATTATGCAATCATTTCAGATAGTGTTTGATTCTTTGTGACCCCATTTGGGGTTTTCTTGACAGAAATACTGGATATGACGTGCCATTTCCTTCTCCAGGTCATAACAGATGAGGAAACTGAAGCAAATAGGATTAAGTGACTTGCCCAGGGTCACACAGCTGGTGACTGAAGTTAGATTTGACCTTCGGTTTTCCTGCACCACCTAGCAGCTTCATTGTGATCACCATCCTTTGGCTAAGGTCTAGATTGTAGTGCCTAGCACTTGCACAGTCCTTTTGTGATCTGACCAGAGATTCTGAGCCTATATCCCACCAATGTAATCCATGATCAAAAGGTCAAGAATTAAAGGAGACTTTTTTTTCTTTCTCATTTCTCTTCCCACCAGACTTGCTCCATCCAGTAGTGGCTAAATGATCAGCTTTTCTTGTGATGTAACCCAAAAAAAATTCAGTGTGCAAATTAAAAAAGGACACTACTGGGTGAAGTAGCTTCTACTCTACAATGTCAGAAAGCATTGATAACTCTCACGACACTTTTTTTTTTCCATACCTGTAATTTTGGTTGTATTCATTATAGAAATGAAATCACATGTAAGTTTTAAAATAGTAAGAGGTTAGTTCTTCCAAGTTAGTTAAAAAAAAAAAAAATGGGAGTCTTTGTGAAAATGCAATTTTCCTAAATTAAAGATTAAGTAAATTTGTTTTAAATAAGACAGGGAACTTTGTACTGTATCTTTTTCTCATGCTGCTACAAAGTAAGAATGTTTGACAAATGTTCTTTTCACTACTATGTTGTAGTTATATAGAGGTCTTGTTTTTTCACAAATTGAACCCAGGACCTCTGTTCAATTTTAGTTTCAACAGGTAACTAAAGAAAATGGGATTTTTTTTTGAGAGAGACAGATGAAGATACAGCAATAGAATTCATGAAACCCAGTTATCCTCAATAGCTCTTTGAGGAAAGGAACTCAGTCACTTTACGTTTAATTTGTATTATTAACAATTTCCCCAGCACTCTCTTAAGTCTAGTCAATCAACAAAGCAATACATCAAGCCCCAATCTGTAGTGTTTGCATATTTCTAGAGTATAAATGCTCATACTGAAAATATTAACAATTGGCTTTTGGAAGCTGACTCTGGTATATCCCCTAGTAAGATGTCAAAATAAGCTCACTCCAATGCATGTTTATTTCTGTAATTAAAGCACCTTTAAAGTCTTTCTCTGGTCCCTAATCATGAAGGAAATCTAGAGTTGTTGTTTCTTTAACTATGTCAAGCAGGAAACAAGGCTTTTTAATATAAACGCAGAACTGAGTAGGATGCTTATTCTATCAAGACCAGCATTGCTAATTTTAAAAAGGAAAAAAATCACCAGATTAAACTCAGTTCAATGAATTTTTTCATACACAACTCATAAAGACAAATCACTAAAGAATACAAGCACTGCCATTTAAGTTGGTGGAGAGAAAAAATTAGTTATCCACTAGATTCATAGCCATTTCTACACTGCCAATTTGCTGAATGACAAAAAAAAAAAAAAATACACTGAAAGTTAGCAGATGTACTAGATGATGATGACCAGTTCTGATGGATCAGGCCATCCTCAGCAACGAGATCAACCGGATCATTTCTAATGGAGCAGTAATGAACTGAACTAGCTATACCCAGAAAAAGAACTCTGGGAGATGACTAAAAACCATTACATTGAATTCCCAATCCCTATAGTTATGCACACCTGCATTTTTGATTTCCTTCACAAGCTAGTTGTACAGTGGTTCGGAGTCTGATTCTTTTTGTGCAGCGAGGTGATGTTTTGGTCATGTGTACTTGTTGTGTATCTAGGTTATATTTTAATGTATTTTGACATCTGCTGGTCATCCTGACATTTGGGGGAGGGGGTGGGGGGGCAGGAGGTGAGGGATTGGAACAAGAGGTTTGGCAATTGTTGATGCTGTGGAGTTACCTATGTGTGTGTCCTGTAAATGAAAGGCTATTAAATTGAGAAAAAAAAAAAAAAAAAAAGAAAGTTAGCAGATGTTTGAATGTACCGCACAATTGTAAATACAACGGCATGAGAACCAGCTGTCCAAATCTTGCTGCTTAATTTAACAAGGTAGGTAGGGAAGGAGGAGTTAATAATGTTTCCTACTTCCAAATTACAGAACCACATACATATTAAAGATGACAATACTACCTAAACTAATCTATTTATTTAGCGCTATACCTACAAAAAATAACAACAAAGTTCATTTGGAAAAACAAAAGGTCAAGAATTTCAAGGGAATTAATGAAAAAAATCAAATGAAGGTGGCCTAGCTGTACCAGATCTAACATTATGTTATAAAAACCATTTGGTATTGGCTAAAAAATAGACTAGTTGATCAGTGGAATAGGTTAGGTTCAAAGGACAAAACAGCCAATAACTTTAATAATCTAGTGTTTGACAAATCCCCAGTTTTTGGGATAAGAACTCATTATTTGACAAAAATTGCTGGGAAAATTGGAAATTATGGCAGAAACTAGGCATTGTCCCACACTTAACACCGTACATCAAGATAAGGTCAAAATGGGTTCATGACCTATGCATAAAGAATGAGATTATAAATAAATTGGAAGAGCATAGGATAGTTTACCTCTCAGACCTGTGGAAGAGGAAGGAATTTATGACCAAAGAAGAACTCAAGATCATTATTGATCACAAAATAGAAAAATTTGATTATATCAAATCGAAAAGTTTTTATACAAACAAAACTAATGAAGACAAGATTAGAAGGGAAGCAATAAACTGGGAAAACATTTTTACAGTCAAAGGTTCTGATAAAGGCCTCATTTCCAACATATATAGAGAATTGACTCTAATTTATAAGAAATCAATCCATTCTCCAATTGATAAATGATCAAAGGATATGAACAGACAATTCTCAGACGAAGAAACAAACTATTTCTAGCTATATGGAAAGATGCTCCAAGTCATTATTAATCAGAGAAATGCAAATTAAGACAACTCTGAGATACCACTACACACCTGTCAGATTGGCTAGAATGAGAGGGAAAGATAATGAGGAATGTTGGAGGGATGTGGGAAAACAACAGGGACACTGATACACTGTTGGTGGAATTGTGAATACATCCAGCCATTCTGGAGAGCAATTTGGAACTATGCTCAAAAAGTTATCAAACTATGCATACCCTTTGACCCAGCAGTATTTCTACTGGGCTTATACCCCAAAGAGATAATAAAGAAGGGAAAAGGGCCTGTATGTGCAAGAATGTTTGTAGCAGTCCTCTTTGTAGTGGCCAGAAACTGGAAACTGAGTGGATGCCCATCAACTGGAGAATGGCTGAATAAATTGTGACATATGAATATTACGTTCAGTAAGAAATGACCAGCAGGATGATTTCAGAAAGGCCTGGAGAGACTTACACAAATTGATGCCGAGTAAAATGAGCAGGACCAGGAGATCATTATATACTTCAACAACAATACTATACGATGATCAATTCTGATGGACGTGGCCATCTCCAGCAATGAGATGAACCAAATCAACTCCAATAGAGTAGTAATGAATTGAACCAGCTACACCCAGCAAAAGAACTCTGGGAGATAACTATGAACCACTACATAGAATTCCCAATCCCTATATTTTTGTCCGCATGCATTTTTGATTTCCTTCACAGGCTATCCAATTCTTTTTATACAGCAAAATAACTGTTTGGACATGAATACACTTATATTGTATTTAATTTATACTTTAACATATTTAGTATGTATTGGTCTATATGGGGATGCCTGCCATCTGGGGATGAGGGGAAGGAGAGGAAAAATTGGAACAAAAGATTTGGCAATTGTCAATGCTGTAAAATTACCCATGAATATAACTTGTTAATAAAAAGCTATAATTTAAAAAAAAAAAAAAAGAAAGAAAGAAAGAAATCTGCCATCAGAATGTTAGTAAAAAAGAAGTGTTTTACAAATAGCAGGAAAATTAGGATTTTTTGGTAAAAATATGAACATTTATTTGATGGTTAATATGCACTAACCATTGTCCTAAGCATGAAGGATAAAAAAGCAAAAGACAACTCCTGACCTCAAGGAGCTCACAATTTAATGAGGGAGATAACTTATAAACAACTATGTACAAACAAAATATAGAGTAAATCAGAAAGAATCTCAGAGCAAGACACCAGCATTAAGGGATTCTGGGAAAGATTTCTTATAGAATAGAAAATTTTAGTTGACACTTGAAGGAATGTTGGGGACAGACAATACAGATAAGGGGGGAACATTGAGATATGAGTGACCGCCAGTGAAAATGCATGAAGTCCAAAGTTAATGAATAGGACTAAATGTCCTGCAGTGCAAGGACAGAAAAGTTTGGAATTCATGGAGACAAGTAAAGTGTAAGAATACTAAGAAGAAGAAAAGCACATTATGGTGATCTTTGAGTGAGGAATTTATATTTGATTCTGGAGGTAGCAATTCAGGCTGATTTCATCAAAAATTATATTATCTATTTATATTGATCAATATAGATTATACAAATGATATAATTGTATTATCACACTCAACAAAAATTTAGGACCGACCAACTTCATAGCAAGACATGATATGGTAGCTAGAATTACTATCTTTCATGGAAATCAGACAAAATTTCTGAAAAAATAAAAATTTAATTGGAACAAGATCATAACCAAGGACCAAAATGCTATATAAAGCTGGTCAAACATAATGCTGATCCATAAAAACTTAAGAACAGCATTTAATGTAAATGTTCCCATTCCAAAGACAAGGCAGCATAGCTGGTTAGAACTGCAAAATAAGTTAATAAACACAGGAATTCCAGACACCCTTTCTCTACCCTGCTCAGGATCACTTAGTCAATGATTTTTATTTTTAGGAAATAAAATCTGAAAACAAAACAAAAACCCACAAACAAATGGAAGTGAAATAAGAGTTAATTAGCAAATACACTGGCAATTCTCCTAAAAGCACATGTGAATAACACTGTAGGACTTGCAAATTCATGTATTTCACTTTATAAAATATCTCATTTCTAGGTGGATTCCAGGTTTTCAGAACAGGCTAATAAAATTTTTGTCTAAAGAAGCTGCCAGTATATGGCACATAGTAGGTACTCAATAAATGTCTATTAATCAAATAATTATTAGCACAAAGTAGACAGATAAATCTGAAATTCACACTTATAAGTTATCCACAATTACCTAGACATAACATCTATCCATACAAATGTAATAATTTTAAATACACATCTCCATACTAAATAAGTATTATCTCCAAGCTATGTGGAATGAAAAATTTTTTAAATGTAGAGACCTAACAGGAATCAAAACCATGTGGAAATACAATGAGGTAACTATCATCTCCATTGTCCAATCTGCTATGAGAGTTGAATGGAAGATGCTTTCAGTGAGCGCCCACACACACACAAAAAAACTTAGATTCTAAAACATTTGCTCAATTACAAAAGCCCATTATTTCATGCACCTATGCACTGTCCACAGAACTTTAAGTAGGAAAAAACCATAGCAACATATTATCTCTGGACTGTTACCATGTGAACTCTGCCCCCAAATATGAGAAGAATGAGGTAATAACACATTCATGGCTTTTTGTCTATGGGCTATTTGCTCTCTGGACAAATTTCTAATCCCAAGGTTTCTCCCTACCATCCAGCACCCTTCTAAACTGTTTTCCTTTGTTGTCAACCTGTATGTGCTCAGCGAATGCTAATTTATTACTTATACATATTTTGGAATATGTAATAATCCAAGTAATATATAATTTGGAAAGTAAATCAGCTGCTAAAAATGTAACATATAATATATTCCAAGTGTTCTTATAGTTACAAATAAAAATGACATTTGGATTATCACTGGTTTTGAATTATTCATGTCATTGTCTCCCTCCATTAGCAGATAAATTCAAATTGCCAATAATACTAGATAACTTTGGCCAAAAGATGAAGGAGTGTTTGCTTTTGTTTTTCAACTCATTTGAATTAGAATTTCCAACCCTAGCTTTGAGAAGCCTGGAGGTAGGCTTCAGTTATCTCAAGGGAGAAAATCTGAAAGCAAACTTAATTCTCTTTAGTTAAAACATACACATACATACCCTCCCACATATGCATATAGATGACTCTACTTTTAGTAGAGTCAGAAAATGAATAAAGCTAAATGTTGTAGCTACAAAATAGAATGATAGCATCCACTATGCCTACTCTGCTCATATGGTAGGCTCCTCAGAACATCTCTAAATCATACTCTAAATAAATATTTTCTTCTGGGAGAAAAAAACATAAAGGGGGGGAGGGGTATTGATTTCATATTGTTTTTAAAGACTGTCTCTTCTATCTTGGCTAGATGCCCACTCTACTAATCAGTTCGAAAGTCTGAACTGCCCCATTTTGGGAAGCTCCCAGAGGACTCACCATATTGGTATTGGACTTAATTCTGCACTAAGTCCCCCAATTGGTTTAATCAACCACAGCTCGGGACACAAAAGCCCCAGACACCTAGTAGTTTCAGTTTCTCCAATAGCTAAGATTATAAGCATGTGCCACAGTGCCCAAATGCTTGTTCAAATATTAAAGACGACACTAATATTTATGGCCATGATTTTTCTCTTCCATGTTTATTTCTTTGTGCACCACCTGTTCCTCAAAGGGGCATTTGCAAAACTGTGAATGATCATCCAATAATTCGAAATATTTAGTCAAGTATAATTAGAACTTTCTCTAGTCTCAAAGTGACTCTTGTTTTTTTAAATACTTCATTTTCATTTTTAACAAAAGCTGGTTATTAAAAACTTTTTTTAATTACATGAAATATGTCTCTCAAAATAAAAGTGAGGTTTGCCCAAAGAAGAAGCAGAGGATTGTGATAAGTGACTTGAATACACTGAAAAACAAGGAATTGTTCAGAAGTAGCTAGGTGGGGCAGTGGATAGTGCCAAGTCTGGAGTTAGGAAGACTCAGCTTCCAGAAATCCAAATCTGACCCCTGACACTAGCTCTGTGACTCCAGGAAAGTCATGTAATCTTGTGTGCCTCAGTTTCCTCATCTGTAAAATACAGTGGAGAAGGAAATGGCAAACCCCTCTAGTATTTAGGGTATTTAGGGCAAAGCCCTAAAGGAGTAATGAAGAGTCAAACACAACTGAAGTGACTCAACAAGAAGGCAGCTTCTTATATTACACACACACACACACACACACACACACACACACACACGACAGGCCTCAGGCAATTCTGAAACCCCTTGTTCTATCTCTAGATTTAGTAAGTATTCTTCAAGTATTTCAAGTAAAAAGTCATGCGAGCATAGCTCAAATCACCAGTCAGTACATTTTCTATCAACACACTGGAAACCAAAAATCAAACAGCAAAAAGACTTTAATGAGTATAAAACAGCAAAGGAAGTAACAAGGGAAGACTTCCCCATATATAGATGTGTCACATCCCCGATTCCCACACCACTGGTAGGAGGAGAAATACTCCTTAGGTGGCTGACTGTGCTAGAGCTGCAGGCCAGCCCGAATGCTTCACATGGCTGTCTCTGGGCAATGGCATCTTTCTGTTCCTCTCCCATAGGAACAAGTGACTGCTCTTGTCCCAGCTTCACCTTGATCCTTCTCTACAAAGCTACTGTCATCTCTTGCTGGGATTCTCCTCTCTACTGAGCTGTGGCCATCTGGAGAAGCGCTCTTCCACCTCAAAGGGAATACGATTGCTCTTTATGACACTACCCAGTCAAAACACACAGATCTAAGCGCCACAGATCTTTCATGAGGGAAAACCAGTCAGACCCAGGCAGCAAGGGAAGAGCCTCTCTGATCCAGATCACAGTCAGTGTTTTCTTACCCTGCTCAGAGTGAAGTTACCAAGGTAGAGTTGATATTTTGTCTCGAAGAGATTCTTATCTCCTTTCAGGTCTTTGCTTCCTTTTGCATGCTGTCTTCCTCTATTAACGGTAAGTTCTTTGAGGGCAGGGACTATCTTTGGTCTTTCTTTATATAGCCAGTGTAGTACACAGTCTAGCACATGTTGTTCAGCCATTTTTCAGTCACATCCAAATCTTCATGACCTGGCACATAATTAGCACTTAATAAAAATGAATATTGTATTAGTGCAATATTAGAAATACAACATATCAGTGAGTTGAGAACTTTGACCAAATCACAAGGCTATGTGAGTTAGAGTCATAGGGCAGTCTAAATACTTTGTCTGCTTTAGCAATGGAAATATCTGTATGATTTGATTATTAATAGTTTTGAAAAGGGGTCAGAGGGAAAAGTTGATGGCAGTAAACATGTAGTGGCAAGGCACTCACTCTGATTCAGATAACTGTTCCCTGGTAAGTAGTAAAGTTGCCAGGCTGAATGGATTAATTTCCCTGAGGTGGGGATGGGAGGCAGAGGATCTCTGAACATCAGGGTTAAGTAGCTATTCCTTGTAGCAGCAGAAGGGCAGATGGCAAGTTATGTGTACTAACTGGACCATAATCTTCTAGTAGACAAAATTTAATATGAATCAATTTCCACTTCGATTCCTTTGTATCTAGCCAGCCACAAAGCCTTATCCCGCAGACCATTTAGTCTATATCCACTAGGACAGGGGTCCTCAAACTTTTTAAACAGAGGGTCAGTTCACTGTCCCTCAGACTGTTGGAGGGCCGGACTATAGTAAAACAAAAACTTTGTTTTGTGGGCCTTTAAATAAACTTCAAAGCCCTGGGTGAGGAGGATAATCGTCCTCAGCTGCCACATCTGGCCCGCAGGCCATAGTTTGAGGACCCCTGTGTGACTAGGACATTAGGATTAGAAGAAGCATCTTACTGTTTTTCTTGGTCAGTCTACTATTTCCCAACAATAACAATTACCACTGGGACCAGGACTTAAGGAGACCAAACTGGATATACTGAAAAGTGCAGTTATAAGTAAGGTTAGTAAAGAATCATGAAAGATGGCAGAAAAATGCCTAGGATCTTTAAAATACAATGCATAGTTTCTGCAGTGTTTCTCTATCTTAAGCATAAACTAGACGATTGTGAAAAAGAAGCTATTAATGACTGAGACAATATCAGGTCATATTTGAAAACTCCTGGAGGTTTCTATAACCACTATAATGTTTTATTTGTATGAGAATATAATAATGTACTAAGAGCTATTTGTCAATCTTGATTTACATTTTCCAACAGTAAATAGTATCCCTTTTTTTTTCCAACTATAAAAAATATTTTACTTTCAAATTGGAATAAGAATGGAATATTTTCTGATATTTTAGTGACCTCTAGAGGAAAACAATTGCTAATTGCTTTGCCCAAGTGTTCTTTTTAACAGGACTGTTTTTAGTGGGGGAAAAAAAAATTAAAATTTTGTATTTATTTATTTTGGTATTCATTAAGTGCACAAGAAAGGGAACTTGATTTTTTCCTATTATAAAATTTTAAAATTTTCAACTGGCAGTAATAACCTTTATCTAACTGGTTATCATTTCAAAGCTGTGAAAAAATTCTATACCAGATTAAAAAAACACTTTCTGAAACTATTATTTGACCAGTACAAAACTATTTAAAACACATATGGAATGTTGTAAAAAAAATATGTGAGATTCATATATAACTTCAAAAACAGTAATCACAGAACATGGATGTTTTAATGAATTTCAAATTTCAATGAAGACACTAAACACTTAAAAAAAAACAATCAGCACAGTAAAAGTAAATAAAAAAACAAGTAGATCCATACAACACTTACAAATACATATTTCTTCCAAAAGAAATTTGTATTCACAGATTTTAGGCAGCAAATGTTTTAAAAACATCAGATTCCAAAATATGTACAGATTTTGAATCTGTAAAAAAGGGATGTGCACTGGTAGAGAAAAAGAAAGCCACATAAGACCACTGTCTTGCACAACAATGGATCTCCTGTGAAATTCTGCACCAACATCTATTTTTCCTTAACACATTTTCCTCCATTATTAAATGAAATTCTGGACATGTCTGCATTCAGCATGAAATGGTTCCCTCTTCAAATACTAGTTAAATGGTACTATGAGTGGCTAGAAACATGACTTCACTTCAAACCACCAAAAATTCACTATCACCAATTGCCTACCTGACTTGCTGGAAATAACATTTATGGTCACAAATAGATAATATGTAAAATCAAGTTAAAAGATGATATAGTAATTAATGGAGTAAATATTAGCCTGCTGCTGAGAACTCAGCTCTAGCACCTTGGGAATTACTTTACTCCCACTGAAAATGAGTGTGTGCACTCATTTCTGGTGTCAAGAGGTTGGTCCCTCTAGTTTGTGATAAAAGTAAGCAGCCACTGGCAGTGATGTATACTAGTCTGCATAGATCTGAATGACCTTCAAGTCATATTCTAAAGGCTTCAAAAACATTAAGCAAAAACAGGCTAGAACTTGGTTTTAAAATGTTGAATCAGTTATTTGTGTGTGTGTGGATATATGTAAATGTATAATATATATGCATATGTAAAAATGCATATATTTATATTTCCAGCAATGATTTCAAATTATCTGAATTTCCAAATTAAAAGAAATCAAGTTAATTACTATCTCTGTAATCTAGCATTCAAGAGCAAGTTAATACTCAGGCCTTTGAATATACAATAAAGGGGACAGGAAATTATATTCTGAATATCAATTTTCCAAAAGTTAAAGCATGACAGGGTAAAAATAACTCATAGCAAATACCTCAACAGAATCAAGGCATTATAGCAAAATATTCAGAAAGCAGTAACTAAAACCTGGAACGCTTTTATTTACTATAGTGGCAACTAACTCTAGATTTCCCATACTGTATTTGAGCTAATAAAAATACCAAATTTGAAAATACATCAAGCCTTCTGAGTTTCAAAGAAAAATTTACTGTAATATGTTTGTTTATTTCTTATCACTTCATCGAAAATTCCCAGCTCTATATAATATTATTCTTTTGTCACTTTAACTTTTAACTCATTCTTTTTAGGAGTTCCCTCTTTTTAGTCTTTCTTCCTCCTCTTGAACACCCAAATAAGTTAATAAGACTCTGCAAAATTATTCTAAATGCACAAGGATCTAACTGTAAACTCAGCTTCTGTTCTATTTCTTTTCACTCATAATAAACTCTTCCAAATAGTTTCCTATTTCCAATTAGCTGTATACCATCCTCCCACATCATCTAAAAATAAGGGAGAAAACCATGAATAAAAAGAAAAATGGCCATCCAAATGTGAGGGGCAGTGCACTAAGATGTCTTTTAAGCAAGACTGAAAGTCAATAAAAAATAATACTTACAAATTTTAGTACAACATTCTGATCTCAGAGAAGTCAAGAGAATAAAAGGATCATTCATTCTACAATATGGTAAGGTATTACAATAGCGCTAGTCCCAGCTACGCGTATGAGAAAATAAAAGAATCTTCCAAACATACAAATATTTCTTGTGTTATAACCTTATGAAATCAATAGCAAATTGTTTGTATTCAATTTTTTGGTGTGATTGTCTTCTTCCCTTATGATTTTAATTCAATATTCCAGCTATAAACCAAAAGTGCTTTAACTAGGCCACAGTGAGATTCAAAGTTCATAACATTCATTTGTGAGGTAGTACTCATGTAGTCGCAATGCTGGCTCTCAAATGCCACCAGGGAAGTGGACCTATTTATAAAATGCAAACTGAACGTGTAGAACATAAAAAAGATTTTGTTTTCAGGTAGGTCACCTAAAAGTAGGAAATCCTTCTCACAAAGGTCAAGTCACAGTCATTGGATGAGTCATCTGAAACTTCTATAAACTGTTTATAACCATAGCTATAAACTAAAGTGCTTTAAATTTTGCTTCAACATATTTCAGTGATTAGAATTCTTATTTTGGAATTTGCTAGTGCAAGACCTTATGAAATTGAAATGATTTAATATTAATAGGGCAGAAAACACTTCTTTTTAAAAAGAAACTTCCTCTGAATGTTGTGGATCAACATTCTATACATACTAGAAGCTGCTAAACTTTTACTTCTCAAACCTATGCTATTCTTAGAGAATTATACTCAAAATTAGCATTGAAATTGTATTACACCGAAGCACTACATGTCAAAACTTCATGAAAGAAGTAAATATGAAATGTGTGACTACCAGTGAAATTCACCAACTCAAATTCAGGCCTTCAATCTTTTCAAAACATGGTAGGTATTTATGATTTTTCTGTAAAATGCAAGAGACTGCTATCTATATCACAATGAGTATATGGATTTCACATTGACACTGAATTCACAGAAATGTAATGCCCTACTGTTTATGCATCAAATGTGGAATAATTCATGAGCATTTTATGTGCTCAATGGCAAGTGAACTTCATTTCTAATAATCAAAGGATGCCAGTATGTAAAAAGTCATATACAAGGTCTTAATCAGGGAAAGAAAAAATGATCACACATTTTCGGTTCATTTCATGCAAACTGGGCACAATGTGGAAACAACATTTACAAAGCCCCTTTTTTAGGGTTAAATTCTCACAATAATGGCAGACCAATATGCAGAAATATCTGCATGAGTTAAAAGTCTATGGCAAAAAAAAAAATTGTGGAGAATAAACAGATCTTATTTTTCTTGCAGCAAGGCAGGGATGTTGATGTTCCAGCCAATGGCCTGGCGATCAAACCCACAAGTAAACAGATTGCATATTGGATGATCTTCGCTCCACGCTGAGCAGCACACCATTCTTCTGTGACCCTAGCAATAGTCAAAAAAAAAAAAAAATAATAAAAAAAATTAAAATTAAATTAGTGTCCAAAATCAAGATCTATAAAGTGACAACCAAATTAACAGTAGGGAGAGAAAGAAAAGCAAAAGCATGATGCTCACCTACCAAAGAATTTATCTTCTAATGAAGAAAATATGTAAACAATGATATACATTCCCCCTCACCCCCACCAAAAAAAAAGTTATAATGGAAATGGAAGAGACAATCAGAGAGAAGACACTAAGTGGAATGGCTGGGGAAGGGGCAGGTGCTCAGAAGAGAGGTTAGGGCTAGACATAAAGATGTTAAGAATTATCTTTAGAGTAATAATTAAACTCATGAGTCTCAGTTTCTCATCTAAAAAATGAAGTGGTTGCTCTAGATGACCTCTCAAATCCTTTCGAGTTCTAACTCTATAGTCTTACAATAAGATTGAATATTGATAATATCTAAAGTTTCTGTCAGCTCTAAAGCTATGATCCTATGATCCTGAAAAGTTGCATTTAAATTACTATATGAATAAATAATTGTTTTATAACAGTAACTAACTAGAAAAAAATGCAGAGCACCAGCTTTGTAAACAAAACAAACAAACAAAAAAAAAAAGCAAAGATCCTCTCTAGGGGTCCTCAAACTACAGCTGCGAGCCAGATGCGGCAGCTGAGGACGATTATCCCCCTCACCCAGGGCTATGAAGTTTCTTTATTTAAAGGCCTACAAAACAAAGTTTTTGTTTTTACTATAGTCTGGCCTTCCAACAGTCTGAGGGACAGTGAACTGGCCCCCTATTTAAAAAGTTTGAGGACCCCTGCTCTAAACTGATGCCTACCAAATTTAAGCCCTAATAAAAATTAAATTACTAAAAGAGACTATTCCAAAATAATTTTAAATATATATTATAACTCTTCTTACAAAGAAGCCACATTATACATATACACACATAAAAACGTATTAAGAAATAATTTATGATAGAAGAGTAACTGAGAAGTGAAAATGGTATTAAAAAAGAAGAAAAGGACATCAACAAATTACTTTCAAAAAAAGAAATAATCAAAAAGAACAAAAAAGAAAAAAAAATAAGGTAAAGAATGAACTAAGCCCAACAAAAATGTATTGTAAGGGTCAGAATTATCTACGTAGAGACCTATATCCTATTTTCATTCCTCAGATGCTTCTAAACTTTTCCAAATGCTAAGCAGTCATAAATCCACAACAGGACCCTCACAAAAAGGTGAGCAACCAAGTCATGAATTTTTATGGCCCTGGAGCAACTCAACCTAACATAATTAGAGGTCACAATTGATTTCAATAGGAGTAACTATTTATGAAATCATGGAATTTCTGAAATATTCAAGTAGTTGTAGATATTATATTAAATGGTGTAAATAGATTAAACAGTTATCTAATTTTATACCAACAATTTAGTCTATGAGAATTAACATTACTTGGTTATAAAGGTATTCAACCAATTGGGAAAATAATGTGGTAAGATAAGTAAGTCTGGATAGAGTCAGAAGACATGAATTCAAATCTTTATCTTGAGTAAGTGGTCCATTTTCTCATATGTAAAATGAAGAGTTTGGAAAAGATCATTTTTAAGGCCCCTTTCCATTTCTAAAAAATCAACACAAAAAAAGGCCAATGAACAGAACTTGATCTGGAGGTTTAGGGGGAAAAGAGATAATTATTCCCAATTATCTCATCACATTTATCTCCTAATAACTCTGAAGTAATAGTTAACCATCAAGATGATACTGATGTTACAAACACTGAAAGTAGGAAAAGATTAAATAACACTAAACTATAAAATTGCAAAATTAAATCAAATATAATTGTAGGGTTACATGACCAGCACAGAGGTACAATGGTTTTCTTTTTGATAAGACCAAATGATTGTGATCTTTGCTCAGTCTGTTCTCTCTCCTAGTAGAGAAGGTGGAATCTCAGGAAGCCTTTTCACACCTCAATGTATGTGATAGAATAAAGTTTTTCTTAAAAACAAAACAAAATTAGTGGATAGAATACCAGCCCTGAAGTCAGGAGGACCTGAGTTCAAATTTGACCTCAGACACTTAACACTTCCCAGCTGTGTGACCCTGGGCAAGTCACTTAACCCCAATTGTCTCAGCAAAAAAATAAAAATAAATAAAACCAAACAACAGAAGGGCAGCACTGATAATTTAAGAAGTGACTTCCAGTTTCACATCAGGGGACAGAGAAAAGCAAATTGAAACCCAAAGAAGAAAAGATAGAAAGCCACTGAAACTTTGAAGTAGCACACACTGGGTATTCCAAAAGTCTGTCCAGTTTTAAGCTTTAACTTCTGTTTGACTCCTCAAAAAAGGGGAAATTAATGAGATTATCTAAGGAGAAAGCAATAGTTTGTTTCCAAAGAAATATGACATAACTAAGAGAACAGGTCTTGTAAGATGAGAGGATATCTAGTAAAGTAGTACTTATGCTAGGCACAAACCCCAAGAAGATAAAAGACAGAGTGAAAGGAATCATATTTGCCCTAACATTTATAAAGGCACTTTTGGGATAGTAAAGAACTAGAAGGAAAGTAGATGTCCATCAATTAGGGAATGGTTAAAGTAAACAGTGGTATCCCTCCTCTCAGATTGGCTAGGATATCAAGAAAAGATAATGTTGAATGCAGAAGGGAATGTGGGAAAACTGGGACACCGATACATTGTTGGTGGAATTGTGAGTACATCCAGCCATTCTGAAGAGCAATTTGGAACTATACTCAAAAAGTTATCTAACTGTGTATACCCTTTGATCCAACAGTGATATTACTGGGCTTATATCCCAAAGAGATCTTAAAGAAGGGAAAGAGACCTGTATATTCAAAAATGTTTGTGGCAGCCCTCTTTGTAGTGGCCAGAAACTGGAAATTGAATGGATGCCCATCAATTGGAGAATAGTGGAATAAATTGTGGTATATGAATGTTATGGAATATTATTGTTCTGTAAAAAATGACTAGCAGGAGGATTTCAGATAGGTCTGGAGAGACTTGCATGAACTGATGCTGAGTGAAATGAGCAGGACCAGGAGATCATTATATATTTCAACAACAATACTATATGATGATCAATTCTGATGGACGTGGCCCTCTTCAACAATGAGATGAACCAAATCAATTCCACTTGTTCAAAAATGAATAGAACCAGCTATACCCAGCGAAAGAACTATGGGAAATGAGTGTGAACCAAAACATAGCATTTCCAATCCCTCTGTTTTTGTCTGCTTGCATTTTTTATTTCCTTCTCAGGTTAATTTTACATTATTTCAAAGTCCAATTCTTCTTGTGCAGCAAAATAACTGTATGGATATGTATACATCTATTGTATTTAACATATACTTTAACATATTTAACAGGTATTGGTCTACCTGCCATCTGGGGGACAGGGTAGGGGGAAGGAGGGAAAAAGTTGGAACAGAAGGTTTTGCAAGGGTCAATGCTGAAAAATTACCCATGCATATATCTTGTAAATAAAAAGCTATAATAAAAAAAACCCCAAAAAACAGTACTATCTCAATATATTGAAATATGACTGTAGCATAAGAAATGATGAAAAAGAATATTTCATAGAATCCAGGGAAAATAGGAACCAAAGTAGGGTAAAATAAGCAGAACCAAGAAAACAACCTGTGTGATGACAACAGTATAGAGGAAAAACTTTAAAATATTTAAGATATCTGATCAAGGCCAACAACCACCAGAAGGCCAAAGATAAGAGAGGTGATAGAATAAAAACATAGAAGGAGAGCTTCTTTGTAGACACAGCTCCTC
Organism: Sarcophilus harrisii; assembly: GCF_902635505.1. Taxonomy (NCBI): domain Eukaryota; kingdom Metazoa; phylum Chordata; class Mammalia; order Dasyuromorphia; family Dasyuridae; genus Sarcophilus; species Sarcophilus harrisii. Next base: position 212,522,894 of record NC_045430.1, on the reverse strand, counting down.
CATGGGGGCCTTAATTGTCAAAAGCATTAATTTTGACTACCTCTCCGGTTTTTAAATGGGGATGAAGATCTGCTGGAGGTAAGAAGCAATAAAGATGCCTCCCCACCCACTCCACCCACTCCACCCTCCCACCCCCCCCCCCCCCCCAAAAAAAAAAAAATCATGAGAAAATGAAAACATGGAGAACCACTGAAACTTTTTCTTCAATGCATAAAAAGAGAAGGAAGTTCGGAAGAAAATACAAATAAGCGGGACAGTTTTGAAAATGATTTTTATCATAATAAAACACAGCACAGAATAGAAATTTACAATTTCATATACAATTTTCTCTTTTGTATATAAATTTGTATATAATTTGTATATAAAATTTCTCCTTTTTTGATATTTAAGTTCAAAATAAAACAGGCTTTTAAAAAAAGCAAGCTGAGATCAGAGATTTTATAGGAGATCCACAGTATGATGTATTTCTTTCTGTTCTACTTTATAAATGAAAATGATCTCTTTTTCTGATGTTAAATCAGAAAAAAATAAATTAAAACAAAAAACAAGGAAGTTCTAGAAAGTTGGGAGACTATCAGAGCAAAATGTTCCATAAACTGTCAGATGCTATCATTGTATCAAATATTTTTGCTTAATTGTTTCTGTTACAAAAGATTTCAATATTGGAAGAGCAGAGTGGGAGGGTTTTATTCATTCTGCAAAAAGGAATATGATGCAAAGACAAAAGATATCAATATAATGCTTTTTAGAACAAAGGAAAAAAGAAAGGAAAAGACTGAGACATGAGATCTAAACAATACTACAAACTTAGGTAAAGTTAGAATTAGTGGAATGACTAACCCCAAAGAATAAGCATTAATGGTTCAATGTGAACTTGGACTCCCACAAGGCCTACTTTGATGCCTTACTATATTATCTTGGTAACCATGAGTTCTCAAAAGCAATGCCAGTAGAGAACAACTGACAGACTGTATTAATTGTGTTAAAGAAAAGTTTCAGCTACCTCCTTGACAATATAATGAATCAGAGATCAAAGAACATGAGAGCTGAAAGAACCCAATACATCTTTCTTCCTATTTCAGAGTCTTTCTCTCCATTCCAATATCTGACCACAAATTAGAAGACTTCAAACATAAATTACTAATTCTATGTAATGGCTTGAGAGCTGGACCTGAAATGAAGAAGAGTACATGGCTCATTGTAAGTGCTTATTTCTTTCCTTTTTTATTATAATATCTAGAGATCAGTGATGGCACAGTGGATAGTGTGTGTGTGTGGGGGGGGGGGGGAGGAGCCTGGAATCTGAAAGATTTTAGTTCAAATTCCACTTGAAGAACTTAACTGTGTGACTGGGCAAGTTCCTTAATCTGTTTGTTTCAGTTTCCTCAAATGTAAAATAAGGATAATAGCGGCATCTACCATGTAAAGTTAAATAGTTGGCACAATGGATATACAGCACCACCCCTGGGGTCAGAAAGACCAGAGTTCAAATGTGGCCTCATATACTTCCTAGCTGTATGACCCTGGGCAAGTCATTTAACCCTGTTGGCTTCAGTTTTCCTTATCTGTATAATGAGCTGGAGTAGGAGATGGCAGACCACTCTGGCAAGAAAACCCCAAATGGAGTCACAAAGAATATGACCCAAATGAAACAACTAAACAACAATACCATGCAAAATTATAGCAAGGATTAAAATGAGGTCTGTGTAAACAGTGCTTAGCATGTTGCTTGCCACACAACAGGTGTTAAATAAATGCTTATTTCCTTCCATTTCTCCTTCCCTCAAATATATGAACCTCTTAGTATGTCAGTACCCTCTTCCTCTACCTCAACTACACAGACTGTCGTATCCCTGAACTTGCAATCACTTAAGTGTTCCAACTTCGGTGTTCTGATAATCTCTCGTCTTCCCATAATTTCTCATTTCATCTCCCCCTGCTTTTACAACCCTTAACTTCTTTATCCTCCCCAATATCCTGCCAATTTTCCTCCATATTATTACTTTTAAACTCTTCTCCCTGCCTCAGTCCTTTAATGAACCAAATGAATTCCTTCCCAACATGCCAAACTCACATAAGAGGAAGATGTAATTGGGTGAATAGCTAATCCTGGCCCTGGAGTCAGGAAGACCAGAGTTCTAATCTCACTTCAGACACTTGACATTTATTAGATGTGTGACTCTGAGCAAGTCACTTAACCCTAATTGCCTTGGGGGGGGGGGGGGGGGACTAATAAAAGTAATCCAGAAATGTTTAACAAAATAAATAAACATATATGACCTTTGTTTTTGTCTTTCAAGTAGTTTATGTCCGACTCTTGCTGAGCCTGTGTTGGGGGATTTGGCAAAGATAATGGAGTGTTTACTATTTCCTTCTGGGCCTCATTTTATAAATTAGGAACTGAGACAAATAGAATCGAGGACTTGCCCAGTTAGTTAAAGGTTACACAACTCAAGACTCTGAAGTCACACCTGAACTCAGGAAAATGAGTATCTTTTTTACTTCAGGCTAAGCAGGAGGGCAATCTATCCATTGCATTGCCTCACTATCCAAGAATAAAACATAGATAATGTTAATTGGTGGCTTTTAAAGTCCATATCCATCCCCGCCACATCAATTTTTAAGTTCATTCTATGTTATTCTTTATTCTTGAATCCCTTACCTCCTTGTACTGTTGTCAACCTTCAAGCCTAGATTAACTCAACTCCACTGTCAACCTTGACTTCCCCCCTTCCTGCTGCTGAATAGGATTGGAGGAAATCATGAACCATGCCAACCTAACTGGATATAACTAGATTCACTACAATTTTATGCTATTTAATCTCAACGAACCCTCACTACAGCAAGGAAATCATCTTATTCCTCCCCAATCAATTCACTATTTACTCATCTTGGCACCTGACCTAAATCTCACTTGAAGTTTCCCTGGTATCCCCTCCCCATCAGTCACTCTCTCAGTTGAGGACCTTAACCCTCATATCTCACTAAAAAAAAAAAAAAAAAAAAAAAAAAAAAAAGGTCATCTGCTAGGACTGAATCCTTCAGTGGGATGTGGGATCCAAAATTAAATATGCTGGGACTTAAAAAGTTTGATGAAGTAAGAGTACATAGCTACAAAAACACTTTATGTGAATTAAAAATATTCTTCACCCTAACTACTCTCTTTAATCTCCATCCCCACCCAAACCTTATGTCTATTATTCTTGGGCTTTAAGTTTATAACAACTCTGTGGTAAGTAGGTAAGGATTTATAAGGTTGCTTAAAAGTTGCTTAAAGTTCTGAATCTACGAATCTACAAAGTACTATTATCCTCATTTCACAGAAGGTAATTGAAGCTTAGAAAAGTAAACGGTCACATAGAGAGCAAATGCCAGAGCTGGGCAATTATCAGATTCAAAATGGATTAATTATTAATAATTAAATGATGACTATCATTTGATTAATTAAAATTAATAAGATTTCTATTTTTAAAAACTCATTAAGTTTCTAAGGAAAAATTTGGAAATTTCTACTAGCTCTTTATTCAAGAATTCCTCTTATATGGATCCTTGATTTTTTAGTTTCTCTTTTTTACTTTTCCCCATAACACAAATCATTTATTGTATATTACCACAACTTTAAAAATTCTCTAATCAACTCATTCATGCTGAAGTATTATCTAACAGTGCTTAATACCACATTCCTCTCTAGAAAGAGTAATATTGCTATTTTAACAGGTAATGCTAAACATCCGATAGGCTGATAGATATCTGTATGTTTCTGAGTGTGTGTGCACATGTATGTGCTACATATATATGCATGCAGATGTTTTACAAGATTGTATGATCCTCAACTCAAACTATATAGATAACAGCATACTTTTCAACTATACGTAAAGCTAAACCTAATTTAGGGCCAATTATTCAATAATTAGTTTATCATTTAGTTGTCTGATTTTTCAATACATAAAGTTTAAAATAACCAGTTCTTAAAAGTCTGAACTCATAAAACCAAAGAAGAGATGCAGTGCTCACTTGAAAAGTAGTAACTCAGTTACCTGTCTGTTACTTCGAGGGAGCCTTGCTAATCGTACTCCTGACATATCAAATAATCTAACTTGTCGGTTGTCATGTGGAAGGGCAATGATTCTTTGACCAACACATACATTAATCCTGCAGAGAAAAGATAAAAGTAGTTTATGTACAGAACCTGCTAAATAGTACTTCACAGAATAAATTTCTGAGTTCACTAAAAATGAGTATTTAATTCTTTATGTACTTTACTGAAAAAATATGGTATTAGAGATATTATCTGAAGTAGGGGACAAAATTACTTATCTCCAGCTCTACTATATGCAACTAGTACTCAAAACTAGAAACAAAGTCTACTTTATTAATTAAAAATATTTGTAGTTTCTATTAATTGTTAAATATAAAACAGAAAGAATCTAGCTTTCTTTTTTAAAACCATACTATCCCAAGTTTGATTTTATTTTTCACACATGAATGTATATTCAGGGTTAATGATGACATATCTAAATTCTCCTCCAAAAATATTTATTCACAAAGTTTCAAGCTAGATGTTTTGTAGTCACTTTCCCTAACTATATATCCCACTTTTTAGAGCATTAGTGACTTTTTATATAACTTTATGTAACAAATAGTTTAATTTTACCTGTTTATAGCAGAGTCTGTTCGAATAGTTGCAATTGGGGATCTCATATTTTTCAAGTCCCATACTTTTACAGTGCGATCATCACTGCCTGAAACAACATTGTCCCCCACAGTAAAGACAGCAGAGGTCACAGTGCTAAAAATAAAAGATAAAATATCAGTTTAAAAAGCTTCAATTCAGGTTGATTTGTTTTAATATTTTCATAGATAATATTATATATTGTCCCATATGAAATGCAACAATAACTTTTTTAAATTTCTAAGAGGAGTGTTTTGTTCTGTTGATTCTTATTATATAGGCCTGTGAGGATTTGAATGATTAGGCATACTCCTAATAGGGATCCAAAGTTCCATCAGGCAGAGATATTAGATGGTGTGGGTAGGTTGATAAAAGAGTGGTTAATAATTTTTAAAAGGGGGTGTGTCTTTCATATATTGATCATTAGTTTTTGTAGTTGAATTACAACAATGGTTTTTCAGGTCATAGGTAATTAAGTCACAGTGTCTTTTTTTATTCTACAAAGTGTTTTCACACACTAGAAAATTCTCTAACAAATAAAACATCAAATTTGATAAATTCAATTCCCTTCTCTTTTATCAAACAAAAAAAAAAAGTTCATTCTACTAGCATTCTAACTCTTTCTGCTAAGAAGAAAACTGAGGAGGAAAAAATATAAGCTGAAATCTGTGAATTCCTATATATTTGAGTATATGAGACACTGAAGAAAATGATACGTGTGTATATGGTTTAAGACAATTCCATAAATTATTTCAAATGTAATTTGTAATCCAATTTATGCCTACATACACATAAGCAACTGGAATATTGTATTACTCCAGGATCTTACTCAACATTTAAACAATACAATATGACCAAAAAGTTACATTCAGAACCACTCACTTAATTTGTCTGCCACCAAGTATCTCAAAGAACCATTAAAAAAAAAAAAAAATCAAATTATCAGGTGAATACTAGAGAACCTCTTCCTACCCCATCAAAAAACAAGCAAAGAGGCAATAAAGTTGTGTGCAGGGAATTAGAAAGCCTGAATAATTTTAAAGAATGGCAGGGACAGGAAAAAGTAGGAGGAGAGCATTTAATTTCTTTTAGCCTTATGAGTCTTTTACAATTTAATACTATAATGGTCTGAATATAGACTAACCCAAAATGGTACAAATAAGGTTTATCTGAAAGGGGGGGAAAAATTTACACATGTAAAAATAATTACACAAAATTAATGAAATGAAAAAATCTTTCCCTTAAGTTTTTTAAAACAATCTTAAGAATCACAGGCTCTATCAAAGCTTTTATTTATATAAACCAAATAACTCCCCATTCAACCTAAATATTGTCATACACATAACAATCTAGCTTTCTATCTATAAAATCTAGTTTTTTATCTATAAAATAAATAGTACTAATTCTCAATGATTAAAATTTTAAGGAATACAAATTTTAAATACTATTCAAAAATTATTTTGGTCTCCAATGCCAAATCTAGGTGAAAATTGAAGAAGACATTCAAAATTACATTCAATAGCTTCAGTATTTTACAAATTTTGATTCTTTATAAGATTACTAATTCTTCAAGCAAAATAGGTGTGTTTCCACAGGAAAAATATTACCTAATGCCTTTTTTGGCATTAGCTGTCAGTTGAAAATAAGACAAAAGGATTTCATGAAGGACTGTGCTTGAAACTCCATGACAGAAATCTTACTACTTCAAATAAATAAGTTTTGACTGTGCTTATTCCCTCTCCCTTTCCTTTCTCCTTTTCTTTTACCTAACAGAATTGTATTTTAAAAATAAAATAAAACCCAGATTCAGATCTCTAAGAGCTTAAGCAAACAATGAGATTTCAATTTTTATGAGATATTTATAATATAATAGCCATAATAGTCAAGCTTTATGATCCCTAGAAGCTGTAACGCATTTAAAGTTTTTCAAAGTGGCTACTGAAATTATTATTTTTTTTTTTTTACTGAAAATCTGAGATATACTATAAGTCTAAAGTCAAATTCAGATACACCTATAGCATACACCTATAATTACTACTACCTTATCAGCCTCAAAATCAAGTGGGCTATCAACCTAGTACCCTACTTCAAAAGAATAGTGACCACTGTTTGGATAATACATGAATCACTTCTCATGATTGTATATATAAGCTAATAAATCAAAAGCTTGTCTAATTTCTACCTATTAAATTTACTGGCATATTCTCTAGTTAAGGTCATGCACATCAATTTCTTAGAATTTAGTAATTCTAATTTAAAATGTCAGTTGTTCCTGTCACTTCTGCTGTACTATAAGAATTTGATTTCATGTTCTATTCAGACATACTGATTAAGATTAGCATTATCCTTGTCACAATGGCCCAGTTTACAAAAGCCTTCTTAATTAAAATTGACATCAAATTAAGCTTTAATTAGGACTAAACTCTATTGAATTGTGGGTACAAAGTTTCTTAATATAATACCCCAAGAGCATCAAAGCTATTAACAGAAAATTTGGCATGATATCCAAATCAAAGAGCTTCACCAAAACTTCCTGATCATCTTTTTTCATATACAACCACCACACACAGCATGAAAGCTTTCATATGTAATGGGCTTTTTTTTTTTCAAGTAAGCACTCTTTTAAACATCTAAATGAACACAAATAAAATTTCTAAAACATGTCATTTCTTACTAGTTAAAAGTTTCTTGTGGGGCTAGGACTAGGTAATACAAACTTTCTGGTATCTCTTAAATACCTAGCAGAGCACCTGACACAATAACTGTTCAGAAATTCATGATTAACTGATGTACAAAACCAAACTATGCTAAAAAAATGTATTTACGTTAAGATAATAGGAAGATCGGTTGGCCATAATCTCACTAATACATAATACACTAAATAAATTTCAGTAAAATATCACAAAGCATTCCTTAACTTTAAATTTAACAAACATCTTAAGAATTTTCTAACAGAAGGAGAGAGAGTAAAGGGGGGAAATCTTATCTAAACAAATCAGATACATTCTGTCTTTAAGTCTAGTTGAACTCTGATCCAGATGCCTTTAGATTTACTGAAAATAACTTTTGCTCTATTCACTATCAGAAAGTTTTAACCTGAAATCCATCAGAACCATAACAGTAACTGAAAATTGCTATTGGCCTGTGGAGTAAATGGCAACAGGCAACATTCATCCAAAGAGAACAGCATCCAAAAATGCCTTAAATCATCTGCAGGGATAAGTTTAGTAGAAGTTTTTTGGTATCCCATAAGAACCAAATGATATTTGCCAACAATATCCAGTTATTAAATGTCACCAGAGAACTGAGATCTTTATAAATACTCACAAAAAAAAAAAAAGATATCTGCTGTATTCTGCTGCAATTTTTTTTTCTAAAAATAACAATTTCAAATCTGACAGAACCAAAAACGGTGGTATTCCTGTCCTTAAAGGCACAGGAAGAGTCCAGGAGAAACATCCAAAGGAAGTTTGATCAGCCAGGAAAGAGGAAACAGAAATTAAGATTCATTAAGAGATGAAACTCTAGCAGAATATGTCACAACATAAAATAAAAAGGGTGATCCTCACACCTAGATTCTTTTTTTTTCTCAATAATATTTTATTTTTCTAAATACATATATAGTTTTCAACATTTATTTTTGTAAGATTTAGTCATTCCTACATTCTTGATAGTCTCACTGTTAGTAGTAGTATTTATTCCTGGATTTTCAAGGAATCTGATAAGGAAACCTAAACTACTAGCTTTAGAAATAGAAAAGAAAGCCAGACTCCTTTTCCTTTAATATTATGTCCAAGTCCCAGTTTAACGGAAGAAGTAACTAGAAAAAGGAGGTGAGGAGGGAAAATTAAGCTTGTAGCATAGTATTAATGAAAAGAGTAGGAGACTTCATCAAGGCTGAGTGGGATTTCAAGCTCTAATGCTTACTAGTACTCTTATCTCAAACATGTCATTGAATTCCTCTGGGTGTCATTCTCATCTATAAAATGAGGAAAAAAGATGCCTGGATCACAGATATACAGCAAAAAATGACCTCAGAGAACCTCCTTCTTTGACTTAGGAGGATAATATGGCCCTATAGAGTGATGTGCCCAAGGTCCATCCAGACAAGAAAACCCAGAAACAAATGCAAGTCCTCTGACTCCATCCACATATCTTTCCAGTATGTTACACTAGCACCCATCTATTATGAAGAATGTTGTAATTCACGTTATATAAAAATGAATTATAATATATGAGCTATAATGATGTGCAATTGTTCCTCAAAACAAAAAAAAAAATCTAAGCTACACCTATGTACACAAGTAGAAGGGAATTAACACAATGATTTTTCTCTCCTTCCTCCCCCTCTCATTTCCTCCCTTCCCCCTCCGCCCCTCCCCTCCCTCACTTCCTCATCAAGATCACAAACTGAATTCAGGTTCTGGCTGTCATCTCTAATCTGCAATAAGATGAGCATTAGTGGAATCTCTCCAAAAATAAAAATGTACAAGTCAGGAGAATCAAATGAGCAAAACAGGATTTGGAACAAAAAAAGTCAGTCACTCTTGAGGAGAAGAGAAAACTCAACAAAATGAGAAAATAAGAGCTTTTTTCACACTAAAGGCCCTGGACTAACAAATGACTAACAATCAAATCCTAAAAAGTTCTAAGTATCTCCACAATCTGAATTAACTTTATCTAAAAGCTTGACAGCTTGATTTCAACACTTGACCCTTAAAATGCTGGAGACAAACTGACTCAGGGAGAACCAAAGAAAGTGTGATTATCTAGGGAAAAGGAGGCAGCAACTAAGATGAATTAAGGCTCAAAAGTGTCTATGATTTTGACTTTTTTCTTGCTGTTTTTCATGCCTATGAATGTGGCATGCCCTGAATCCCTCTTATGTTCACCTCCTAAAACATATCTTCCTATACTCCACTGACATCATAGGGTTGTGGGGACAAAAATGCTCTAAAAACCTTTAAGTATTACATAAAAGTGAGTTATTAATATTTGTTAAGGACCATGCCTAAGTGAAGGGGCAGGTCTGAGAGTCTCCACAGCTGTGAATTATAACACTTGAAGGAGTTGCAAAACAGCCTTCGCAGATGTTCCTTGTGGATTGGGAATGAAATAAATTGGAGGCAGAGGGAAGAGGAGAGAGGTCAGAGAATAGCAACTGTCTCTCAATCTCCTTGTATCATCATCATCCTCTCACATGAAGAGATCCATTTTACAGGTCTGAGTTAGACCTTCAGGAGCCATTGGTAGGTGGCTCCCATATTACAACATATGGCATCCAAATGTGGGACACAAGAAACACAAAAAACAAAGAAGCAGCAGTACTTGAGAGCTGTTAGTGAGTAGGATTCTCCCAGAGTTCCTTCTGGAGATGGAAAAGGAAAGGGAGAAGAGACCCAGTAAGACTTTTTTAGTTGGGGTAATTAAATGGGTCAACACATCAAAGGGCTAAGCCAGGAAACTGATGAGAGACTTATGAAAAATGCCTGTTCTGACTATAGTCCCCTTTTCTGTTTGAAAGTTTGCCTCAATGACATCTCACAAGCTTCAACACCTGCTATAGTACTGTTTGCACTCCCTAGCATGTGGACTCAGATACCTTAGCAGGTGGACTTAGATACCTTAGCAGGTGGACTTAGATAACAGCTAATGCCTAACCTAACTGACCATGCTGTGGGGAAAAATAATCACATTTCCATAAAACAAAAATGGGGAATTGTTAATAACCATGCCTAAGAGGCAGGTCAATTCTCTGAGAGCCTCCACAACTGTGAATTATAACACTTGAAGGAGTTGCAAAGTCACAGATATTCCTTGTGGATTGGGAATTAAATAAATTAGAGGGAAGAGGAGAGAGGTCAGAGAACAGCAACTGCCTCAGTCTTCTTGTATGATCATCATTATTCTCTCACATGAAGAGATTCATTCTACAAGTCTGAGTTAGACCTCCAACAGCCACTGGCAGGTGGCTCCCGTATCACAACAAATATTAATAATAAGACCCCTAAAAATCTGAATGAGGTTGTATATTTTATATATATATCAAGGAAGCAAACTGAAAACCCAAATCACTTTATGAAGACAGTGTGAGAGGAGAGGAACTCAGAAGAGAAGATAATACGAATGATTGCCACTGGGAAGAATCCAAGTGTGCCCTAAAGGTGCAAGTAAAGAAAAGGATACCTCAGAATCAAATCCAGGTCTAGAAAGAGGAGACATGTCATGAAAACACAAACATTTTTTAAAAATTTAATCTAAAAAAAACTTTAAAACATAAAATTCAAATGTTATAATTTCCTTCAGCATGCTTACTAGGCACCAGATGATCCTCAAAATGATCAAGGAATTATTATTTCTATTACAAATGGAGAATCTAAACCAATAAAGTTATTCAGGTCCTGGGAATCTATAATAAAATGGGACGTTCAAAACTATTTATCAATTAATTCAAAGGCAAATATTTATTGAGTACATATTTCACTTCATTAAACAACTAATTTTATTATGGCATGGGGGCAAGTCAGGGTTCTTGAAAGTAATATCATTGGAACATAAACTTTGTTATATCTTACCTAGATGGGAAGGCTTTGACTAGTGCCCTGTGATGGACTATAGATTCTAGCAAGTTCAGAGATATTCTTCATCAATAGGTTGTTCAGAACAAATATTCAAGACTGAATGATAGTTATAACAAGAGTAATAACTAATGCAATACACAGAAATTTAAGGATTGCAATGGGCTTTACATATATTTTATTAGTGGAGTTTACAATCATCCTTTAAAGGAAATGTTACAAATATTTCAACCACCATTTTTGCAGATGAGGAAATCAAAGCAATTAAAGAGGTAAAGAAAATTGCCTTTGATGAGAGCTAATAAATGTCAGGTGCTCAGTTTTCCCAGAATTCAGTGCATCACTACACCTCCTACACCAGTGGTTCTCAAAGTATGGTCTAGAGAATCCTGGGGATCTCTGAAACCCTTTTAGAGGGTCTACAAATTCAAAAATAGTTTTTAGAGGGTCTACAAATTCAAAAATAGTTTTTATTTCCAATATGGTAAATGTCTATAAATATAATCCAGATAAACAAAAACTCTTTGGAGAGAGCCTCAATAATTTTTAATAGGATAAAGATACTGAAAACAAAAGTTTGAGAACCACTGGTCTACACCATATATAAGACATGTCCTAACTACTTACAAAGAATTTACCATTTGTTTAGGAAGAAAAGATTACAATATGCACTACAGAAGGAGACTGTAACTACTAAAATGTCATAGACAATTGTTACATCCTCCTTCCAGATGCTCAAATGACACCTTCTCCCTAAGCTTTGCCTTATACTTCAGGTGTCAATGATCTATTCATCTTTGTACCTTGCACAAAAAGACTATTTGTGCCTCATTCATGCTCTCAGAAGATCTCATTTTGAATTATTTTCATTGATATATGTGTTATATCTTCCTAATAGACTGTCAGTTCCAGGATAGAAGGAGTTATGCTTTATTTATTAATATTTGTAGCTTCCTCAACAAATTATATATGGAGTTTTAGATGAAGGTTCTTAATAAATGTTTTTTCTTCTCTTGAATTCAACAGTTCAGAGTACAGACAGGCCAACTGTGCCTGACTCAGGAGATAATGACTAACACAAAAATATAATTCTCACCTCTTTTCTATGTACTATTTTCAAAAGACTTAAGAGAAAACAGGACTGAGAGTAAAATCAGAAAACTTATTTTTGCTCTTTTCAGATCTAAATACTAAAAAAAGTAAGTTAAACTTAAATTAAAAAGCATTACACACTTAAACTTAAATAAAGTTTAAAATGTCTATTGATTTGTCTTTGGACTTTGGTCTTCAGATGACTTTGGTTATGTTAAACCAGCAGTTAATATTCTGCTGATTAATAAAAGGAAATGTCAACCAAACATCTTATAACTCTTTGTTAATGGAATGCTAAAAAGCATTAGGTTTTTAATAACTTAAAAGCCTGACAGCTACCATAGGACATCAAAAAGGAGAAAGAAAAAAAATAGGAAAAAGGCAGTAATGCTCAAGACACCCTTAAAGTACCAGTCCCATAGGGAGTTTGGGGCACTTCTGCTGCTATGCCCTGGAAAAGCTTCAGACTCTGCCAAACCCCAGCAAAACTCATTTATCTTGTCGCAGCGAGCAGCCGAGCAGACACCTCCAGCTGACAGCCCGGCACTTTCTCACCACACACCACTGCCCGATCTGAAACATTCTGTTCCCTCCGTGGGTCTCAATCAACGAAAATACTGTAATGCTAGCACTCCTCATTAGGGCTAACAGCTGTCTCCCCAGTCACACAGAGACACAAAACGGTTTTGCATAACAATCTGCTGAAATTTCACACACATGGAAAAAAATATGATGTGGAAAATTCTGGACCATGAAATGCTGATGAAGAGTACTTTGGGGGCATCACATTAAAAAATTTAATACTGTAGTTTTTCTTTGTGAGTCCTATAAAGCTATTCTGGAAAATAAACTACTATCTTTATATAAAAAGAAAATATATGTCTGTTCTAAAAAAGAGTCAGTGTCTGAGTCGGTATAGGATAAATTAATTTCATGACAAAATCTTTTCAACACAGGAATTATATTTTTCTCAAATTTCATAAAATTGTCAATATCTTTATTTGTGAATCATGTCAACTACTGAGTTAGTAACTATGGAAGTTAATTGTTAATATAAAAATACACAAGTAAAGTATCTACGTGCTAAATAATACTCTAAAATATATCCTTTTCTACAATTGAGAACTAAAATATAATCCTACTAAGTCATAACTCAAAATTCAAAATTTACTAAACATTGGAATAATTAAGGCTTTCTGGCAAATATTTTTATTTATGTACAAAATAATATATGTAATCAGTTTCTCAAATTCCCTAAATTATGTAAAATGTGAAATACTCAACTTGTAAAGGAAAAAACTTGAAGTCAATTCCATCTCAAAAAATTAAAATAGTTTAAAATAATCTGCAAACAGAAGCAAATTTCTTTTCTGGTAGACCATAACAGAAAGATTATATGACAACTTGGCAATAAGGAGACCTAATATCTAGTCCCATCACTGCCCTTAGCTGGGTGTGACTTTAGGAAAGCCCTCTTTTAACATCACTGAATTTCATTTACTTCATCTGTAAAATTAAGAAATTGGAAGGGACTAGTGGCAGCAGAGGAAATTAAATCTAAATTAGTGAAATGTCTGAGTTTAAAACTTCTTTTATCACAGAGAATCATTTGAAATTATCTTTATCATATTTATTACTACTTTTAAGTCTCAAAGTTGTATTTCCATTCCTCAGTGCAGCAAAGGGTAGACTACATATTCAAAGATTATGGCAATGAAACCAATAAGGGCTGTGACAAAGGTTACTAGCCAAACTAACTCAATTAGTTTACAACTTATCAACATTGACTACAGGCTAATTAATTTTGGGGGGGTCAAAACTATGCTTAAAGTTCATCTAAATTACAGAGGTGTTGCAATCTGCATTAATTAAGGTAGTATTTAGACTGACAACAAATATTTTTAAAGCATCAAAGTTTTGGTATTAAAGAAGTTAGCCAAGTACTGTTACTAGTACTTTGAAGCAATATGCTTTCTTAAAGGACCACAGTCATTCAGTAAATATTTATTGAATAAATTAATCTCAATCCTGGTTTTGAGATACCTCAATGTATTTCACAAATTACCACTATGAATCTGCTGAAATTCTCCAAAAAATAAAGTAAAACTAAACCAGGCTATAAACCAAGCTATATTTTCACAGGAGGGAAATTATCTACTGAAAACAATTATTAATATGGTATAGTAATTTTTTAAAATTCTGAAATATGTGTTAAAGCTATCATTAAATTTCTCTACTTGCTTAATAAACAAAAGATTTATATGAACAGATGCAGAGCTAAGTGAACAAAACCAAAAGAATAAATTATACTATAATAACATTGTAAAGACAAACAACCTTGAAAGATTAAGAATTCTGATCAGTGCTTTGCTGATGTGATAAAAAAATTTTGAAAAAAGAAAAGTGAGAGCTGACAGAAAGAAGAAAAGAAAAACTATATAAAGCAGACACAAGAATTCAAAAAGGTACAGAAATCAAGAATAATTATCATGTAGCCAATCTTATAGTGCTGAAAAACTTGAAGACAAACAAGTATGAGTTGTAGTCTCTGACAAAAGTCTTCATTTAAAAGCATCTGGTATTACAGAAAGTGTAATGATTTCAGAAAAGTAAATCCTACATTTTAATTTTTTTATTATTTATTTTCCTTTCTCACCCCCTCCCCCCCAAACAGTGGTCAGAGTTTATCTTTATTCCAAATTGATTTATGTAACAGTATTAATGGGCATATGAACATCATTTTATTCTTCCAAAGACTTCTTGGTCCAAAGTATGTTACCTGGTACCCCAAGTATCTAAGTCATCACCTTTTTCCCTTGAAATGCAAATCTTACATCACCTCTAAAATCTATTACTTAAATCAATATATTGTAAGAAATAACACTCTAATCCTACCTTGTGGCTCACAAGAGGGTGACAGACTTTTCCCTCTTACACACTCATGTTAATGTGAGGCACTGGCTCTGGGACCTACAGTACTGTGGACCTAAGAATGTTAGCCATTTAGTTTCACATTTCAGTAGCATTTAACATATCTTTTACTCTCAGATATTTAAATGTAGCAACACTAATAACCTAAGATTATACATACTTGATTCTGAGCACTGATTATAGCTTTCAATCTACTAAACATCACAAACTAGCTAAAACTTCATTTGACCACCATGTCTTAAAAAGTCTGTTGAAGTTTCAGTGTGACAGAATCGTCCCTCCCCCTTTTTTTTCCTGCTTTCAGAAATTGGCTTGGTTTTCTTTAGCTCTTGATGTAAACATATACTATGCAATAAGAGTACAACAGAATTATTGCTTTTTTAGATGTATGTAGTAATTATGTAATAATTGTCAATTACTAGTTGTAGTATAGTAAAAGTCAGTATACACATTTATATAATTTTTCTTCAAAATCTTATACCTAGTTTAACATTTCTAAAATGTATACATGTCAAACTATGATATAACATTATTTAACTGTGATTTTGAGACTAAATAAAGATCTTTAATAAAAACTATTTAATAATAAAGAATAATAAAATATAAATAAGAAAAATGTTAAAGATATAAACAGAATTTTTAAAAATTAGATATGGTATCTCCCTAAAGAAAGGATTTGAATTTAAAGTAAGGCTAAATAATTTAATTAATGAGTGAAAGAATACAGATAAGAGAAATAAAAGAAAATGACAACAATGAGAAACAGGCAGACAAAGAAAATGCCAGAATCAAAAATTCTAAAAGGAAAACTCACAATAAATGATGAGGAAATGGAGAAAACTATTAGATTTTTTTTTTGCTAGTAAAAAATAAGGTAAATGACTCAACAGTTACAAATAATAATAATAATAATAAATAAAACAAGACTTTCAGAAAAAGTAACAAGGAATTTAAGTAACCCAATCTCAAAAACAGAAATTGTACAATCAATAATCATATTGCAGAGGGAAGAAGGACATGAGCAGAGGGGAAAAGAAGGGGAGAGGGAAGGGAACGGAATTAAATGAATTCACAAAGAAATTCCATTAAACATTCAAAGAACTGACTCCATTTTATATAAATTGTTTACCAAAAAGGGAAATACTATCAGCTCCTTCTAGGAGACAAATATGACACTGATATTTAAATTAAGAGATCTAAGTCAAAAAAAGAAAATTATAGAGTAACTTTTTTAATGTCTATGAAGACAAAAATATTATGAAAGAGGCTATGTCTATGAAGACAAAAATATTATGAAAGAGGCTAAAGCAATATATCAAAAATACTGAACACATTATAACAAGGTTACACTTATATCAGCAATGCAAAATGGATTGCTATTATAAATATAATAGCATAATTATTATTATATAGCACATTACATATAGAATATTATAAACATAATAAACATAATAGTATATATTAATAACAGCAACAAAATAAGGATCGCATGAATATATCAATAAATGCAGAAATTCTGATGAAATAACACTAAAAAGCTTAGGAATAAATTCACTTTTTCTTAATATGGTAAGTAGCACATATCTAGAATAAAGTTAATATAATCTGTAAAGAAGAAACAAAAAGCTTTACAATTACTGGTTTTATAATTATGGATAAAGTAAAGATAGACACTGTTAGCACTATTATTGACTATAACCAGGAACACTAGTTATATAACAATAAGAAAAGTAATTGAGAGAATAAATACAGGCAGTATCAACACTATTTTCTTGTGTGTGTCAATGTTGCAAGGTAGGCAATATAACTGTCCCAGAATATGGATTGCCCATGGCTGCAAGTCAGTTAATTAATTAGAAAAACCTTGAATAAGTTACTTAACGTCCTTTAATTTTATCTGTAAAATGAGGAGGCTGAACTAGATGACATTAAAGCAGCATTATTTTGGAGGATGGCACCTTTGAACTCATTTCTTCTCACCTTCCTACCCCCAAACTTCCCATCTTCCTAAGTTCCTAATTACTGCCAAGGATACTATCATCCTAGTTCAGTTCTGGACAAGATGAATTTGAGATGTCTCTATGGCCTCCAGTTTAAGATGAAAGATAGTTAGAGTCATAACTCTTAAGTTGAGTCAGAAGGTTAGGGTTGGATAAGTAGATCTGAGAATCAATATAAGATAATTAAAAACCATCTTGCTAATAAGATCACTAAGCAACGAGAGAGAGAGAGAGAGAGAGAGAGAGAGAGAGAGAGAGAGAGAGAGAGAGAGAGACAGAGAGAGAGAGAGAGAGAAGAGGCCTAAGACTAGGCATGAGACGCATCCATGGTTAATGGATATGACCTGCATGAAGATCCAGAAAAGGAGCCTGGGGATGTTAAGTATGAGGAGAATCAGTAAAGATCCATATCACAAAAACCCTAAGAGAAGAAAGTACCAAGAAGGGAGTAACTGAAAGTTTTGGAGGCTGCAGCAATGTCAGAGTTAAAAATTAAGGCCATTAAATCTGACAATGGAGGAAAGATATAGAATAATAGCTACTGGGAATGGAAGCATCAAGTAAGGTTAAGTATGGGGGAAACACTGACATGTTTGTAGGCAGCAGGTAAAGATCCAGGAGCCTAAAAGAAACTGAAGATTACTGAGGAAGTATAGATGATGATATGGATGGATAATTAAGAACCTCAGAGAAGAAAGAGCCAAGCCTGGAATAAAGACAACTCATCTTCCTGAGTTCAAAATCTGATCCTGAACAAGTCACTTGACTCTGCCTGTCTCATTTTCCTCATCTGTAAAATGAACCAGAAAAAGAATTGGCAAACTACCCCAGTATTTTTGCCAAGAAAAGCCCAATAGGATTACAAAAAACCAGACACAACTGAAAAACGCTTGAACAACAACAAAAAAGATGGATGATAGTAGAAGCACTCTGCTAAAGAAAAGGGGATGGAATGGGATTACATGTGCACATACTTATTCTTATACAAGAGTTTGTCTTGGCAAGAAGAAGGGCCACCTCTTCATATGAGACATAGATAAATAATTTCAATCTGGCAATCACAGTGTGAAGGCTACTTATATAAATGTTCTCATCCTTAAAAGATAAAGGAATGGTCTAAGACCATTAGAAATAAGACTAGAGGGTCTCCTTTGACTCCTGAAAGGAAGATCACGCTACAGAATTCTGTTAAATGTCTCCAAGTTCTATTCCTACTGTATTACACAAGTCCATACTTACTTACTATTAGACCAAGCTAGAAATGGATACACAGAAAAATGTGGCATCTATTATTAGTTATACTGAAAAACAAACTGCACTCTCTCTATAATCATCATTTAGCTTAAAATAGAGTTTTCCAAACTCTGCATTTTCTCTTTAAAAGAATGAACAGATAACGATTAGCACTTTAAGACTATAATACAAGATTAATGAGATATTTTTACCTTACAGAAATATAACCAATATTTTAGCATCATTTTAAGTATTTATATCAGAAAGGTCAGAAATCTAAAGATTTTTTTGAGCTATAAAGATACAAAGAGTTTAATCAGAAGGGAAGATGGAAAATCCTTGCTTTCAAGCATTTTTAATATATCCTGAATTAATTTAAGATCCTGTCCAATGTTAAGAGTGTGTAACCATATGTAAATAGCCATAGTAGTATAAATGGAGTCATAGACCACCTGCTAATGAAATTTAATGGCCAGTAACCACCTCGACTGTCAGTTTCTTTTTATAGCAATTTAAATCAAAAACTAAGAAAATAATCCTCCCAAACTACATAGGGAAGGCAGGTCATGACAGAAGAAGGCATACATATGAGGAGCTAAAATACCTCCAAAAAAGAAAAAGCTGAACAAGCATCTCTTATTTTCCATTAAAAAGACAGAATTAATCTCTTTTAATCTAGAAAGAAATTCTGTAACAATAATAGCCCTTGACAAAAATTCAGATTTACCTAGGGTCTTGATAGTAATGATTTAAATAATTATGCAACAGAATGCCATACAGTAGGAGAATATTCTGGACACAGTTAAGAAAAGACTGTCAAACTCATTGTGTTATACATCAGAAAGGCGGGCAGGGACACAAACATCTCTTAATATATGTGTATATGAATATGTATAGATATAGGTATTAGTTTATGCATACACATATAAAAATTATACATATATGTGTATATCTTACACATATATGAGTTTTATATATAATTTCCATAAAAGTTAAATTATAGTTTGTGGGAATTTTGATTATTTCATATGAAAGGCATTAGATATCATTTGTAGCTCATGGAAAGAATAAGAACACAAAGATTGTTCTTGAAAAAGAAATTGCTAATATCAAATTCAATTTTTAAAAAATGTATTAAGTGCTTATTGCACTTGAGGCACTATGCTAGGTATTAGTGACAGAATGATTTTTTTTTTTAATCTTCCTTTAAGGAACTTTATGATAATATGTATAAAAATAGCTATAAAGCAAATTAAACTATGATAGCACAGACCAAAAAAAAAAAAAAAGACATGAGAGATTTAAAAGACAAAGGGTTGTTTCTTCCACCTGAAGGAGTAGAGAACAAAAGGATCATAGGACCTGAGAGTTAAAGAGAAAAACTTAGCATTTCAACAAGTCAAAACAGAAAAGAGTTAGGAGTTCAATGCAGGTATGATGAAGAGCATGTGTAAATGCAGAAAGGAAGGACAGGAAAACAGATCAGAGTAAGAACCAGGATATGCTGGAGCCAATTCTGATTGTTATCAAATTTTCAGTTTGAGCCTTTGTGCCTGTGAAAAAAACAGGGCTTGATTGATTGTTCCATTGATTGTCTAATCTAAAGAAAGTAACAGTGAAAATATTAATTTAAAGATTGTATTT
Organism: Sarcophilus harrisii; assembly: GCF_902635505.1. Classification (NCBI taxonomy): domain Eukaryota; kingdom Metazoa; phylum Chordata; class Mammalia; order Dasyuromorphia; family Dasyuridae; genus Sarcophilus; species Sarcophilus harrisii. The sequence continues at coordinate 212,502,744 of NC_045430.1, read as the reverse complement.
AACAATCACCTAACCTACTACTATCGTGCTATCAAAATAATACTATTACAACTGTTATTCTCAGCCTACAAAACAAACAAGAGTTCACAGCAACTCAAAAGCAACCCTAAGTAATGCCTTTTATGCAAAAGAACATAATGAAATATATAATGAACACAACATGGTTGTGTGTGTGTGTGTGTGTATAGAAATACATATGAAATATGTATCATCATAATGACTGGGATAGGGAACAGATCTGTGATTTTAATGCCACTGAGCATTCCTGCATGAGAACAATCCTTTTATTTATGAAAGCTGGAGCTTTCTCTATAACATATAGCTTAAGAGTTTCACTGAGAGTTCAAATGATCTGCCCAAGATCACATAACCAGTATATAACAGGATTAAGTTTTCCTTGCTCTGAGACCAGCTCTCTATCTACTATACTATGCTGACTCAAGAAATACATTGAATATGAAAACAGACCTGGTAATTTTTTAAAGTATATTTTAATTGATGATTTTTATTTAATAGAACAAATATAAATTTACAGTATGCTCTCTGAGGACAAGCAAAATAACATTAAAGAGCATCTACAACTAAGTTGCAACTGTATTAAAGGAAGGTTGTACTTTTACTTTAATATGTTATTCTATTATATTCAACCTGATTTTTGCTGTTTTAATTTTTTTTAATGAATATAAATCTGTTTTTTCTCCCTCCCATCCCCCACTTTCACTCTACTAGTGATTGTGATAGTGGGAGTAGATAAAGTACCTCTTCAATTATAGTGGGGAAAGAGTAAGATTCTGATAGGAAGTATGAGGCTTGTTGAAGAATACAGGAGGGAAGCTATAGAAGTTTCCCAAAAGAACAAATGCAAACTATTTAATAAGCATCTTAAAAGTTGTTCAAAATCACTCAAAAAAAAAAAAGGTAAATATTAATTAAAACAAGAGATAAAAATACAAAATGTTAGAGGGGATATTGGAAGACAGGAAAAATTACTCATTTTTAGAGAAGCTGCGAATTGACACTACTGCTCTGGGAAAACAATCTGTGAAATTATGCAAGCAATACTAATATATTGGTTAATCCTTTGCCCCTGATTTGCTACCTACCCAAGGAGGTAAATGACATTAAGAAAAGACCTACTAAAAAATATTCACAGATGACTCTGTGATAGCTATTTGTGATAACTAAAAGCCTGAAACAAACTACCTGTTCAAAGATTGAAAAATGGCTAAACTGTGTAAAATGAATGTAAAAGAAAACCAATGTATTCTAAGAAATGCTTATGAAAGGAGAATTCAATTGGAAACTGGCTGGAAATCTTTCCAGCACAATATGGCACAATATCTTATAAACTTTTGATTCACCTTATTGCTTACATTTGTGCAACAAAAATTTAGGAAGAAACAAGAGGAACTAAAGCTGATTCTGACTAATAAGAAAAAATAGGCATTTAGGAAGACAATGTAATTGGTCTGGAAGAAGAATAAGATCTGTTGGAGTTCTATTTCCAAAAGTTCTTAGCTGTGTATTTGTAAGTAAGTCACTTAATTGTTCTGAGCAATAATTTCCTCATTTGTGAAGTAAGAGACAAACCATTAAATAGAGATCACTAGTGTTTTGGATTCCTCTTTTTTCACCTCCTTCTTCTTCTGCAAAAAGAGATGAGGAGCAAAGAAGGAGGGGCACAGTAAAAAAAAAAAAAAGATATACTGAAGAAAAATATACAATTAGTGATCAAAACAATGAAACATGAATGTGATACATTTACTCAAAAAAAAAAAAAAAAGGAAAATAGCAGAATTGGTTAGAAAGCAGAATTCAACAGTACCTGTTGCTTTCTAAAAACATATTTAAACAATGATTCACAGAAAATTAATGAGAGAGATTTCAGCAAAATTTATTATTTTTCAGGAGAATTTAAAAAAAGGGATAGCAATCACTTCAGACAAGGCAAAAGTAAAAACAGACAAGGTTAAAAGAGATAATCAGGAAAACATTACGCTTAAAAGCACCATAGATAATGAAATAACATCAATACTTAATAGGCACTTACAGGAAAAGTTAATCTAGTTACAGGAATAGACAGCATAACTGTAATAGTTGGGGAACTCAATGTATCCCTTTTGGACCCTTTTGAACCTAGACAAATCAAATAAAAATATAAATAAGAAATAAGTTAAGGTTATGAATATAATTTTAGAAAAATTAAGTATGATACATCTCTGGTGAATATTGAATAGGAATGTATTTGTCAAAAGTGCCATGGTAACTTAAAACTTGACAATGTGCTAGAACATAATTACCTTAAGAACAAGTGCAAAATCATTATATATATCCTTTACTGACCATAATTTAATAAGAACTACAATCAACAAAGTTCTTTTGAACAAATCAAAGTTAAATTGTAGAAATGGTTAATTTTATTCAAAAACAAACCAGAACAATTTATACAATGACAATAAACTGTAAAAGAAAATAACTTTGAAAAGCTAAGAATTCTCAATGTAATGAATAATCATGACTCCAGAAGACTGAGAATGAATCATCCTTCCCACAGAATAAGGAATACATTTTCAGCCACAACCAGATTTATTTTGTTTAACCAGACTTTGTACAAGGAAGGGCTTTTTTTTCCCCCTAAAGAAGCAGGAGGGGAGAGATGTTAGGAGATAGGTACTTTGACAACAGAATGTGTGTCATATCTTTGTATATCTGATATAGCAGATCCTTAGTAAATATTTATTAAATCTAAAAATGCCACAATTTTCTGCTCTAGTCAGAACAAATGTAGAATCTTACTTTCAGTTCTAGATACAACATTTTAGGAAACATATTTATAAGTTGGAACATGTTTATAAACATGACAAATAAGAATTAGCTGAAAGCACACAAGATCTTAAACCTAGAAAAGAAAGGAAAGGGAAGGCCATAAACACTATTGTTAAATATCTGAAAAGTTACTATGTAAAAAAGGTATTGTACAATCTGCTTGGTTTAAGTAGGAATAATAAGGAGCTGTCTTACAGAAAAGCAGATTATGTCCCAAAATGAAAAAAAAAAAAAAAACTCTTTAATCAATTAAAGCTGTTAGAAAAAAAGAATGAGCTGCCTTGAGTGTTTCTCTGTCCAAATGAATGTATGAATCAAAAACATTTATCAATCAGGATATAATTTTTATCTACCTTCAAAGAGCTTGCAAGAACCAAGATGGAGGAGTAAGCAGTAAACTGTCATGTCTCTCATATTTATTACCAAACAGCCACAAGGCAGCACCAAAAAAGTTGGATGAAACAATCTTTTAAGCCCAAGAAACTTGGAAGATTGCCAAGAAAGATCTAATATAGGCAAAAGGGAAATGTAGTCCAGGACAGAAGTATCCCAATAAGCCAGCAGCAAACCCTACCAAAGCAAATCAGCAAGAGATCCTGAGCCCCAGAATAGTATAGCAGACAAACCCCAACACCAGGACCCCTTCCCATTTGCATCAACAAAACCACTCAAACAAGCAGACTCCAGCTCTAAGAATTGCCATGTGCTTCAACATATTCCTGGGCAAAGAGGCAACTTTCAGCAGCCAGTCAGCCATGTGCTTCAGTATAGCCCTAGGAAAATTAAGAAAAAGCACCCTGGCTTCAGCATACATCAAACATCAGCACCAGGATCCTAGCACACAGGCAGACTGCCAGACCCCTCTAGCCCCGAATAGTACCAGCCTTCCCCTGGCACAGCCCATCAGCATAGCACCAGAGAAAAAGGTCTCCTGTGGACTTCAGGGCAACATCAGTGCAGCACTAGGTAAACAGCCAAGGCCTAAAGTCCCTTGCACAAGAAGCCTGAGACAGTACTTCTTCCACCCAGGGAGCAAGAGCTCAAATTTAAAAGGGAAAAGGTCAAAAAAAATGAGCAAAAAACAACAACAAAAAATCTGAACACATAAAATTATCATGGTAATAGGGAGGCAAAAGACACAAACACAGAAAAGGACAAAGTCAAAAATACCATGGGCAAAACCAAAAAATAAAAAGGGAAGTAGCCACAAGCCCAGAAAAAAAACTCCTGGAAGAGCTCAAAAAAAAGTTTTAAAATCACATAAGAGAGATAGAAGAAAAATTGGAAAAAGAAATGAGAATGATGCAAGAAAATTATGAAAAAAGACATTTTGAAAAAGTAAAACTGCTTTAAAAAAGTAGAATTGGCCAAAAGAAAAGCGAGATAAAAATTCACTGAAGAAAATAACTCCTTAAAAAGCAGAATTGGCCAAATGGAAAAGGCAAGTACGAAAACTAATTGATTTACACAACTTCTTAAAGTTAGAACTGATTAAGCTGAAAGAAGCTAATGACATCAAGAATCAATCAAATTCAAAAGAATGAAAGAAAAATAAGTGAGCTGAAAAACAGATGCAGGAGAGACAATTTCAAAATCATTGAACTACTTACTAACTGAAAGGCATAACTAAAAGGAGGACCTACATAACATCTTTCAAGAAATTATATAAGAAAACTGCCCTGATATACTAAAATCAGAAGGCAAAATAGGTACTGAAATAAAGAAAAACTCTAAGGAACATTACAGACAAAATATAAAACCCTCAGGTCAAGTAAAAAATACTCCTTTTTAGTAGAACAGAAAGAAATGATTCAAATATTAGGGAGCCCTCAATCAGTATTACAAAGGATTTAGCAACTGTAACATTAAAGACCATAGGTCATGGAACATGATATTGTAGAAAGCAAAAGAGCTAGGACTACAACCAGGAAACTGGTTACTTACCCAGAGAAATTAAGCATAATACTTATTATTATGGGGGAGAAGGTTATTCAATGAAATAGAAGAATTTCAAATTTTCATAAGGAAAAGACCAAAATTGAAAAAAAAAAATTGATCTCCAATATCAAGACCTAAAGGAAGCCTAAAAAGGGGAAAGGGAAAAGAAACAAAAGACATTTAATGGAATTGAACTGTTTACATTCCTAAAGAGAAGATAATATTTGTAATTCTTAAAAACTGCACCACTAATAGTTCAGCTACAAGAAATATACATAGACAAAGGACATCAGTATAAGGTGAATTTAAAGAATGATTAAAAAAAAAAAACCTAAGGAATGAAAAAGAGCAGTACAAAATAGGTACAAAGGGAAGAGATTAAGTTAAGTGGGAAGAATCAAAATAGGGAGGGCAGACCAAGAGAGACAGCAAATAGAAGCAAAACACCATTAAGGATGGAATGGATAAAAGGAGAGAGAGAACAAACAGAAGGAAAAATAAGATAAAGGGAAATATACAGTAATCATAACTGAATGTGAATTGATGAACTCTCCCATAAAATGGAACCTGATAATAGCATGCATCAAAAATCAGAATCCTCTAATGTGTTGTTTACAAGAAACACACCTAAAGCAGAGAAGCATACATAGAATAAAAGTAAGAGGATGGAACAGAATCTATATTTGCTTCACCTGAGGTAAAAATTGCAGAGCTAGCCATCCTGATTTCATACAAAGGCAGAGCAAAAATAGGCCTAATTAAAAGAGATAAGAAAGGAAACTACATCTTGCTAAAAGGTACCACAAACAAATATCATTACTAAACATATATGCACCAACTAGTATAGCATCCAAATATTTTTTTTAAATTTTTAACAGTATTTTATTTTTCCAAATACATGAAAAGACAGTTTTCAACATTCATTTTTGTTAAAGACTTTGTAATTTGGTATAGGCTAAATATGTGAAATTCTTTTAAAAATATTTTCTTATTTGTCATGTTGTGCAAGAAAAATCAGACCAAAAGGGTGAAAAAAAAAGAAAAAAGCCAGAAAGAAGAAAAAACAAACAAACACACATAAACAAAAAGGTGAAAATACTATACTTCAATTATATTCAGTCTCCATAGTTCTCTCTCTTTCTCTCTCTGGATGTGGATGGCATTTTTCATCCCACGTCTAATGGAATTGCCTTGAATCACCAAATTGTTAAGAAGAGGCAAGTCCATCATAAATGACCATCATATAATCTTGTTACTTTGTACAATGTTCACTTGGTTCAACTATTCAAATTCTTCAAGAAGTTAGAGTAATTAAAAGTTTATGACCAAACAAGAGACAGTGCATTATGATATGTAAAATAGATAATTTTGATTATATTAAATGAAAATGCTTTTACACAAACAAAACCAATACAACTAAGATCAGAAAGAAAGCAGAAAGCTGAGAAACAATCTTTACAATAAGTGTCTCTGATAAAGGGTTCATTTCTCAAATATATAGAAAATGGAATTTATAAGAACATAAGTCATTCCCCAGTTGAAAAATGGTCAAAGGAAAAGAAAAGTTTTCAAATAAAGTAATCAAAACCATTTATAAGCATATGAAGAAGTGCTCTAAATCACTTTTTAATTAGAGAAATGCTAATAATAAATCTGAGGCACTATACTTCACATCTATCGGAATGGCTAACATGAAAAAAAAGGAAAATAATAAATGTGAAAGGAGGTGGGAAAATTGAAAATTGGGATATTAATGCACTGTGAGTGGTGGAGAACAATTTAGAACTATGCCCAAAGGGCAACCAAACTGTGCATACCCTTTAATTTAAAAATATCACCACAAGATCTGTATCACAAAGAGATCAATAAAAGGGGGAAAGGACCTAAATGTACAAAATATATATATATATATATATATATTTAATAGCATTTTCACAGTGTCAAAATACTGGAAATTGAGGAGATGCCTATCAACTGAGGAAAAGGCTGAACAAGCTGTGCTATATAAATGTAATAGAATATTATTGTAAAACATTAAATGATGAACAAATAGGTTTCAAAAAAATCTGGAAAGACTTGCCCAAACTGATGCAAAGTGAAATGACCAGCAGCAGCAAAACATTGTACAGAGTGTCAACACCACTCTATGATGTTCAACTATGAAATGATTCAGCTCTTCTCTGCAAAACAATGATCTAAGACAAATCTAAAAGCTATCCACATTCAGATAAAGAACTAATAGATTCTGAATGCAAAAAGAAGCAAACTTTTTTTTTACCTGCTTTACTCTTTATAGGTTTTTTTCCTTTTTGATTTATTTCTTCTTTCAAAACATGGAAAATGTTCTACATATAGCACATATATAACCTACAATAAATTGCCTGCCTTTTTAGGAAAAAGGAAGAGAAAAAAAGGGAGAAAAATTTGGAACTCAAAATCTGATGAATCCTAAAAATTATCTTGACGTGTAATTGAGAGAAAATAGTATTATCAAAAAAAAAAAAAAAAGAAAAGAAAAGAAAAGAAAAAGAAAAAAAAAAAATCACATGCCTGAGTAACAATATTGAAAGGACACACTAAAAGTAGCTGTTGGACTGGACAAGTTCTGAAGTCCTCTATGATTTGATTTGATTTCCAGTCCTATAATTCCAACTCTGACAAACGAATTTAATAGAATTTTAAAGTTAGTAAGTTTCATGGATGCATTTAATTTGTTCCCTTTATTTTACAAGGGAATTAATTTATATCTGGAGGTACTATAAAACTTGCTTAAGTTAGGATTAAATTTATTTTTAACAATTGTATGTTATTTCATTCTTTAATTGATTAATATGGAAAAAAAATTGACAAAATATCTCTTTCTACTTTCATTCAGCATTTCTGACTGTGTGTAAACACACAAATATCTACATGTTTGTACATATACACACAGCTTAAGGCCTTTAATTAATGTAAGAATTATAATGCATATCTAAAAGCTAAGAAACTGTCATAGAGTCAAAAGACTATTGCTCTTTGGGGAGAAATATTCTCAGCTGAATTCCTATGGAATAACTCATTTCCTTCTTTCTAAAAGAATGTTTTTGGAAAGCCTACTGATTTTTGTTCATCAAGTATTATTATAAAGAAATATTTTCTGTAATAAAAAAGAACTGTGATGCCATCTGCTGACAAAAATAATACTAAAAATTTTGGTTGCAGAAGGTATTTTAGAAGTTTCTTTTAAAGGAAAATTAACACAAAACCCTCTATTCACTTTAAGTCAAAGAAGGAGAATATTCATTAACTAATTTTAAAATAAGCTAAAATGTGATTCTTTCAAACTGTGATTTACAAAACATTACAGTTGTTCAACCTCAGCAAAAAAAGTATGCCTGGTTCAAAACAAACACCTTTCTAATCTACTGCTAGTGCTTTTACTAAATAGAGGACCAGAAAAATCCAAATAGAATTAACCATGAAAGCATGCTACATATATTGATTTTATAAAATGTTTTATCTCATTATTTAGGAAGTAAAGATAAGATGAGAATAAAAATTTAGGCAAGGAACAAAAGCCACCTGAATAAGAATACTAGTGCTATTTTTCTATTTAGAAAAAAATAATACATATTTTCTGTTTCAATTAAATTTTGGAACTTCCAAATTAAACTAAAACTCTCTCTTGACTTATACCTGATATAATAATGTACATATCCAATTATTTCTTTTGATGTAAGACTAAAATTAATTCACATGTCACCTGAAGCCTTAGAAATGTCTTACACAAATCTGAATAAAATGGAATATGATGAATTTTTCTTCCAAATTCATATTAAATATCAACCTTTTCTTTGTATGCACTTATAATCTACACAAGAACACAATTCAATAGAATCATTAATTTCATATCTCTACCAATAGAAAGAAGACAAAAAAAAAAAATTACTCTATTCACTCCTTATATTTTCACAGAGACAAATGAGAAACAATCAACAACCAAAATAAAATCTCCTTTTCACTGACTCCACAATATGTGTCTTTCTCAGAATTTTAATTCATTTTAGTCTTTAATACAGAACAAAACTTAGTATTTATCTGGCTAACTATAAAAGATCTATCAATCAATACACCAAAATCAATCCAAAAACATGTATCTGTTACAATAAAATGAATGAAAACAGTAAGATTCCCCGTTCCCTAATAAAAGGTATGTATTAAATAAATTATTTTTGTCTTTTTAAATTTTAATTTTTTAATCAACATTTTATTTTTTATCACCTTCTTTCTGACAACTTACTCTTCCCCTAAAAGCAAGTCATCCCTTGTTAAAAAAAAAAAAAAAAAATCTAAAACTAAAACTCTAAAAGAAAACATTTCAATAGAACTACCTTAATATATACAACTGAATCTCTAATACTATATACAATGCCATATGCACATAATCACTCAACTCTACCAAAAAAGAGAGAGCGCTCCATTTTTTCATCTCTTCAAAAAAAAATGTCTAGGTCTGTTTTTTCATCTCTTCTTCAAAAAGCAAGTTTTAGGTTTGACTTTTTTCCTTTCCATTTATGTGTTATGATTGCATGATTGCTGGTTCCATTTATTTAAATCTATATAATAATAATATTAATGACTAGCATTTATATAGTGCTTAGGATTTACAAAGTGTTTTATGTATTAAGATAAGTTGTGATATCAACTCTTCTAATCCCTTTAACAAACCTGTGAGATACTATCATCTCAAATGAATAGATGAAGAAACTGAGGTTAAAAGAGGTGAAGTAATTTGCTGAGGATCACATAACTAAATGTTTGAAGCAAGATTTGAACTCAGGACTTCCTGACTCCAAGTCCAGTATTCTATCTACTATACTATCTAACTGAATCTGTTCATACCAGTCTTTCCAAGCTTCTCTTTATTCTTCATATTCATCACTTCTGCCAATTTCCAATGTAAAATAAACAAACAAAAACAATGTATATGAAGAGTTTTAGAAACACAAGATTTAGATGAACAGCTATATAATTAGAAGCAGGAAAACAATATACATGATGACAATAATGTAATGAGAAAACATTTTAAAAATTAAAGTGAAAGCAGAGTCATTATAATGAACAAGCTTAGCCCTGGAAAAGTTTTGAGAAGATATACATTTCTCTCCTTTGCTGACAAAACTAGGGGACTATAGGTTCCCAACAGAGACTGTCAAACATGACTGAAGTACTACTTGGTTTCAATAAACTTTTTTCTTTTTCTTTATTCTTTATTGCATGAAATACCTTGCTGGGTAGGAAAAAAGGGGGAAATAGAAAGGAAAAGTGATATTTTTAAAAAAGAGAGAGAACAATTAAAAAAAAAGATTTTCCTTATATTTTCATCAGTTATACATGAAACATGTGTAGACTATTGTCATAAAATTGTTTTTGAAACATGGGGAAACAAGTATTTTCCTACCTTACCCTTGCTGGAAATACCAGGACCCAATCTCAATCTGATTAGGATTCATGGAGTTCTGATCTGTTCAAGTTCTGGAAGCTGGCTAATTGGCTCTCATGAAGCACTATGGTGAGGCCCTGATCTCAGAGATGTATCATATTAATATTGAATTTGGTGCTTACAAGTGACTGGTTTGATCCACTGTAGCTAAGAACACTCAAGCTCAGGAGATCAAAAGCTTCAGTTTTTATGGTAGCAGGGACTATATATACCATGCCACCACTAACTGGATTTCCTTGCATAAAGGTAACTTTGTATGTGTGTGAAAAATAGGTATGAATTATACAAACAGATGAAAAATATGAATAAAAAGAATAAGAAACAATATCTAAAAGAAACATATATTTCTACATATATATATATAGAAAAACTATCAAATATTCAATTTCAATCTAATGTTTGCTATTCTTCCCAATTTAATCAGTCCATAATGAACAATTACAAAGTAATTAATCTATGTCACACATTGCATTAAGCACTGGGGAATACAATGAAAAGGTAAAAACCATCTTCACCATCAAGAAGCTTACATGCTATATAAGCCAACTTGCAAATAAAAAGGAATATGCAAGAAACATACAAGAGAGAAGATAATCTCAGAAAGAGGGTACCAGATATTAAGACAAATGGAGTGAGGGATGGAGTGGAGAATCAAAACCAGCAAAGTTCCTCCACACAAGAGAGCATTTAACCTGACTCTTAAAGGAATGCAAGGATTCTTAAAAGAGACAGAAGTGAGGGGAAAGGAGCTTTCTAGGTGAGGTGGGGATAAAGAAAGTACAAAGGCAAGGCATTCAATGGTAATGTGTCACATGTGAACAATAAAAAGATCTAGTATAGTTTGTTTACACTGCAAGAAGGGTAATAGAAACAATAAGATGAGATATTCAGGTTGTAAAGAGCTTTAAATGACAAAAATTTAATAAAAATAATTATACTGAAGGCAACTAGAAACTATTGGAATTTATTAAGTAGAGAAGTAACATGGAAAGACCTACACTTAAGGAAACTGACTATGGCAGCAGTATACAAGATGGACTGCAATGATTAGAAACAAACAGAAACTAAACAGAAAGCTATAACAGTCCAGAACAGAGGTAATGAAGACCAGAAGCAAGTACAGTTATGTGAGAAGAACACTGAAGATATACAGGAGAGATATCTGGCAAATGACAATTTGTTTGGGGTAAAAGTGAGCAAACTGCAAACTCTTAAGTGACAAAGAAGACAGTAGAACCTCAACAGTAATATATAATTTCAAAAGAAGACTAAATCTGGAGGAAAAGGAAAAGACAAGTTTTGTTTTGGACACGTTCAGTTTGAGATGTCTACTAGACTAGATGTGAAATGTCCAAGAGAGAACTGGTGATGTAGAACTGGAGCTCGGGGGGTTGGGAGGGAAGGATGAGCACAAAGATCTTGAAATCAAGTGCAAAAAGGAATCCACGGAAGTTGCAATAAATGAGATATTACAGTGAGAAAAGTGAAAAAGGAACAGGAAAGAGCTTTAAGTTATACCCACAATTAGCACACTGTCACTAATATTTATAAAGTACTTTAAGATTTGCAAAGCACTTTGTGACATGAAACTCCTTCAAAACAGACCAAGGAGTGATCAGAAAAGCAGGGAAGAATGAGAAAGCAGTATAATGAGAACAATGAACAAAGTGATAAATAATTTCAAAGAAGTAAAGAAAGATGAGATTTAAGAAAAGACCATTAGAATGACAGTTAAAAAAAAACAATGCTGATAACTGGAAAAAGCAGTTTTTGTGGAAATATTAGGTCAGAAGCCTGATTATAAAAATTTTCAAAGAGAGTTCAAGGATAGGAAGTGGAAATACATTAGATAAAGATGTTTTTTTTTAAGGAAATTAGTCAGGAAGGTGAGGATGAGACCAAAAAAGCTAACCAGGTTAGTTTATAATAAAATGCTATATATATATTTTTTTTATTTTTAGGAGATTTTTGGGACAAAGCTGGCATATGCATATATGACTGGGTTTATAATTTAATCACTGAATAGACATCACTCTCACTCCATAATGGGGGAAAATTTTAATATTATTAATCTGGAGACTTGAATCCTAGTAGCTTCTCTATCATTAACTATCCTGTAACATTAGGAAATTTACATTTGTGGTTACCTGTCTTGTCTTCTGTAAAATCAATGAACTGGCGAACAAATCTTAGATTGTACCTCATACTCATCAAATTGACAAAGATGACAAGAGGTGAAAAGAGAAACTGTATGAAGAGACTAGGGAAAGAGAAAATCATTAATGGACTGGGAGTAAAGAAGTGGATTTAACAATTCTGGAAAGCAATTCCCCAAAAATCACTACATTTTAATACCCTTTGTTCCAAAGATGTGTTTACTAAACACACAGTGTATATTAACAAAGTCAAAGAGAGCTAAAGCACCCCATGTGTAGAAAAATATTTATAATAACATTTTTGATTGTAGCTAAGAAATGGAAACAAATGGTTGAACAAGCCGTGTAGTATGTATTGTGTCATAAAAAATTCTGAATATGATAGATTCAGGGAAATCAGAGAAGACTTGAATAAATTAATGTAAATTAAAATAGGAAGAAATGAGAAATAGAATAATGACAATAATGTAGAAGAAAACCACATAGGAAAATAACAGATTCTGATCAATAAACTGACTAATCCATGACTTCAGAAGACTGGTGATATGACATCTACATCTTACTAGAAAGATGATAGACTAGAGCTGCAAAATGACACATGTACTTTCAGGCATGGAAATATGTTGATATGTTTTAACTGCTCATATTTGCTACTACAGTGACTGGGTAATTAGTCAGTAGTGAATGAGAAGGAAGAGAGGTAGGGAAGAAAGGAAAAAAGAAAGGAAAAGACAAAAGGAAAAGGGAACAGGGAAGGGGGAGGAGGAAAGGAAAGAAGAAGGGAAAGGGGATAAGGAAAGGGAAGAAGGGGAAGATACACAGAACAAAAAATTCAGAATGGGAGAGAAACAAGGCAATTTTGTTATCACCTTAAATAAGGAAAAATGGCAACTGAGGTTTTCATGGTTTCCTTTTTTTATTTTTTGTATAATTAAATATTCATAGTTACAGATGATTAATAAATTCATAAAAAATTTTAGTAAAAATATAAAAGTCTTTGAAATGATAACTTTTCTAATAAAAGTTCTATAATTCTTTACATAGTGACTATATTTTTGACATTTCTGCAGCATTTTGGGGTACATAATCCACTGCACAGAAAGGAAAAGTAAATGCAAATAGTCATTAAGATGTACAAAAACAAAGCACAAATGGCAATATAAAAATCTAGGGATGAATTTCAAAAGTGATCCTCTACTATGCTCTAATTTCTTTCTGTCAATATAGATTTGTAAAATGATTGCAAATAACCCAAAAGAGAGTATGGTAATAAGGTCAGTTAGAACAATTAACAGAAATAAGAAATGAGGAGTCAAGATTTCACATGAGCATGATCTGGAATAAAATAGGACCATCTGGAACTATTATTGGTTCTAAAATCTTCAAAGTACTTTAATCAACCAATAAAGAAACACACTATCCACTTTCTCACAAAGTGGTGGATTCAAGATGCAAGATAAAATATACATAGTATCTATAAACAGTGTGGAACTTTTTTTTGCCTGACTATACATATCTGTCTTAAGGGATTTATTTCTTTTTTTTTTCAGTGAGGAAGTAAGGAGGAAAAGGTAGGTGGTGTTTTCTGGTAGGGTGATTGTAAGGGAATAAAATAAAAGTCTATTAATTGAAAAATAAAAAATAAAAGTCTTTTAAAAAGTATATTACTTATGTACTATTAAGCATTCCAGAAAAATATATACTCAATTTAATAATATATAAACTACAACTATTAATAAAAACAAGTTGAGTTAAATGTTAATGAACTACCTAATCCTTTGATTTCTTATCTATTTAAAATCTGATGAAAAAAGTTAATGTTTACAAAGATGAAAAATAAATACTGAAAATTAAATTAAAATGCAACATGTGTACAAATACCATCCAATAAATATAATCAGAATTTAGAAAGCACCTGTCACTTACTCTGTATGACCTTGAAAGACATTCACAGAATGGATTGAAGGATCTCTGAAATCCCAAAGGCGAAAAGTTGTATCACGAGATGATGTCACTACAAGACGCTGGGTAGGATGTGTACAACAATGTGTTAACTCTTGATCATGCCCTACAACCACAGATAAGAACATTTAAAAACAAAAAAGCAAGATTTCTTATTTTCATGAATATATCTATAATAAAACACTGATTAAAAAAACAACACTGTACTTCTAGAAAGAAAAAAAAGAAAATCAATATGGAGATTTTATAAAGTGTTCTCCAATGAGAGGAATCAATTTAGGTGAAAATTAAAAATGAACAAGTCACTTTAATGAGTACTTTTCTAATAGAATCAAGGAGGCATTAGTCCTAGGACTAATGTTTCAATGAAATCTCAAATTAACTTTTTCAGACATGCATTCAAGTAGAAACTAGGAAATGGCAATGTGTGCAGTGTTTAATGTGACACAAAGGCTTACTTTTAGGTTCAAGCTATTTAGACATGATGAGTCTGTACAATAGTCTATCTATGTGAAACTCTCATTTTTTTTTAAGTCTCATCTCCAAGATGACTGAACACATTCACATATTTAAAAATGTATTCTGTTAAGGGCTGAAAATAAAAAATGCAAGTGAACACAAATTGACTACATCTGTTTTAGCACTGAAGAACTGACCTAAAAACACCCAACTGATATGAAGCTCTGGATACAATAATTATGATTAGATTAGGAAATACTTTCTCTTTACGATATAATAAAAATCTTCTGATTCATGTTTTCAGATTAAGCTCCCAATAATATAATTCTCTACACTTTATAGGATCAGCCATCGACTATAATTACAAGCTTCAGAAGCAACTTTAATAATATATATACATACATATATTCTTGAATGACTAAAACATACAAAATACATTAATTGCATTGGGAAAAACTCATTTGAAAGACATGTCCTTTTTACCAAGGACACAATAAAAAATACTCAAAAGGTACCTGTTAAAGAATGAACAAGTTCAGATGTTTCAACGTCATACAGGTTGGCTGTTCTATCCCATGAAGCTGTTACTGCTTGCTTTCCTCCAACCAACCAATCAGCTGCTATCACCACTCCTTGATGGCTTTTAAGTGACGTTAGGGGAACCCTAATGGTAGGGCAATCACTGGAACCCTCTCCATCTCCATCTGCATCATCTTTATCTGAAAATTCCACTTCATCTTCTCCAGACATTTGTTGCTAAAAAAACAAAAGGCATAAAAGTGAAAATTTGTCCTCATATAAAATACAGTTTGTAACTACATTTTAAACTTCTTTACTGCAAGACTCCTTAATTAAACTGTTTTTCTTCCTCGAAAATCAATTATGACTTTATTGATACACTTGTCTAATCCAGAAAACCAAATAAAGTCAATGACAAAGATGCTACTATATCTTATTTGTGTGAACCAACGTTATGATAAATGGGAAGCAAAACAATTCTTCATTTTTTGTAAGTTATAAACATTGATTTAAACACAAAATTCTCTTGTAAAGGTACAATGTAAACAAAAAATTAGTAGAAAATGAACAATCTACTATATAATATCAGTATTAAATTTCCCATTTGTAAACAGATTGTTTCAAATACAAACTTTAAGCTATTCTTAGTTTAATATTTTCTACCTACTATTCAACCCTCCACCAACAATGTTGATCTTTTTCTTTTGTCTTAAAAAAAAAAAATCTAAGATAAAAATGAAAAGAACTTCATGAATTTCATGACTAAAATTTTGACTAGGATAATTAACTTTATTCTAAACACTAAAATTTCCATTTTAAATGTCTCTAACAACAATCTCATGATTTTCTTTTGGAATGTTGGCAAAATATTCACAAATAAGGGATAGATATTTTTCCAAACTAAACACTAAGTCTTAAAAAAAAAAAAAAAAAAGATTTCTACCAATTTAAATTATGATATGATACTAAGGAAATGTCTTCAAATATTTTAAAGTTTTCTACTTAACCGAAAATAGAATCATAAAAACTATACAGTTTTAAAGCTGGAAAGAACAGAGTTAATTTAATTCAAAGCCCGTATTTTATAGATAAGGCAAGGGAGCCATAAGAAATGAATTAACTTATTAAAGGTTGGTAGTTGTTCTTTGTTTCAAAGAAGACTAAACTGACATCACTATGTTAAAGTCAAGCTGGAGTGTGTCCAACTGTGGCCGATCAGACAGACCACATGAGCTTGGAATCCTCCACCACAGGTAAGGCACAAAAAGTCCATATGAACATTTGGGTGGATTCTCTCACTGCACATCCTATGAGTTTCTTCTGAACTACTTTGCTCAGAGAGCACAACTTCTCTGATGTGGACACAACATGCTGGGCAGTTCTATGCCAGTGTCTCCCATATCATGCAATCAATTCTTAAGTTCTTAAGACCTTGAGAACATCCTTGTGTTCTTTTTCTAACCACCAAGTGAGCTTTTACCCTATGTGAGTTCTCCATAAAAGTCTTTTGGGCAAGCATACATTTAGCGTTCAAAGGATGGATCAGGCCAATGGAGTTGTGTTTTGTACAGTAGAGTTGGAATGCTTGGCACTTAGTTCAAAATAGGATCTTAGTGTTTGATATGTTATCTTGTCAGTTATCCAGTCAGAATATTCCTAAGACAATTCAAATGGAAGCAATTCAGTTTTCTGGCATGAGATTGATATACGATGATAGCACAATGACTCTATACATCTTTGGTTTGGATAGTTAAACATCTCTATACACCCATTTTTCTTCAGAGCTGTGCAAACTAGCTCTGGCAACGGATATGTCAACCTCATTATCAATGTGACATCCCTGGAAAATATACTACCATATCAAATGAACTTATCCACAGCATTCAGCCAAAATTAGCACAAGCAATAGAGAACTAATTGCCACTTTTTATTGCATCTCAGTTTCAGAGATTACACTGAGTTCACAATCAACTGTGAATAAAACATTATACACCAATACTCACTCCACTTTAATGACTTTGATGCTATGTTCATCCTTACTGAAGGTATTTGACAATACAATTGAAAACATCATGCTTAAAAGCACAGGAGCAAGCACACAGCCTTATTTCACTCCATTAGTGAGTGGGAAAGTGCGAAAACATTGTCCACTGTCCAGAACCCAAACAAACATGCTGTCATAAAACTGATGGACAATACCGATCAAACTTTCTGGGTAACCAAATTTTGACATAATTTTCCATAAGCTGATAGTACCAAAGGAATTTCACCTGTAATGGTCAGGCAGCAAACACTATTAACCATTCCTTAGTACTTTCTGCAACCACACTGGTTCTCAGGTAGATGACCTTCATATGAGTACAGAATCAGCCTATTAAGGATGATTCAGTGAAGAATCATGCTAGCAATAACTAGACATATCACACTCTTCTAATTGTCCCAGGACAATCTATTTCTGTTACCTTTACAGAGATGGACAATGGAGGCATCATTGAACTTCTGGGGCAAAACCTCCTTTTGCCATATATTCTGGAAAATTTCAGTCACTTTTTATGTGAAGAATTGACCCACCCTCCTTTTAAATCTCAGTTGGAATAGAATCAGCACCAGGCATTTACCACATTCCACGCCTCTCCTTCAGTTAGAACTTCAGCTAGGGAGGGACTCATTTCCACCTGAAGTAAACAGTCAATGGCTTCAGCATAGATTGATAATGGTCTGCTGAGAACACTATAACAGGGTTCAGCCCATCTCTCTAGGAACATGTCCTTATCACTAATCAATGTGACTCCATCAGCACTGAGTTGCTGAAATGCACCAGTCCTTGGACTACAAATAGTCTTCAATGCATTAGAAAAGCCCTTTGGATTGTTACTATCAGCATAAAACTGAAATTCATCCACCTTCTTCCCGAGTCAAGAATCCTGCTTTTCTCTAAGTTTCACTTGTACTTTACTTTTGATGAATTTTGTTGCATATGAATATTTAGCTTGAAGAGGAAAAGTCTATGATCACGTCAACAATGCACCACACCTTGCCTTTATTAATCTTACATGGTGTTATTTCTCTTCTCTTTACAAACAGTGTTTATTGTGAGGGTATATCCATTAAGTTTTATTATATCTAGGTAAAAGGAAGACAATGTAGATGATAAAGTCATGAGAAGCATAAGTTTTCAGTAGAAGTGTCACTGCTGTTGCTGTTTCCAATTTCATTCTTCCCAAGGACTCCCTTCCTTGTCTGGTAGTCAGAGTCAACTCTAGCATTAATTATTCAGAATTATAAGCTTGTCTTCTTTTGGTACATTGATGATCAAGGTTCCCGGATATTCAACAAATTTTTCTTTGATCTTACTGTAATGCCAAAGGTTACTTTTAATGGGGTGACCAGTTCCTCCATTTGTCCTATTTCGTATGCTGCCTTAAGGTTATGACCGTCCCCTCTTAATGGTTGAGATAAAGGTGTTATAGACATACCTTAATGTCATTAGAATATCAGTAACCTCCATCTATGACGCTATCCCCACCTAGGTCTCTGCATTATGTCATTGTTAATGTTATTCCATAAAAGGTTAGCTGTCCCGATACTCGGGGCTAGACTCTTTGAGATGATACTCTCGTCTAGCCCTGGGATCCATTGGTCCCAGTATTTCTTTCCATTTAATAAACTATTGAATTGGTCTCTAATCTCTGTCTTGCTCAGTTTCTTTTGACATTACATTACCAGGGATTATCAGGCACTGATGATGGTGGTATAGCATTTTCCTGAAAGTGGCAATCACACTGTCATGAGCTTGCCATTCACTCCTTTTGGTAGGCATACAAGTTTATTAGATTAGTTTTGATAGCAAAACCTAAACCAGCTTCTCAGTACTCCCCCCTTCACTACAGCCACTCCAGAAAAACATGTAGCCAGCTCCAACTACAATCAATTGGCCTTCATTTGCCAGCCTTTTTTCACTCAGAGCTGCTATTTGGATGTATATATGTGTAAAAATCCATTTGAGTCTAACAACCACCTTGTAGAAAGCTACCATCATAATCCTTACTTTACAAATGAGAAAACTAGCCAGAGTTGTCCCACAGTCATGATGCCCAAGCTTTGCATGAAAAATCCTCACTAAGTACATTCAAAATGTATGGCAATTTTATATGGGCTGAGTAAATATGTGTATATGCATATACAAACAAGAATATAGAAAGTTTTTCTATATGCCATATGCGATAGATATAATAGCTTTTTTTATATATATAAAATATAAAGTTTTCATTAAAATACACATAAGCATGCATACACATATATATCCTTAAGTAATTAGCAGCTGTAGATGACAGGACTCAAAATCACAGAGCCCACAGCCTAATGCCCACTCCATCCTTTTGATGCGGGAAAGATTCCAATCTTTGATTCCCAACCCCCCCTAGTTAATGTAAATTACCCTTTGACTCACAAATCCTGGTCCCTTTGAATTCCAACAGAAGATCTGGACCTGTCCCAGCCCCACCCGGATCTGAGCCAACTTTGGGGCTACACCCCAAAGCCCCTCGAGCTAAGTCTCAGACTTAAAAGGGCCATGCTGGGAACCCCTCTTTGCAGAGATTCCAAACATGCCAGCCATGTGAGGACCCTCTGTCCACTGGACCCTCTGTCCGGTGCCCTCCTTATCTCTACCTTCACCTATCTCCTACTTCTAAACTCAGTAATAAACCTCTTTTATCAATCTAGCTCTCCGGGCCAATAAATGCTTTTATTGGGAATTCCACGCTGCTACTAGACCTCATATACCGCTGTATCCTTGCGCCGAATCCAAGGAGGTTGCAGGGGAACTCTGTTTGATTCTCTGTTCCCCAAACTTGCCACTAGACCTTAACTAAACCCTAATTTCATTTAGGTACCCCATATCTAAACCTCAACACATTTGGTCTACACCTCAACACTTTTCCTTCTTAGGCCTCAGTTTCGCTGTACTATATATTCTCCCAAAGTCCCTAACAAAATCACATGCTATATATTGCTTCATTGCTTGATTTTTCTCGTCACTGGTATTAAGCATATATTTTATCAATAAAGTACTGGTCATTTGTGGCCACTTGAGTGAAAATGTTGTAGACTATACGTATCAATTTTTATTTCATCCATAATATTAACAAAAAATCTCACGACTTCTCAGTCTTTGATTTTTTTTCAGATCACCTATGATACAAACAATACAAAATGTTTAAGATACTAATGCTACATGAATATAATTACAACATTACACATAAAAAGTACTAAGTCAAATGAGATGTTGATCATTAAAGATGACTCAGCATAAATTCTATTTGCCAACATTTTAAGCAGGTCAAGCTGCTATATATATATTTAAATGTTATTAAAGCATAAGTCTTTTTAAAACAATTATTAAATTTTATATTGACCTCTTCACTAAATTTCTACTCAGATGCATCATCATGACAGAAAGATATGTCAGTAAAGCATAAGCTTTGATAGGTCCTATCAAGTTTAAAAGTCCTTGAGAACCAATCTAGTTAAGTTTGGAGAGGCTTATCACACAAAAGGTAGTCACCAAATGACAAATTATTCCATTCATAGCAATTTATGAAGATAGCTTACTGGTATGGGCAGAGGAAAATGGAGGCAGTATCCATATCAATTAAATTTCTGAATCAATTCCTAAAGTAATTAAATAATATTGTAATGATGATACAATGTAACAATTCAGACTTTATTTCCCTTGAATTAGACCAAAATTCTGAATTTAGATGTAAGCTGATCCCTTATATTCAATGCAAGCACAATGAAGAGAAAAATGAAATTAACTCAATATTAAAATGTTAAGCAAATTATGAATTTTTGCCACGTAATACAGCTAAGTTTCCTGATTCAACCACAGCTTTATATTTACCTTATAGTGAGTTGTACCTTGAAACATTAATAAATGCAAGCTCATTTAATTTCTACATAATTCACCTGCTAGCCATATGGCAATATTTACCTATAAAAGAATAAGATTACATTAATTTTACTTATGCTATTATTTTTCACTATTAAAAAAATGTCCTACTTCTGAATTTAAAATATTACTATCGGTGTTCACAATTAAATTCCTCTGAGAATTTATTTATTCTCTGAAAGAGTAGTCTTCCAGAATGTGCTAATTTTCTAATATATAACAAAATCAATTCAAAATCAAAAAAAGGTAAATGCAATTTTCCTGAAAGAGACTTCAAAATCTTAAAAATCTGACAGCCGTGCTCAAAATGTTTATCTTTAAATAATTAACTTGGATGTGCATTTTCACAAATCATTTAGCTTTCTCTGCTTGAAAAATTTAGATGACAAATAAGCATATATATATATATATATATATAATATATATATATATCAAGTATTATATGACAATATATGATTAAAGTATTTGTATAAAAAGTGCAATAGGTTAGCCATAAGAGACATAAGCAACATATACACATAACTAGAATTTATGACATAACTGAATTTTTCATTTAAGTAAAGGCACTTACACTAGTATCTGTAATAGGTTGAGGTGTTGGTAGCTGTACCATAAATCTCCAGATATGAGCTGTTTGGTCTCCAGATGCTATAAAGAATAAGTCAGAAAAACATATTTCTCAAAATACATACAATATCAAAAATGTTTCATGTTATTTTGGCTAAGCAACATAAGTTTGTATTGCTTTATGATGTTGCTGGGAACAATAATCTACTATAAAAAGGGAAGAGTAAGAAAGCCAAACAATTGTCATGAAAATATTTTCCCTTTCATTGAAGAGAAAATAAACATTAATTAATGTTCAAGGTCCACATATATTTGTTACTATTAATTACTTCAGTTTAGAGTAAAATCTCATTATAGCAAAGTCTGCTTAATGTGTATAATAACAATAATAAGAATGATAAGTGGCACGTACACCGTAATCTAAGATTTTCAAGCCATTTGACAAACATCTTATTTGATCTTCATAACCCAGGGAGACAGATATTATTATTTTGTCACCATTGACAGATAAAGAAACTGAAGCAGGTAAAGGTTATGAGATATACTGGGGTCACAGAGTAAGTCCCTGAAGCAGGTTTCAAACTTGGGTCTTCCTAAGTGCAAGATCTATCTCTTTATAATATGGGTATGCATGTGTATACATATGGGTTTATATGTACACAAAGATACACATACCAAAACTTATCTTCTCAAATAGGACATTTAAAAGAATAGTCTAGTGTAATAGTTTATTTGGGGAGTTTGTACATATTTATAGAAAAGCAATTCATTATCAAGTTTTTCATATAAGAAATAAAAATTTGAATTTAAAATGAAAACCACTTTCATAAATGCACCCAAAGGTAACATTAACTACAATTTCTGAAATGGTTTAGTTATCAACCTTTTTATAAACCACCCTGAAACTACTACTTTACCTCTTCCACAGATGTTTTCACTATAAAAATATTATAATTTACTAAACTTAACAGCCATTTTACTACAATGGAGAAGGAATTTATATAAAATTAATTTTATTTTACCATCATATCTGTGCTTTTTATCTTGAATCAATGTCTCCACTGATCTGGAACAAAAGCTAATCAGCTTTTACCAAACTACAAAAACACATGCGTGGGGTATGTTCTTTGGGGAGCAACTTGGCAAAATATGGAGAGATATGCTGCTACAAGATTACCAAGTTATAAAATCTGGTTATGTCAACCTAAGAAACAAAGATAAATACAAAATGGCCCCCAGACTGGAAAAAGTAATAGAACAGCAAATAAAAGGTAGCAAGTAATCCAGAGGGATAAGCTTAAGAGTCAGGTTCCAATCCAACTTCTGACATTTCCTAGCTCTGGGATCATGGGCAAGTAATTCAACACTGCATCTAAGCCTCAGTTTCCTCATCTAAAATGTGAATAACAATTCTAGTAAATGCTATTTAAGTTAGTAATTATAATCATGTTATCTCATCATTTTCAACTAAGATCATATAAAAAAGGTTTCTTGGACAAGTTACTATCCTATTATTCCTTCATATGTGATATTCTATGAACTATTACAATGGTTTTTGTAGTTGAATAAAGTAAAATGATTGCCTTTTGTAGCTGAATAAAATAACTGGGTTTTGTAGTTGAATAAAAACATAAAGATAAAAGTTCATCCTCTGTAGCCTCACTGAAAGCATCATAAGTGCAACTCTTATAGGAGATAAGATAGCAGGATTAATATGGTCCTCATCCTTTTCTCATATGATTTTCAGATCTTTGTATTTTGCAAGTTCTTCCTTCCAGTTTGGAGATTTTAAGCATTGGAATGGTAATGTATGTATACATGTATATATTTTTTAAAACACTGTTTAAATTTTATAACAATGTTATATTGGGCAGTTGCAGGCAACAGTTTAATTTGTGATAAAAAATATAGTTCAAATATCACTTATTGTCTGAGTTGTGGAAAATATTTTGAGGTATTTTTCAATTCTTGAAAAATAAGGAATTTTTCATATGTGTACATTCACACACACATATACAGGTTTTAACTGCATCATATTTTGCTAGGGCTGTATCAAAATCACTTTTGACAGGTGATATTGCCTTCTACCCTTCAGGGAAATGATTATCTTCCTGTGGTTGTTACCATGGCAACAACCCCCAAATATACTATCTAAGAAAGTCCTGAAATATTTTTGCACTTTCTGTCAAAAAATGGTTAAGAGAATGTATTCACTCATAACATAAGCTTTAGCAGATACCAAATTACTCTATCTTAATACAATTGGTCAGTTAGTTGGGTTCATATAAGTCTTTTGGAATTATAATCTAAGAATTCCAATCTTTTTCAAAATCATTTGGGACGTTGGTGATTTTTTTAAAATCTATTTCATTATTAGATATTATTTCTAGAATTTGTAACACTTGAAAATTTTCAATGATCTTTCTACAAGGACTCCCATAGCTAAAGTAATAATCTCAAGGCACACAGAGGTCCCAATGTACATAATCCTGGTAAGAATTTCTCTATTTTACAAAAGTCTCTCTCTATCACATCCTAGCCTCAGGTCATGGATGATGGATTTGATTTTGTGGGAGTTGGAAATGAAGATGATGATGCTCAGAATCAAAGATTTCTCAGTCCATTCCTAAAGATTTACATACTAGTTCTATTAATGTAAGATTTTTGACCAATAACTAAGTAATCATACTTCTGGAGTAAATGAGTCATATTCGTATTGATACTGCATGTTAGGGCTCATTCTAGAATTCAATAATTGCCTGCTGACCCATTTCACCATGATAGATGAATTGCTGAACAAAAGGTCCAGAAGAAATATTAACCTACTTATTGAGAAAGCATGATGGTACAGTTGAAAAGAATACTGAATCTGCAATTACAGGTGACAAGAAACTTCATTTTATGTATGGTCAACTTACTTTAGAGTGCTCACAATAAGTACAATAAGCACAATAAGGCATAAGCAAACAGATGACCAGAGAAGCCAATTTCTACTGAAGAAAATAAATTAAATATTGATTTATATGTATGTATATAAAATTACACATAAATATGTTTATATACATACATACATATATATATATGTATGTGTGTGTGTGTGTGTGTGTGTGTGTGTGTGTGTATATATTCAAAAACCTAAAAATTACACATATAACTAAATCCTAATCCCCACGGACTTCAAGGGAAAGCTGGGCACACATCAAATTAGCCAGCATTTATTAAACACATACTATATGCCAGGCATTATGCTAAGTGACAACAAATAACTCTGATCTCAAGGAGATTAAAATCGAGTGTAGCAGACAACATTTAAAAAATTATGTATAAAAGGAAGGATTAAGCTATTAAGAGAAATCAGGAAAGGCATTTTAACTGAGGAATTTTAGCTTGAAGCATAAAAGAATCCAGGAAGTAGATAAGAAAAAGGAAAGAATTCCAGGTATGGAAGAGAATCCAGTTTAAAAAAAAAAAAAAAAAAAAGGTAAATGTCACTGAATCATAGTATGAATCCTACTCCTGCACAGGTGTGGAAAATAAGAAGTCTGGAAAAGTAGGAATGGGCCAAATTGTGAACGGTTTTAAAAGCTAAACATAGGAATTTATGTTTGATCCTTAGGATAACTGGAACTGAATGAATAGAAAGAATGTGATATGGTCAAAATTTACTTTAGGAAAATTACTTTTAAGTGGAAAGTGGTGAGACTTGTACAACAAGGAGATCAATCAGCAAATAATCACAATCATCACTGTCATATGCTATAGCAATGACATCATGTCATGTCACATTACAATAGTCCAGTCATGAAGTGATGAAGGGCTGCTTTGGGGCTTTTGCAATATCAGAGAAGGGAGGTAGATGAGACATAAAGAAAAGGTAAAATTGACAGGATTTGGCAGTAGTCAACAGCTGCAACATAGTTGTGAGCCTAGGTAACTAGAAAGAAGTGGGTACTCTTGAGAACAATAGGAAAAGTTAGAGAGAAGAAAGTTTAGGGTGAAGGAAGATAATTAATTCAGTTTTGATATGTTGAATTTAAGGCATCTGTAGAACAATCAGTTTGAGAAGTACAATAAATTCCAGCTTCTCAAACTATGGTTCACAGCCCTATAAGGAGCCTCATATATAAATGTGAGGGTTGCAAAATTATGATTTATTACTAGTAAATGTTTGATTTACATGCTATTTTTATATACTTATATATACCTGGGGTAATGGAAAAATTTCTCAGGTGAAAAGGGGCACAAGTAGAAAAAATTTAAGAAACCCTGCAATAGATAACTAGACCTGTGAGAGTGGAGAACAGAAGAGTATAGATCTGTATAAATCTGCAGATGATAAAAATTATGAAAAATATTATTAGGAATCAAGAAATAATAGTAGTTAAAGGTTTATTGAGGATTTAAGAAGTCTCATTTTATATCACAAATAATTTCTTCAAAAGGGTTCTACATGTAATGATTACTGAACAAAATCAAAAATCAATCTGACTACATTTTAACAGAGAAATAATTATTGATAGCAGTCATTTCAGCATAAACAATCCATGTACAGTCAAATTACTGATAGTTAAAGAGTAGGGATCAAAAATCAATACAATTTTAAAAATCAGGATAAGTAGCTTCAACCTAATTTAAATAAAGAAGGCATTTTTTTTCATCTCTTTCAAATTTTAAAAAAATTGAAAAAGTACTATAAGAGATTAACTTTACTATCATTTTCTATAAAATTTAACAAATTCATCATAATAGTCACTAAAAAGGGACAAAAAGACCCAGAAAATAACTCAAGCCAACAACAACAAAAAAAAAAAATCTTTAAAACTGTAAAGAGATCAAAAACAATCAAGATTCAAAGCAATTCATTTGAAAATGAATGAAAATAAATGTACTACAACTTCATCAACAATGGGAAATAGATGAAAGGAAAATGTGCATATCTTCAAGGCTTGAAAAGTCTACTCTCAAGAAAATTAAACAGATTTTAGAAATACGAATCAAATGTTGATGTCTTACCAAATGGGGGTACAAATATAAAGAATGAAATAAAGTCTACTCTCAAGGAGTTTGTATTCTAATAGAAAGAAAAAAATCATATTTATGCATATATTTAGCTTAAACAGAAAGGATAAAAACAAGATAGAGAAGGATGAATGGCATTAAAAAGTGGGAGGTATTTCTTAAAAAGAATATATCAACAGACCCAAATATAGAGGGATAGCTCCTCTAAGGAAGATTTATGAAGCATGGACAAAACTGCACAGGTCAAGAAGGCATGGAAAGACTGGGATCTAAATTAATGGAAGGGAAACTGAAGTTGATGACATCATGGATCTTTATCATTATCAATTTTTTTGCCCTTTTTGCATGTGTAAAATGCACAAAACTAAATTAATGACACCTTCATGGAATGTATCAGAAAATTAATTTTGGAAAAATGCCAAACTATCTTCCCTTCCTATTTTATTCATATATGGTATAAAAAGAGACAGTAATGATGGTAAAGAGCTAAAAGGACATTAAAGAGTTACACCAGTTCTGTGTAGCTCCCAACATCTTTACTATATATAAATCAGATTTAGCTAATTTGTACCTCAAAAACAAGAAGCTACTTTCTTATGTATGATATGCTTAATTAAACAAGGAATATACGTTGATTTTACTCCTTCCCAAATGCAATTAAGCAAAAAGACCTGCTACATAGTGAAAGAATTTTCATGTGTAAATGTTTCATGTAATCTAACTAGGAAAAGCAACAAAAATTAAGGCATTCTTCATCTGCAGAAACACTCAGTAGTTTATAAAACATTTTCACATACATTACCTCATTTGATTTTCACAATAAAAGTTAGGCAAAACTTTGCAGATAAAGAAACTAAAGGCTCAGAGAGATGGCATGCACATAATCACAAAACTAATAACTAGCTATCATTATGCTATTATGATAGAATAAAAATTTTCTTTCCAAATATACATTAATTTACCTTTCAACTTTATTACATAGAACAGTTTAATGTTCATAAAATACCTACACAATGCTTTTAATGATACTGTTAACACTCAGTGAATATTTATTAATCGCATCAGCAATCAGTCACTCAATCAACAAGCATTTACTAAAATCATATTCATGTGCCAAAGTCATGCTAGGTATTTCAAATACAAAAAGTATCATTATTAATATTTTTATGTAATAATTAAAAATCTCACATACCAGTAAGAGCTACTTGCTCAGAAGGATGAAATTTTATGGAATTTACTGCAAAAATAAAAGAAAACTAATTGTGATGGTAAGAAAATAACACAATATTTATCAGTTTAAAATAACATGTACAACATAAAGCATTGATTACTGTCAAGAGTTTTTAAAAAAAAAGATATCAAGGAGTAAATAAACTTTGGATATTTTAGTTATTCAGAATGTTAAAAGCTTAAATTATAATTTACACAAATCATTTGTGGTTTTTTTTCTAAACAGAAACAAATGCATGAGACAAAAATAGGAACCATAAAAGTTCCAGTAATGACACAGCAATACAAATATTTATAACCTCTCCCTAAGTCACTTTAGCAGCTAGCAGAGGTGATTAATTATCCTAACTTCTATCTTTTAAAAGTTTTTATGATGTAAGCCAGAAAGGAAAGCAAAATCAAACAAGTTTTTAAAATTATATTTTAAATAATTTATTTTTAATGGAAATTAAAATATTACAACTGTAAAGAGATGGAAAAATCCTCAAGCTACTGGTAGGCAATGGCATAAGAAGCGCTATCACTAATACTTTAAAACTATACTGATAACTTTCTGAACTAGTGATGTCTAATAAAAATTTTTATTAATACAAATTATTATAAAAATTTTATAGCCTAACAAAAAATTTTATAGCTCAAAAGGTTTTTGCTTATATAAAAGTATGACAAAGACTACTAAGTTAACAATGTTTTATACTGGAATGATAAGAGATCTATAAAGTCTTGTCAATTCAGCTATGCATAATAGAATATGTTTCATCTTCCACAGATTAACTCATGTGAGTTCAAAGGAGGAATTTGAAAAGCTATTCAAGGCCCTGAAAGTCTCTAACAAAAACAGGTTAGATACTATTACTGATTGAGGCAATATAGAGAGCATTCCCCTTCCTCAGTATTTAACTTTTCTGTAAAAATAAAGAGATAACAACAAATTATTGACAAACAAGAATATTTTAATTCAATCACATAGATGGTTTTATAAATCAAATCAAAATAAGAAAAATAAATTCTAACACTAAATAAGTCTATATCTACAGAGACTTACCTGATCCAACATGACCCGCATACTTGACAAGGCACTTCCCAGTTTCTATGCTCCATAACAAAGCTGTGTGATCTAAAAAGAAAAGGAAAATTGCATCTGAACAATATTTATCATACAAAAAAATAAAACAAAGATTAATATTTTAACATAATAAAACCAAAAAACTCTTATCAATAAAATATTTTTAACTATGACAACTACCAAAAATTCCATGTCCAAATACAGCATCCATTCTACTAGATGACTTGTTAAATCAATCATAAAGCTGCTCCATTGAATTGTTCCTCGGTCAGGAAATTTTATATCTGCATTATCTTAACTAACAGTATCTTTAAAGAAAAATTTAATTGGGGAATTAATAAATCTAATACCAATTATAAAACAATCCTATGAAACTGATCTACCCTCAAAGGGAAATCAAAATCAAGTAAACAATATTATAGTAAAACATTCCCTACAATTTACCTTTAAAATACACTGATGCTTTCATAAGTTATCTTAAAAAATGATCAACAAGGAAGTACAATTTTTATTGTCTATTTGAGATATGCTCCCAAAAAGTAATTCAAACATAATATGCAAAAAGAATACAATGTTTTATATATGTGTGTGTGTATATATATATATATATATATATATCTGAAAGGAAAAAACTTCAAATCAAGTGCCTTATATGAGACAATTATTTTTTCTTTCTGAATGCCTAATTAAATAATTAACTGAATATGGCTTTTATCATTGTACTGCCATAGCTCATTCTTGATTAGATATTCTAATTCAAGACAATAAATGTAATGATAATCTAAAAAATCTTTCTTAGATTTAACAACTTTTCTATTTGGATTTGAACATGAATATCTGATGACCTTACAGTTAGCAGCATTTCAAACAAAATAATTAAAACACTCTATGAAAGACTGACTCTAAAGAAAATGGAAACTAGCTTTTCCAACCTGACCTGTGACTCAATTCCTTACCTGCCCATATTCCAAATGTGGAATACATTAAAAAGACATCTTAACTATTAAAAAGTATTAACACTGAATGCAACAAGCCTCTTGAATTTATACTTGATTTTTTTTTTTTTTTTGCTAAGGCAATTGGGGTTAAGTGACTTGCCCAGGGTCACACAGCTAGAATGTGTCAAGTGTCTGAGGTCAGATTTGAACTCAAGCCTCCCGACTTCAGGGCTGGTGCTCTATCCACTGTGCCACCTAGCTGCCCCTATACTTGATTTTTAGAAAAAATTTACTAACAATTTCTAAAAATGTTCTTATCCAAAGTGGAATGGACTGCCTTGGGAAATAGTAAACTTAACCCTTCAAGCAAAGTCTAATTAACAACTTATAAAATATGCTATGGAGACAATTCTTTTTCCAGGATAGTTTGGACTTGAAGGTCTCTAATTTTTCCTTCAAATGAGAAAATTTTCAAAATATTTGAACTTAGATTTTCCCCAAGACAAAGAAAACTTTATATTGGTTTAAATTCTAGATCATGGACTCCAATGATCAAAAATCCTATTTATGTGAATATAACAATTAACTAAGTAAAGCTGGTGATAATATTGATATGAATTTGAAAATATTATTGTCCCTAAGAGATCTGTCTGAAAATTACAAGGAGTTACAAAAAAACTTACCATCATCTAAATTTTTATAAGGCAATAAAAAATAAATAAATAAAATTAAAATTAAAAAAAAAAAAAACATATGATATGTTTCATAAGTAAAGTTGAAAAGAAAATCAATATTAACATTTGAAAACACTAGAAACTCATTTATATAGGAAGGCTTCAGGATTGGCTAAACTGTAAGGACTGTCTACAAATAAGAAAAAGGTTTAGGTTACTAAAACATCCAGTACAAATGACTTGGTCTACTATTTTCAGCAATCATGAGAAAAAGACAGTGTCTCTCTTGGTACTTCATTCAACTATTTGATTTCAGTCAAAGTCTGTCTTGTTATTCCATCTCTTATTTCAATCTTAAACTTCTTGGGGCCTCATTTTCTTGATTTGTAAAATGAGATGGCTGATAGGATGATCTCTAAAGTACTTAAATCCAGTATTGTGATGGTCCAAGGAAATTTCAGAAATGACCTTATTTTCAGGAGGTAATTCCTTTATGGATAGAAAAAAAAATTTTCAGCTAAAACTGTCTCCACTGTGTTCTAACAAAAAGTGGCTTTTATTGCTGTTTCCATGTTACCCGTGGAAAGCAAAGTTGAAAGAACAATTATATTCAACAAGCTCAGTAAATGCTTTTTAATAATGGGTTACCTCCCCCTTAAATTTAAATGTGTTAATTAAAAACAGCAACTGAAAATCATACATTATTTTATAGATCTATATCCTTTGCTGAATGAAGAGAAAGGTAACTACTGCCTAAACCCTACTACTGTTGTTTACTAGGGACCCTTCAAACTTCAGCATTCCCCTGACCTTGGCAACTTAATGTACATTTGTTAAAAAATAACAAAGCAAATTCCATAAACAGAATTCTACTGAGAAACTAAAGCTGAATATGCCCCTACAACAAGAATGTTTTAATCATAAATAATAGTAAGGGAGAATAATCAGAGAAGCATTCCCCAAAAGGATGGATTTAAAAAGGGCAGTAAATAAAGCTCAAAAAATTTTAGCTTCATTTCAAACTTAAATATAGTGATAGGTAAAAAAAGATTGAAATTGTATAAAATACTTTCAATTTAGAAGAGATATAGTTTAAAGAACTCCACAATCAAGAAAAAATGAAATATTTTGCTTATCAATATATTTTAGATAATCAGAAGTAAGGACAATTAGTCTTAAAAAAAAAAAAAAAGCACCAAATAACTAGACAATGTCATCCTGACATCAGTTTCTGCTGCTTAATTCACTGGGGTTTATAATGTGATATACTCAAACTTCAAACATAAATCACTTTTAGGATTTATAATTAATAAATATTTCAACTGGATCATTTTATTTCACTCATCATGTCAGCAACATGTCAGTTATCGCAGTTAACGTTTCCAAAAACTAAAGTTGAATCATTTGTTTTTTGTTTTTTGTTTTTAAATCTTTCAAAGTTTACCAGCAGAAGCGGTCCCCAACACCACCGGCTGTGTCCTTGTAACACTCACATCCCAGATTCCATCCCTGTGGCCAACATATTCCTTCACTAATTGGCAAATTGCCCTTGATGTTGTCGTTTTAAAACTGGAAACAATCTAAAACAATAAAGAAAATATTAACCATATCATTTCATTTGACTGCAATCGATAATTTTTTAAGTAAACTAGCAAAAGAGAAGTTTAAAAATCCCAATTTTTTTTCAAACTGTGAAAAGAATATTTTATGCATTAATGGAATTTGACTAAAGCACATATTCAAACCAAGAACTTGAAATTACTTAAAAACAAAAGAATCTTCCTACTCTATGCCAGTATTAATAAGCAAGTCCCAGCCATGAGTTTTGGCATTTTTAATTTTTTTTTCCTCCTCTACTTGTTACTATAAGAGAAAATTGTAAAAAAAGAAAAAATTTAAATCATGTCAAGCTATAAAACATGCATGAGTTTCTTCATTATTTTAAAATAAAGGGATAAGTATTGGTAGCGGGAGGAGAGGGCAGGGGGGAAGAAGGCTCTCTTTCGCCTTTCGAAAAAAGAATAGAATAAGTTACAAAATTATGGAAGGCTAAAAAGGTATATTCATATTTACTTAAAGCTGGTCCCACAATTTCATTGGTATAAGGAGCTCTGGGTGAACAATTCTTTATACCAATGTACATCAATAACTTCTCTGCAATTGGTAGTCTCAAGACAATTGCCTAAAGAACTAAAAAGTCAAGGAACTCCCCCAGAGATACACAGAATGTATGTGTCAGAAGTTAAACAAACACAGACCTTCCAGACTCTTAAGGTCATTTCTCTAGCACATACATACATTTTTAATCTAAACACTTAATATGATAATTAAAATAACTTGCCAGATGAGTTAACATAAAAAAACATAAAAATCAGTATGATCTTCATATTTTGAGTTAGCATACTTTAATATCAGTTTTAAACAATCAAACAGAATTGAAATGCCTTATTTTATCAATTAATGTCCACTTCAAAAAACAAAAACCACAAACTGGCCAGAAAGAATTTAATTATTTTTGGGGAAATTTAGAGAGAAATCTATAGAAAACTCTTAACATATGCTTGGGCTTTTTAAAATGACCTAAAACAAAAAGAATACTGAGATATCCTTAACACTTTATTTATTTTACTTGGCTTTATTCATTTATTATTTTATTTTATTTTTACTTTGAGGTTTTTTTAAAGTCAAGAGAAAAGAGGTTAAAAAAAAAAAAAAACTATCTAGTAACTCTAAAATGTTAGAAGAAACTCACCACAATGTTGGGCTTTGCTTTCCCCCCTCCCTGTTTTAGGTCAGCAAAAAGTAATTTAAATGTGTTAAATGGGGAGTGTTTATTTTCTCTAAGTTCTATATAGGACCTGGCACAATAAAACATAAACATGAGACTCAAAATATTATTGCGCTAGGGATAAAATATGATTTACCAAACATACAAAAGTGCCAGTTTTGATATAAGGGTAATATTTCTCTCTCAAAAATCTAAATCTATATCAATATCTCTGGTTATATAAGGGAGAAAAGACAACACTGAATTGTACAGCACTATCAGTTCTATCCATTTTCACAGAGCCTTTAACCAAGCTAATTAACATTAAAACTTGAGGCTCAATTCATTTTTTCTATTGTATAATATATTGCTTTATTAAAGACTTATTTTGCAAATATCTACCAAATGTAATAAAGGCCTTTAAAAGTTTCCCTAAAAAAAAAAACTAAATCACTTTCAATTTAATATTTTCTATTTAGAATATTCTCAAATACTCAAAAGTGATCTCATGAGTATGAGTTGATTGTTTCTTCCAATGATGTAGATGACAACCCAGCCATGCAATCCCACCTTGTGCAACTTTTGTCCACAAACTCCTATTAAGTCCACTACAATGGAGGATGGGATGGAAGGATGCTGGTGTCACCTCTAATGGGTGCAAGTCTTTCCTTTTTTTTCTCCTCACAATATAAGGATATCATGGCTATTTATGCCTTTGGTATTTTCAAAAATATTTATTGACTGCCTTCTCTATATAAAGACAAAAAACTTCAGACTGTGTATTGATCCTTCAACACCCTCACAATTGTGTTGCCTAAAGCATGGAATTTCTCTTTATAAACTTCATTCAATCTATCAAGTTCTCTCATCTTTGTTTTCCTTGGTGCTGTTTGTATCTCCACTATCAGCACAGTCAAGACTGTGATGGTAAGATTCCAAATGTGATGACTTCACTATTCTTGATGGTTGGAAAAGCATACAAAATAAAAACAATACACATATTTTAAATATTGCATTATTAATTCAAGAACAAATACTACAATGGAGTCTTGCCTACCTTGCTAGTAGAAGCTTTGTAAGTGGTCTTTAATTTCTGAGAAAGCTGACTGGTACTATGACTGGCTGTTGAAATTTAAAAAGAAAAAAAAAAGACATTAAAAAAAAAAACCATAGACGTAGAGAATTTTAGAGACAAAAGTTATTTTAAATATCATCTAATCCAGCTGTTTCATTTTATATATCAGAAAACTGAGCTCCAAAAAGATTAAGTGATGTATCCTCAATCAGACAGCTACAGAATTAGAACTGGAATCCAGGTTTCATTACTCCCAGTCTAGTGTTCTTTCCAATAAATCTTTCTTTCCCATTAAACTGAAATGGATATTTGATGATTATTTGACTGCAAAAGTATAAATGAATCAATTTCTATTATTAAATTCTAAGTCTAGCACAATGTGTAAATTGTTTAAGAAAAAGGAAACAAGTTTTAAATAAGTGCTTTTTATGGACATTTAACCTTACCTTTTGTTTTCAGCTGACCCTTACTCAGTTCTGCCCCATCAATTGTTTGTCCTTCAGCAGCAAGACGCTCATTGAGGGTATCAATTTCTCTACGCACTAAGAATTTCAAAAAAGCAAATTAAGAATATACAAATTTCATGAAATTTTAATTTCATAACTCAAGTACTTGAAATAAATCTGATATTCTCCAAATATTTTAAGAAATGCATAACTATATTCTAATGTACCAAAAACAATTAAAGCTCTAAATTGATCAACCACACAGTCAATTATTATCTAGATAAAACTATAAGTTCCATTTTCAACCAATAAAAATAATTTTAAAAAACTTTTCATTCTGTATACTTGTTACTCAAAAAAAGATAATAAATATAAACAGTTTTCTTAACAACAAAAGAAAAACCTGAAGATTCATATAAAAAATCCACAACTAACAAATCAAAATATATATATGAACTGCCTACCATGTGCGAAGTAGTTAAATAGAAGAAATGAGATGCGCAAAGAAACAGAAAACACAGTCCCTATCTTCAAGCAGTTTACAATCTAGTTGGGAAAATAAACTATAAAAAGATAAAAAGATACTTAACTATACAGAATTGTCTTTAAACAAGTTTTTGATTAAATGTATGGTATTGAAAAGTGTCACAATAGAAGGAAAGTGGAAAAAACTGTTATTGGCTTCATTAAAGTCGATGAAGATTTGATATTAGGCACTAGTAACAAATAACTTATTAGGAGGCGATAAGGACCACTGGGGGGGGGGGAGGGAGAGAGAGAAAAGGGGGTGCTATAGAGTTATTTCAAGTGATTTGAAAATTTATATTATAAGCTCCTTGAAAACATAAAGTATCTTTTGCCTTTCTTTATATCTTTGCCACTAAGCACATTACCTGGCACATAGTAGACACTTAATAAATGCTAGATAACTGAAAATCCATACGCACACCAAATGTTATATTTATTCTTTATCCAACTTCCGCAAAATATAAAAAGTGAATAATGGATTTTGTTGTCCATCGTACTGTATTATTGATTCATAAAACTTAATGGGGAAAATATGTAAAAGTCTTTATATAACACAGCATAGAAGACTTCTGATTTTAGTTCTAAGTACCCCAAGTTGTCCAATCAAAGCTATGAAATACCAATTACATATTTTTTGCTACAAGTCATTTATGAAACTATATTATTTTATTATTCTTTGCACTGAAATCTAAAAACCAAAACAAGATGATGTGAAAACAGATCTAAGACTAAAATGTTCACTGCTCCAAACACACTTTCAATCTGGAAGCTGCAAAACAGTATCAGCCATTTGAACAAATAACTCCATATAAGCATCTTTGTACTTTTTGTAATTTAATATATACTTTACAAATAAATATTAATATTTTTCAATTATAGAGATACTGTTAAGATTTATAAACTATTAATTTGCTAAACAAAAGTAATACTGAATTCATAGTAACATTGTCATCCTGTACTTTTAAATTACAAAAACTAACATTTATATTATTCTTTAAGCTTGGCAAAGTACTTTCTAAGCAAATCTTATGCTAACCCCAAAAGATTGGCACTACAGAAGTTATTACTCCCATTAAAAAGAGAAACAGTAGAGAAAAAGAGTGACTTGCCTATGGGAAAGCAACATGGAGGCAACAGCAAGGTGCTCTTTACCCACCTAGCACTATCTCTATCACTATATATATTGGAGTATGCATAGGTTTCTCTACTGCTTATGCTTCCTAAAGTCTTTGTGCCTATACTATTATAAGTAGTGCCATATAAGTTCCCATAACATCTGTTGATATTAAAATGTAAGTAATAGTAAGTGAGAAGCTCAAGTTCAAAAGATGTAAAATGTTCCGGACTTTCTAACTACCTTCCGTTATATTCCATTCATGCTTATGGCCAGATCCAAGCAACCTACATTTGAAAATTTCTAAAACGATTAACATGTTTGTATAAATTCTAGACAAATATTTCTAATATAATCTTCATATACAATTTCAAGCCTAGGATTGAAGAATGCAATTTAACAGTCCTATGAGAATATAAGCAATTTTATCAAGTGACTTACCTGACAATCTACTCAGTCAATTTATTTCAAAACTTTGAGATGCCAGAGAAACTATGTTTTTCTCATATTTGGAGTTTTAATTTTACTTGTTTTGGCCATAGTGGGAAAAGATGGTTGTTAGCCTCATTTGGCCTTGGCATACAAATTACCCTTTCAGAATAAATATTCCAATACAAAAGGAGTTAATTCTGTTTAATGAAGTGACAATGTTTTGTACACTAAAAGAGAAATCTTTGGAGTTTTAATTTTACTTGTTTTGGCCATAGTGGGAAAAGATGGTTGTTAGCCTCATTTGGCCTTGGCATACAAATTACCCTTTCAGAATAAATATTCCAATACAAAAGGAGTTAATTCTGTTTAATGAAGTGACAATGTTTGTACACTAAAAGAGAAATCTTCTTCAACAAGCTCAGCATTCCTGAAAACTATTTTGTTATTTTAATTAACAGCGTTCTCTTGATTTAGCTTCAACTTAACAGACAGTCTTTGTATTCCCAGAGCCCAGCACAGTACCTAGTATGTAGCACATATTTAATAAATGTTCACCGGACTGAACTGAATTCTGGTGCCAAAAGGAAGGATTACTATGAATTATTGTTAAAAAAAAAAAAAAAAATGGGAAGATTTATAAAGTAATGCGGAGGGAAGAAAAGAGAAAACCTATAATATTCAATGACAACAATAAATAAAATCAGCATGTATAGGAAACAAAAAACTGATCCAAACACAATGATGATATTTAGAGAGTTAAAAAACAAAACCATCTTTCCAGTTTAAACATAAACTTTTTTCTGGAAATTTTCTTTGTAAGGGGATTTTTGTTTATGTGCTTTAGAGAAGCATCTATTGTTTTAAAATAAAATATATGAATTTTTTTTAACTTTTAAAGAAAAAAATCAAAAGCATCATTTCATACCATTGTTTTCATTCTACAGTATATTCAACTCCCAAGCAGACCATTTTCTCAATTATGAGGACAAATAAACTGAATATAAAAGTTACATAAAAATAAAATACTTACATTCCAAATTTTCAATATAAAGATTTTCAAACTCTCTTTCTATTTGACCAAAAAGCTCCAGAAGTGTATTCCGAACTGAAGAGGGGAGTTTAGAATCCTAGCAAAAATAATAATAATAATAATAATAATTGTTCATCCTCTGTAGACAAAATATAAAAATATTACTTGTAAAATGAACTTCCATAATTTATTCTGAAAAGTCTCCTATTCTTTATAATACTTGCTCCCAACAAAGGTCTAGAATTACTCACTAAAAATTAATTCAGAGCTATAAACATATAGAAAGGGATAAAACTGATAAATGATATAAAGTAATCATATATCTTAATAAAAATGAATTTTAGTTGATCTACATAAAGAAAACATTGTATCCAAATATCAAAATACAAATGAATAGGCATTTTTTTTCCATCTGAAATTATGTTATGCAATATTGTAAAAGACTTTAATTGTCATCAGCATGTAACACATAAGCAATGGAGAAAAGATATATACAAATTTCTAATTAAGCTTCTCAAGTCACAGAATTATAGAACCTCAGGGATGGGAGGGAACTCAAAGGCTATCTAAAGTAAACCCTATGTGAAATCTACAGTATATTGGTCAAAGGGCTCATCTCATGAAATCTCTGGTGAGCATAATCACTCTCCCTTCCACAGCTGCCCACTTCACATTGGGATAGCATTATTTTTAAAACTCAAAGAAGAGATAATCAAATATAAACTTCATCCTTTATGACAGTGATATCAAGGGCAGAATATTGTGTATAATACCAGAGACTGCATATGATGCTTTGTTTTTCTTTGATTAGAAGGAGGATTCAAATTGGAAAAAAAAGAGAGGCAGAAAAAGAAAGATGGATGACTATGATAAAAGGCAAGATATACCAATAAAACACTTTGCAAATTATTTATCTCTTTAAATTTGATTTTGGGGGTATTGCAATTAGCAAGACATTTTATTGAAATAGCTATAGCACTTAAAATTGTAGTTAAGATTAGAGTATTAAATTATAATATTATTTGAAGTAAAATTTAGAAATACGTTTCTTGTTCAAAACTGACATATATTATAAAAGTATTTTAACAGTGGTTCATTAAATATTTAATGAGGATATTTTTTAAAAGTTTGTTAAAGCAGTCATTCTTTTTTAAACTGAAATATGTTCCTTCCTGTACTTTTTAAACTTTAATGAAATTAGAAATACAAAGTAAACACTTTTTAAAGTTGATAGAATTATTATTTATTCATTCATTCACTCAAGAAACATTGTAAAGTTCCTCCTATGCTATAGTCACTATACTAAGCAAAATTCAAGAACACAGTCTAAAAAATATTTTTGTAGCAAGTCTATTTGGCAATATAGAATTTTTAAGTAAAATAACCTTGTGAATTAGCGTGTGTGTATACATAAAACAATTTTCTATATATTATCAAGAGATACTGGTTCAAACTGCTATATTTTTACTGCTGGTTACTAACCAGCTCTGGGACTTACTATCTTTGTGGTCTTGGGCAAAATTAGGCATTGGAAAAGATATTTTTTAAATTCTGCTTAACTCTAAATTTATGATTTACCTGACTAGTTATGGCTACTTCTATATTAAAAATGATATATTAAAAAATCTGGCAGCTACTTGGTACAATAAATAGAGCACCATCCCCGAAGACTGGTTCTGATCTGATCTCAGAAACTTAACACTTCCTAGATGTGTGACCCCTGGGCAAGTCACTTAATGTAAGGGTGCAGAGAAGAACCTCATAGTGCAAAGAGGAAGTAAAAAGGCCTTAGTGCCTGAGACACCCAGATGTGATCTTTGTAGCTAGCAGGAACTCTAGTTGCATTGAGAACGCGGCATCAAGAGAGATGTCTCCTTTTCTTAGTGGCTGTGCTTGTGACCTCATAGACCCAATATAAGTAGTGGGGACCAGGAAGTAAGGAGAGTGTAGAGGAGTGCTGAGAGAGAGCAGAATGTAAGGGGGTAGAATAAAGACTTGAGCTCACAAGCGGCTCTGTCTAGGCACTCTGTTGAACAAGAACTACTGCTTAATAAGGCAGTGGCTTGAGACTACGAAGGCCTGGGATTAGGTAAAACTGGGAATCAGTAACTTCTGAGGGGGAAGTTACAATTTAACCCCAATTGCCTCAGAAAAAAAAAAATCATTTAAAATTGTTATAATATCCTCTTTTAATCAGAAGCTAACTCCATGGCTCCTTTTTGTTTCTCAGTAAATCATGTTTCTATGAGTTATGAGTAATACAGAGCCCAGGGTTTGGAATCTGGGAGAAATCAAACTTCAGGTATTTACTAGTTGCATGGTCTTGGGCAAGTCACTAAGCCACTTTTAGGCTCAGTTCCTTCATCTGTCTAATAAAGACAATAATAGAACCTACTCTCAAGTTGTTGGGATGATCAAATGAGCTATCTGTAAAGCCCTTAGCAAACCTTATAGCACTATACAAATACTAGCTATTGCATTTTCCTCAGTCACTCCATCATACCTTCTTCGCTTCAAAAGGTCCTGCTAAGTTCTGATGGACCAGGCCATCCTCAGCAACCAAATCATTCCCAATAGAACAGTAAAGAACTGAACCAGCTATGCCCAGAAAAAGAACTCTGGGAGATGACTAAAAACCATTACATTGAATTCCCAATCCCTATATTTATGCACACATGCATTTTTGATTTCCTTCACAAGCTAATTGTACAATATTTCAGAGTCTGATTCTTTTTGTACAGCAAAATAACGTTTTGGTCATGTATACTTATTGTGTATCTAATTTATATTTTAATGTATTTAACATCTACTGGTCATCCTATCATCTGGGGGAGGGGTGGGGGGTAAGAGGTAAAAAATTGGAACAAGAGGTTTGGCAATTGTTAATGCTGTAAAGTTACCCATGCATATATCCTGTAAATAAAAGGCTATTAAATAAAAAAATTTAAAAAAAAAAGGTCCTGCTAGTTAGAAAAGCAGGCTAATCTAAATTTTAAAGTTGTAGTGTTTTTAGAAGATTATGAATTATTAAAAGCAGGAATATACACATAATAACTTTAGAGGCTAAATGGAATTCAAAAAAATCAAATGAAAGGTCTTAAAGGAAAAAAAGGAATTGTATTCCCATGTACATATTACCTTTCCTTTAAAGAATTTTGCATTCACAAATTTTAAATGACATAGAAAAATATGTGGTGTGAAACATCTACTCAAATAAAAGATATTCTTCCTACATGCAAATCCACACTAATTTCAACCAAAATTACCAAGTGCCACATACTCAATAAACAAAAATACATACATATTGGCCACTGGTTTCAAAATCAGAGATAGCTTCTGAATTGGAAGAGAACCAGATGACAAACAGCCTAATATGCCTAAGGTTTATTATTCACAACTGACCAGCTATTTACATAGCAGTCTTCACAGCTTCAAATATGCAATACTACTTCTAAGTTTTTCTGAGTCAAAAGAACGTCAGAATTCACTTAAGCTGTCATTAAGCCTGACAAATTCTATATATACCATGGCATAAATGCACAGACACATACACAGGGCCCCAAAATAGAACTTCTGCATCACTGCTAGAAAACAGTTTGTGCTAGATATGCTTTCTAAATATCTAATTGTTAGTCTGAAAAATATTACGTGAATGATCAAATTTACTTACAGTGCATACTTTCTGATTCTTAGTGGATTTACAACTTGAAAGATCTGATGCAATGTTATGCTGCCCTTTTTTCTCAGATTACAGTGTCAGGAATTTGCACAAATCACAAAATAAACTGATCCCCAATGGTACAAAGAGTTTAGTGGCACTGAATATCTAACCAAAAAAAAAAAGTTGTTAATTTTAAGCATTATGCATAAAAATGAGAAATGCCTTGAAAGTTTCCAGATTTTCCTTCTATTCATATATTGTCAATTATCTAATCAACTAGATTACAGTCTATCAATGATCTGATTCAAAACCCTGCGACTTAACATTTTAGCAACTATATCTGTATATTTGAATGAACTCATGTGCATTTTGCACTAAAATAAATTACAACTATTTTAGGTATTTTGTTCTTAAAGAATAATCGAGTAATGAAATTTAACCTGTGAGCAAATTAAGAAATAACGCATAACATGACAATTTAGCTTATCCACTAGAGGGCGAATTTGTTTCAAAACAAAAAATTCTTGATCATATATAATAGTCTAGGCAAAGACTAATTGCTAAAGAATAGCTAGATTAAGTTAATAGTAATAATTTTATAAAACATTTAGATGCTTAAAGTAGTTATTTCTGCTCCCTATCTTTTACTTAATCAGAGCAGCACTGTTTATTATTAACAACTATTCCTAAACGTTCTGACAAATATTAAAATAGATAGATATTGACTAATATACATTTGTGGCAAATTAATATTTTTCTTTCCTTTTATACTAAAGGCAGGCTATTAGTAAATTGATAAAATAGGCAATTAATGAGTTGCCTGATACAAAAATACAATTTTATTTTATTCTAATTATTATCTGAAAAAAATTGTTCAATTCTAGAAATTGGATTGAGAAAATTAACCACTAAAGATATTTTGCTTAGATTATGCAACAGTTAAAATAAAATATAGGTTTTATATTATAAAAAGGTAAAACGAGTAAAAAAATTTCTCACTTGAAAACAATTAGATGGAAATGGTCCAAAATACTCGAAATTTTTAAATTTTCTGTTTAATAGTATGATATATTCCAAAAACACACAGTAATTATGACTAGCATTCTTCAGGGATTAAAGTTATTATATAATTATCATTTAGTTTCTAAACTTTCTACCTATCAATAAAATGGAAGCTTATAACCTATCCCTTTCATAATAATGAGAAGCTTTCAGAGAAATTAAAAGAAGTTTTACTTAAGTTAGATAAACTTTCATTTTAGACCTCTGATCCCGAAATGCAGAAATTAATCTCTTCTCAAATAACACCCATTTTAAGGCCAATATTTTCATCATTATATAATTTTAAAAGCATTTTCCATTTTGTAAACAATTGACATACTGATGGAGGGGGAAAAAAAATCTTAATTCAACAAGTAAAATGACGACCTAAAGATCAAAAATAAACCCCTAACACCTACTTCTTCTAACCACTTATCCACCAACTACCTCTAACCACAAAACTTCTTATATTTATTCAAAATTTTCTCTTCCTAACACCAGTCTTTAATGAAGAGATGACCCCCTTCTGGTCAACAAGAACAATTTCTTTTGAGATTTTTTTGATCTTTCACCTTTTTCATCAGGCTAACTTTATAATCATCCTTTCTCTCTAATCCTCAATTTTTTTCCAATTTGCTGGTTCTTTCCAAGATGCCTACAAATGTTCCTAAGTGTCCCTTAGCCTGAAAAAAAAAATTTCTCACAGGAGCTTATTATCTCCTTTAGATATTGTCCCATAACTGTACTTCTTTTCAGAGAAAGGAAGGAAAGAAGGGAGAAAGAAAGGGAGTGAGGAAAACTGTTTACACCCCTTGCTACCACTACCATTCATCTATGACACATCTTTTGCAATCTGATTTGCAATCTCATCATTCAACTGAAATCACTCTCCTCCAGATATTAATGACTTTTAATTAGAAAATTTAATGGTTCTTTTTTTGTTCCTAATTGTTCTGTTTCCTCAAATCTCTCCCATTTCCAATCTCTCCTTTACATAGTTGCCAAAGTGATTTCCAAAAGTGTGATCT
The DNA here is from genome assembly GCF_902635505.1 of Sarcophilus harrisii. Lineage (NCBI taxonomy): Eukaryota > Metazoa > Chordata > Mammalia > Dasyuromorphia > Dasyuridae > Sarcophilus > Sarcophilus harrisii. The sequence goes on along the minus strand of NC_045430.1, from coordinate 212,458,833 downwards.
GATCATTTTACTCCTCAATAAATTCTAGTAGCTCCTTCCTAATACTTTTAGGTTCAATAAATAGAAGTTCATCTATTTGGCTTTTAAAGCCCTTCCCAACCTGGCTCTAATAACCTTTTCCAACACTGGAGGATGGTGATTAGTGCCTAGAACAAAGTAGGCCCTTGATGAATGTTTCAATCATTCTTCCAAATTGTTCATGCTTAAAGTGGAAAAGAAACTGCAAAAATAAAAAAGAAGGAATGCTGCACTATGATTCTAGTTTTTTTTTTCCAAATCAGATACAGCAGCATTGCTTATTAATCATTAAAATCACTAGAAATTTTATAAATCTTTTTAAATAAGGAAATTAGAAGAGATTATAATGTGTCAACAAAAAAATAAAAAATAAAAACCACTCTGCTGCCAGGTAACTATAGAAACTTGTGGCCATCCAAACACAGATTTGCAATTTAATTACTAGTTAATTACCACCATTTTTAATAAAGAGAAATATACTTAATGACTTTTTTTTTTAAATAGACATTTGAATGAAAGTATGAGAAGACATACTAGCTGGGATCTTAATTTTATCCCTCGCTGCTCTCATTTTCTCCTCGTGCTTGGCAGAACAACATCTTTTAAATATGCTGCTTCCTGAAATTAAAACACTATTCCTGTCATGTGTATCCAGATACTTCCTACTCTCATTACCTTTTTTAAATTGACAAATACTCATGAATCTTTTACCCTTGACCTTCTTCTATTTGTAAAGAGCCAGGAGGTAAGAATCTATTCCAGGTCTTGAATTTTACAGTAACTTGGCTCACCAACCTCCCTTTTCTATTTCAATAGCAGAAACATACTTGTTAATATAATGATAAGAAACCTGGAATCTGAAGCAAAAAGCAAACTCTACTATACAATGGATCAAAGGCATATCTTTGAACTTAGGACAGGAAAAACAGCCCATAATGAAAACTAAAGACATTTGGGAGAAAGGTACTAAAGACACTGGTATGATAATTTTACTCTAAAGTACATCTCTAAGTAACAAGATCTGGGCTTAATCATTTACATCTCAGTAGACTGTGCTTGTTAGAAAAAGCTATAGGAACATCAAAGAGTGTATTCTGTATCGAGTCTATAAGCACTGGAAGTAAATATATTTGTCTCTCTGATCAATAAAACTTGAAGAGTTCACATCGAACTTCTCTCCACCTGGCCCCTACATAACACACCTTTTTTTTTTCACTACTGGAGCTGGATTTCAACAATTATTGCAATCTACTCCTCCATTTCTGTGTTGACTATTAAAAATATGAATTTATTCAACAAAAATTCATTATGTATCTATCATGTGTTGGCTTTGGTTGGAAAGATCTTAGAAAAGTCTCACCTCTAACACATGCTGGCTATGACCTTGTCACATCTCAGTGCCCCGGGCAATTCAATAAAAATACAGGTTGCCAAGAAAGACTAAAAGTTGGAGAGTGAGTACTGAAATGGTAGTTTCTTCACTAGGAGTTTCCTTTCCTGGTCTAATCCACAGGGTACCAAGAATTATTTCTGGAATCAATCTAGGCCTTAGACAATATGAATTATAAGAATCTATTACAAATAGTTTAATATTAATTCAACCTAGCTGCTGGTCACATTTTTGCTTTGTACCACACTAAACATTAAGTGTCTACCATGTCCAATGTGACTAAACCTCACCACTCACCACCCTGGTACCATTTATATTATACTCCAAGACCCAGGAAATGTAACTCTATGTCTTGTTCCCCTCGTACCAAATCCCAGACTTGGTAACATTGTCCTCTGACACAATCCCGCCCCCCCCCAAAAAAAAAAACATAAACTGAATCACTACCTGTTTCACACCTCTGATACCATCTGTCCTCTTATATTTTCATTTATTATCTACTGCCACATTCCCTGCACCTATTCCATTCCAAAATCCATGCTGAAAACTTTCTAGAAAATAAAGCATATTGCAGTGAGTCTATCTGATCACAGGATCCCAACAAGCTCTGGTCTGATTTATTCTACCACTGTATCCCAGTACCAATACAATACCAGGTGTAATACAGGAAACAACCAGTTACAAAGAGAACATCTCCAGAGGAGATGTGAAATAGTACAAGGGTCAGCAAACCATGGCTAGTTCACCAGAAGCCAAGAATGAAAAGTTTTATCATATTTTAAAACATAAAAATAATGTAAATAAGCATAAACAAAGTTTGATTATATTTGAAAATGTAAAGACTCTTCTTAGCTCAAAAGCTGTACAAAAACAGGCAGCAACCCAATGTGGCTGAGGGACTATAGTTTGCTGATCCCTAATAAGGTATAAGAGGTAAAACATGTATGTTAGTACCTGGTGAACTCCTTGAAAACAGGGATAATCTTTTGCCTTTCCCTAGTGCTCAGTATTGTGCCTGGCATATAAAAGGTATTTAATAATAAATGTTTACTGATTAAATACAGAGTAAGAGATATGACAGGCATAGTCAAAAGAATGTTTAAATTGTTTCAGTGCAATCCAGAATAGCTGGCCTCTATAGTTCAAAACATTTCTATTAAGAATTTTATATAGATAGATAGACAGATATAAATATAGATATACAGAGAGAGAGAGAAAGAGAGAGAGAGAGAGAGAGAGAGAGAGAGAGAGAATATTAAGTTTACTATTTAGAATTTTTCTAACTGCAAGGTTCAATCTTCAGTGGTATTTGAATTAGTAAGGATAAAATAATTAAATGCACTGACATCCATTAAACCTTTCAATTTATCTTCAAAAAAAAATTAGTCTGTCCTTCTGCTGCAGTGCTTTAAAAAAAACAATGTGACTTGACATTGAGTTCATAAAATTTTGACAGATATTCTTTAATTCTTCATCATGAAACCACAGTTTTATTATAGTGGATATTAAGCATACATTTGATAGAGTTCATTTTTCTAAATCTAGCTTTCATTATAGTTCACAGTTCTCATTTGAGTTTAAATCAGCTGAGTTCTCAGGCTACTGAAGCATGTTTAGCTCCAACTCTTGAATAGGTTTCTTAACCTTCTGTGATGCATGGAATTGTACAAGGTTATGTTGCAGCATTCCATCTCCATTTGGGAATCCCTTATTCTGGAATAATTCTACTTCTCATTGTAGACCAATATATTTATCCAAAATTATCATTCTCTAAAAAAAGACAAGATTTCTAAGCCAACTGAAAGTTAAAAAAATGAAAATAATAATAAAATTTGGAGACAGGCATTTTATAGATCATATAGGCCACAATTTTAATATAGCCCTGAACAAGAAATTAAATTTGATAACTGTGTCACCTTTTCCCAATATTTAGTAGTTCTATCTTTGTACATATTTTACTGCCTATAAGAAGAGATTTTTTTTCTTCACAAAAATGGTTAGTGGCTGTTTTTAACTGGTTTTTGGTTATTCTTCTAACTTCAAGAAACCTAAGTAAGCAATATAGGAGAATCAATAATAATCCCACTAGAGGTCAATGAAAGTCTCTGCTTATATTCTGAGAACTGTTTAGATTACTCTGCAGCAATACTTAATCAGTTCTTGGAGTTCTTTTTGTTAATTGCATTTTCTTTTGTGCTTTGACAGGACTGCCTACTTGAAACCCCTAACTTCATATCAACAGTCTCTCTGTTATCTCTAAAATTCAATGGAGTACACTCTTTAAGAGCTATAAGTTCTGCATGTTTCCTTGAAGTAATATTCTTAAAAACCAAAGAATTAAAAGCACAACAAAGACCAATCAAACAGGTGCCTATGAAATTGGAACTTTGCCTAAAGAACTATAAAACTGTGCATACCCTTTGTTCCAGCAATATCACTATTAGGTCTGTATTTCAAAAGAGATCATAAAAAGGGGGAAAGGACACACATGAACAAAAATAGCTGATCTTTTTGTGGTGGCAAAGAATTAGAATTTGAAGGGATGACCATCAAATGGGGAATCGTTTAACCAACTGTGGTATATGCATGTAATGGAAAGAAATGATGAGCAGGAAGATCTCAGAAAAACCTGGTCTTACATGAACTGATGATATTGAGTGAAATGAGCAGAATCAAGAGAAGACAGTAACAAAAGCATCTGACAATGATCAACTATGACAGACTTAGCTCTTCTCAGTAATGCAATGATCTAAGACAATTCCAAGGGACTCATAAATTGTTGCCCTATTTATTCCATCTTAGAAATGTCTTGAATTCTCAATTCTCTGTTATTACTTTACTTCAGAATCTCAGTATCCTTCACCTATAAAATTACAAAAGGCAACAGTCTTTTGCTCATAAAATCTGTTCTCTAAATTAACAATAGATGAATTAATACTTGTAAAATACCACCTTGGTTGCCTAGGAATTCAAAGAGGGAAAAAAAAAACTGTAAGAAAGGTATTAATAATACTAACAGACTCAAATTTCTATACAGAAAATGTAGAGCATTTTGGTAATTGGTATACATGGCTCATAACTATAGATATTATCTAATTTCATCCTTTTATAACAACCATGGGAGATAAATGCTTAGTCCCACTTCACAACTAAGGAAACAAGGCAAACAGAGGTTAAGTGACTTGACCAGGGTCACAGACTCAAACATGAGTAAGTGCTAGAGGTAAAATATGAATTCAGATCTTCCTGACTCTAGGCCCAGTGTTCCCAGTTGTACCAACTGGGGAGAAGACTATCACTAACATATATAGTATATGAAAGCCCAGGAGAAGAAATCATGTTAGAGAGGGTCTGAGGACCTACTTGTACTATTTAAAAATATTTTTAATCAGGCTCCCTAACCTCAGTCTTGTCTCCACTTCAATTTCAAATAAATTAAAAGGTGGAACCCAGTAAAAATACTATTGTTAATGATCAAAAATTATTTATAAGGCAATTTGTAATGCAAAATAAAATTTGGGGAACAAGGGCACTATAACTTTTGATCTTATTATTCAATTATTATTCAATGTGGCTTCTAACTCATGCTTCCTAGCATTTGTAGTTTAAATTCCCTCAAATTTAAACTATCACATACCTCAAATGCTCAGAAATTATCAATAGCTTTTTGTAAACTATCAAATGAAACCTAAATTTAGCCTGATATTCCAGATACTTCAAAGTCTAACTTTAAAATACCTTTTATCTTTATCTTATACTACTTTTCACATAGTCTACACTCCAATAAAAGTGGCCTATTTATTAATGAATTCCCCTCATTCTTGTATATGTTGTTCAGCTACAACCATTCCCTCTACCTTCCAAAAAAAGCCTTCCCAGTCAGGGCCCTTCACATTTCAACCTGTTGAGAAATTCTACCTTTCAAATCCTAGTTCACATGTCAGATGTTTCAAGAAAACTTCCTTAACTTTCCTCAAAAAACATAAAATAATGAAAAATATCCCCTTCAGATCACTCATAGAATTCCTTACCATTTTATATGACTAACCCGTTTTATTATAGGTATTTCAGTACGATTGTCCTATGTCTCCTTTTAACCTGTAAGTAGGTACTAAATTAACATCTGTTGAAATGATTATATGGAGAGAATTAAATAATGAATACAATGAATTCTGCCATAGCTCCTGAACAGAATAAAAATTAAATTGAGTAACTGCTATCAAAAGTAACATAATGTGCTGAAAAGAGAGGAGGTCTCAAACTCATAGCCTGAACTCAAGCCCTGCCTCTAAAACATAACAAAGTATGACTATGAATAAGTCATTTAACTTCTCTGGGCCTCAGACACCATACATTGCAGAGAAGTCACTGATCTGCACTGTTAAAAGAATTTCTCAAGAAGAATTCCACACATTAATAAAAGAAAGAATTCCACACACAAATAATAATAATAATAAAAAAAAAAAACCCAAGTCTTTCCTTTCAAAAATCCAATCAAGTATCAAAGATACATTTATAGGCACATATAGATACAAAACTATATGTAATACACATAAACATATACACACATAAATATACATACACAAATTAAGATAATTCTTAGCTATTCCAGAATACATTAATCATATCTTAGGATATCTAGCTACATCTCATATGTTTTTGTAAAATGATAAATAACTATGATCATAACTAAAAAAAGGAAAACAGCGGTCAATGTGAACTTACTTGCCCTTCCAACATTTCTCTTGGAAGTCCCGTCCTTTCTTGTTCTGAACTGTTGGTTCTTCTTATAGAAAGGCTATGTGACTTGCGTTTCTGCTTTGCCTGGCGAGCAGTTGCACAACTTCCGCTTTCTGTGGGCATTACTTCTAGAAAATAATGTCCTGTTTCTCCTGCAATGTGCTAAACAGAAAAAAAGGTGGGGAAGAATGAAAATTGTTTGTTTTTTTTGTTTTTGCTTTTCTTCTTAGACAACAAATCACTAACAAAAAAAATTTAATTAAGCCAGGTAATTTTTTAAAAGTATTTTCATTGGATATAATACAGATATAGTCAGTATATAATATATATATATAGATCAATAGTTTTAAAAATCAGGACAAGCTTTAAGCTTACAACTGTATTTTATTTATTTATTTTGTGAGGAGGGGGTGAGGCAGATGGGGTGAAGTGACTTGCCCAGAGTCACACAGCTAGGAAATGTTAAGTATCTGAAACTGAAAACTCAGGTCCTTCTGCCTTCAGGGCCAGTGTTCTATCCACATTGTCATCTAGCTGTCCCAAGCTTCTAACTATGGCCAAACTCTACGAAGTATCTCTGCCAAAAAAAAAAAAAAAAATTCCAAAAGAGGTCAAAAGAGTTATGGAAACAACTGAAAAATGAAAAATGACTAGACAAGCTGAGTGGCACAAATGACATTAACACTTAATTCCTATGATTCCAAATTCATCAAACTTTCTACTGTTACATACTTTTTTAACTTCTTATTTTATCAATTTAGGGTTAACTCCAAGTATGAAAAACCCTCCTATGATAAAGGCCAATAATTCAGTTATAAACAGAGGTTTCTTGAACACGTGTACATTGATAGTATGTATTAGGAAGAAAGATTAAACCCAGGGCTTCCTGATTCTAAAACCTGTCCCATCTGCCATAACAAACTGCTTTCCACAGTCAAATATCCCAATTAGAGGTTAGAAGAACTTCCTAAATTCCCAGATGATCCACTAAAACAAAGTAGCATAATCAAGGACCCAAGATCTTCAAGGAAAAACTGGGTAGAGTTATTGTCATTCAATTATTTTTCAGTTGTGTCCAACTCCTGGTGATCTGACTTGGAGTTTTTTTGCCAGCATACCTCTGAATCACAGCAACAATATTCACTAAAGGACATTGTTTTAATAGTTTTCTGAATCCATTAAACTCTGCTGTGCACATGACAATTTTTTTCCCTGTTTCTATTTTTTACTATTTGCTATTTAAATTTTAAATAATTTTTTTTTTAAAGTTTAACAGTAAAGGAGAGAGACAGGATTGTAGGTAACTGGATGTAGCTATGCAAAAAATGCAAGGGAAGCCTTTTTTCATTTTTTTTAAGGGCTGAGACCAATTATGTTTGTGGACCAAGAAGAAAAAGCAAATAGAGAGAGAAGAAGAAGAGAAAATCCAAGAGATAAGCTCCAAATAAGGTAGAAGAAAGAGTCAGGTAGAAAAGTTAGCCTTAGGAAAAAAGTGGGGATATCTTTTCTATTGTGACTAGGAAGAAAAGAGAAAATGTGTGACTATGCTGATGCCACCTATGAATTAAATCTAGTCCCTGAGGATCCACACTTTCAACCTGAACTCTACTTTACCACCAACTTCAGCTCCCTGTTGTTATCAATCAACATAGCATTTATCAAGTGCCTATTATGTGCTGGGCAAAGTGAGAATCAAAACAAGAATAAACTTTGTCATCTAGAAAGTTATCACCTAATTGAAGGAAAGATGCACATAAGCAGGTGTATATAAAAGAGAGAGGTGATGATCTGGGGAAGAAGGCTCATGAGTGGCCGAATTTAGAAGGCAGTGATTGAGGTGTGTCCTGAAGAGAAACAGAGTTCTTAGGAAGGGAATGTATTCCAGATATGACACACCAATGCAAAAGCATTGAGGTAGGAAACTGAATGCTCTACATGAGCAATAGTGGGGGGGGGGGGGGGAAGGGAGAGCCAGTTATTCTGCCTGAACCACAATCAAGTACATGCTTGTCAATGTTAACAATCAAGTCTCTGGGGAGGAAATGTATGCTGTAACACACTTTTAAAGTTTAATCTGTACTATTAACATTTTCTTCATAGTTATCTGAAAGTTTATAAAATCAACAAAACAATAATGCCCCATTTTGTTTAAAAAAAAAAAAAATTAAGGTCTACAAGAGAAGATTCATCCCTTCTCACCACCTCCAATCTTCTTAACTCCCACTATCTACACAACACTGAGGGGAGATCCATGCATATACCACTACAGTTCTCTACCTACTAAATACAAACTTGTAAAGGCTGGCAAAACAGAAGAATATTTTAAAAATTAGTTACAAGAATATGTAACATAATCCACTATTATCTCAAATGGGCCAGAACAATTTCAGTGATTACCTCAATATATTCACAATGGAGTCAGCTTTCTATATAAAATTCTTACTTGTAATTTCATAAGACTACATTGGAGTTCCAACTCTCCTCTCTAGGAAGACATCCGAAAAGTTATTAAATATCTAGAAGTTTCTAAATTTTCTCAGGATCTTATCAGAAAGTGTAGTTTTACTAACATCTTTAAAAAACACTTCTGTAACAAATGGTAGCAACAAAACAATCTTTGCTTACATCAAATGACAGTTTATGACAATATACTGAGATTTCAAATATGTAGGGAACTCTATAATACAATGTATCTTACTCTTATTTTTTTTTATATTTGAATTTTTTCCCTCCATAATTAGTTTTCACTGAAATTAATTATAAGAATAAAACAATCACTAATTACAGGAGCAGCTAGATAGTATAGTGGATAGAGCACTGACCTCAAAGTCAGAAGGACCTGAATTCAAATCCCAACTCAGATACTCAACACTTAATACGTATATGACCTTGGGCAAGTCATTTAACCCCAATTGCCTGGCAAATAAATGATTTTTTTTAAATCATTAATTACAGAAATGCTGCAAGTAGGAATTATTTTGAAATTATTAATTACTTTTAATTACTTTATCTATAAAAATGAGCAACTTCACATAGGGCAGGGGGAGGAAGAAATCAGTACAAACAATTACACAGTATATAATAAAATGACAAGTCAAGATTTATATAGCACTTTAAAGTGTGCAGAGCACCTGTTACACATATATCATTTCATTTCATCTAGTTATAAGCAAGTAGATCACACACAAAAGAATTGTAGTTTGACTAGATTTTTTTTCCAACAGAGTTTACAATGAAGTAAAAGTCTACACTAAATCAAATACGATGTGGTTTAACTAAATACTAAAAAACAAAAATCATAACTGAAACCCCAACTCCTAGTTTGACTATAAAATTTCCAACCCTGAATCATTTCATGCTCTGCTGTTTATTACCTGTCAAATTTTATATTTAAAAAGTCAAATCTAGTTTCTTTGGAAGGTTCATTTTTATGTAAGTATGCCAAGTTTCTGTTACTGCTTTCTAAAACACACTAAAACCCAGTAAGCTTATTCTTTTAATATAAAAAAGTAGGTATTTTTACAACCATATATTTAAATTAGCTTTAGAGTTTATTAAAACATATAAACTATGTAACTGACTTTAATTACAAAATAAACTTGCAATATATTTTCTAAGAATGGCTTCACCCCAGGTCTTTGAGAAAGAATGTTTCCACACAAAATTATGTAGATTGCCATTATCTAATAGTTACAATTTATTGGCAATTTGTCTGAAATTATACCTTTAAAATGCTGCAAGTGAAATATTTCAAATACCAGGAAGTAAAATATCACTTTTACTTGCTTCATTCTATCAAATTACAAGATGACTCAAATTAGAAATCCCCCCTCTCTATATACATACTTATACATGTGTATACAATATATGTATATATACATATACATACATATGTATACACACACACAAAACACACAGTACACAAGTTTTAAAAGTTTATGCAAAATTAAAGACAAAAGCACAAGAAGTTTTTAGACCTGCTTCTTTGTTTTCCTGGGTAGAAACCAGTGATGTTATCAGTGTGGGGAATTCCAGGTTTAGAAAACTTTCTTCACAGATGAAGACCATACATTCAACTTTAAGTTAAGTACATTTAAAAAGTTGTCTAGGAAGCAGAGAGGTTAATTGCCTCACTAGGTTTATAATCCCTGACACAGGAACAAAAAATAAATAAAAAAAAAAACTAGTCATTTTAATAACTAAGCTTAGTCCCAAAAAGGAATTGGGGAAAATACATTTATTTACCTCCCTCTTAGTAGCGGTGAAAAACTATGCATCTGAAATACTGCACATAAGGCATGACTGGTGAATTGGTTAGTTGTGCTGAACTGCTCCTTCACTCCCACCCCATCCCATTTAAACAAAAAAATTTTGCTTACAATGGAGTAACTTTCTGAGCAAGAGGAAAGGCATCATATATTGAAAAATTAAAATGATATAAAATAAAATTAAGATATTTTAAAACAATGGTTAAGGAAAAAACATTTTTTAATATTCTAAATAGATAGTTTTGCAGCAATTAATGTATTCATAGCCACAGATACTAAATAACACAGATAGCTTTATGCTTCTGAATAGTCTCTCTTGTAGATTCTCAAGTCACCTATATCTCTCTTAGTTTTCCTTAATATTTATTCCTCAGCTGACCATTCCTCAACTGCCAGTTCATCTACATCAGGCCTACAAATTGGATATTTCTCTCAATGGTTTGCCATTAGCCTTCTTCTATCTCCACAATGATCTCTAATTTTATCAACTCTTATGGATGTAATTATTATTTCCTTACAAAGAATCCTAGATCTGTATGTCTAAACCTGAGTAGCAGTCTCACATTTTTGACATCCCAAAACTGTAACTCAATACCTCCAAAATAGAACTCACTAACTTACCTCCCAAAAATCTATCCTCTTCCAAACTTCCTTCTTACCATCAAAGATACATCCAGTCTCACAACCTTAATCATCCTCAATTAATCTTATACTCATTCCACATATCCACTATCTTGCAGTTTCCTCTATCTTTCCAGTTCCTTTACAGTTTGTTCCCACTGTTCCCACATATTCTATGACCCAGCAACACTTCCCACATGATATTCAATCTCCCTACTCCATACCTTTGCACTGACTGTCTATTATGCCAGGTTTCCTTTAAGACAAGGCTCAAATATAAGCTTCTACTAGAGATCTATTTCTTCCCTGCCCACTCACAGTTAGTGCTTTCCTTCTGAGATTACTTTCCATCTAGTCAGTATTTATCATGTTTACCCAAAATTATGTTTCCATTAGAATTTGAGTTCCATGAGGGTTATGACATTTTTTGCCTTTTTATTTATATCCCCAGTGACTAGCATATAATAAATACTTAAATGCTCATTGAATGACAAACTTCTCACTGAAATTACACAAAAGAAATTATCTTATTAAGAGAAGCAGTATTGTAGAATAGAAAATTAATATGACCAGAAGGTCTAGTCTGAGTTTAAATAAATATGGATTTGCAAACCATATAATCTTAGATGAACTATTTTAAAAACTTAATCTGTAAAATTAGAATAACATCAGAGCTACCTCTTCACAAGGTTATTAATAAGGTTATTGCTAGAATCAGTGGAATTAATTTGTGTAAAACATATAAACTATAAAGCACTATAAAAAGCTTTATAATCCTAATAACAGTAATAATCCTTACTTAAGATAAATTATACCAAATAAATTCTGATTAGATGTCATTCTCACACAAAATCTGACATTTAAATTTTAAAATGGCATTTTTCTATGACATTTGCCAAACAGATATCAAAATTATTTTTCTAAATGTGTGAGGGTGGGAGAGTAATGAAGGAAAACTTATATCTAATCTTCTTAATGAGTGTAAGTGTTGGATTTCTGATTAATCTATTTACATAAAAACAGACGGGGAAAGTGTTTGCTGATGGGCTGAGACTACTTCAAAGGCCTTTATACAGTCATTTATCATGATAAACAGGAAAGTCTAACAAAACAAGACTAGGAACCCATGAGACAAGATGAATCAGAAATTTTCCCTAGCTCTAAGTCTTATAGGGAAAGCAATTACACCTGGATCTAAAGGACAAGAGAGAACCCAAAAATGAAAATTTTATGAATTCAATATGGAAAACATGAATTCAAAATGTGCTCATTCAGCATCCTTCTCCCAGTCTCTGCAAGGTTCACATGCTAACCTAAGGCTTGACCTTGAGATCCATACAGGCATTCACTTGCAGCTTTAAAGACTTTGACAGAACGGGCAGGTTTGCAGAACCAGCTGCAAACACTAAGTGTGACCAGTCATATAAAGAAAAAAGAAATCAGAAGTTGGAGGCCTTCCTTCTGTCTGGGGGCAGACCCCAAGGAATCATCACACAGCAAAGCACACAGCATCACACACAGCAAAACATTCAATCTACATTCCTTCAAACATTGCAAAAATTAGAAGACTCAGACCAGAGAGAAGGAAAGAATGACAGACAAAGAAAGAAGTAGGGCAAAGGCTAATGTGATTAGTTGCATTAGGCATGGCAGAAAGGGGACTGAAATGCGCTAGCAGCATCTATCCTCTCAGAAGCTTCTAGGATAAGAACTGAGGATGGTAAAAAGTAAATTACTCAATATGAGAGGAGGTTGAGGTTTTTAAAAATCTATCAAAGGAAAAGTGTAAGAAATATAAATGGAAAAAGCTAAAACAAAGATATCAAAAAGAGAATAGAACTGAAACAAGAGTACACTGATGTGAAAGATTATCTTGAAGAAAAGCAAAAGGCTCTAATGTTAAAAGAGTACATGATTTCTAAACAAGCAAAAGCCACAAAAGTTGAAGAGATGATACAAAGAGACAACATAGGGATTACAGTTGTCCCAGAACAACATAAATTGAAAATCTGAAGAAGGAAGGAAGGAAAAGAGGAAGAAAGGGAAGCAAGGAGGGAGGGAAGGAGGGAGAGAGGAAGGGAAAAGAAGGGAGAGGAAGGAAGGGAGGGAGGGAGGGAGAGAGAGAAGAAGGGAGGAAGGGGGAGAGAAAGGGAGGGAGAAAGGAAGGAAAGGAGGGAGGAAAAGGAAGGAGGGAGAGGAGGGAGGAAAAAACCTTAAACTTCAAATGAATAAAAATTTAGAAACATAATAAAAGGGCAAGGCAAAGAAATCAATCTTAGAAAAAAGATACATATACAAAAACCACTAGCAAAAGAAGTTTGAGAGAAGATTTTGCCTAATTAGAAGGCAATAAATCTAACAATCCAAGT